>NC_064628.1:77326825-77661825 GCF_023864275.1 Schistocerca cancellata
GTGATCCAGGTTTTCTTCGGTTATTAATACAACTGAGCTCAGGGATCCTAAGAGATGCCGTCAATCACGCCCTTCGTATTTCTCATTGCGAAGCACTTGTAACTGTAAAATCCTGAGTACAATTCACAACGGACTTCTGTTTCACGTGAAGTAGACCTATTTTATGAGATTTCGGGATTACATCCGGATAGCATTGTCATCTAACCGCGATATTTTGGCTCTCAACCACTCATCCATCTTTAGGTGATTGTTCCTGAGTGAAGCACTTACCTGAAGACGGCTAAATAGCTGGACAGCCGAAATATCGTGGCAAGATGTAAGCGCCATCTGGCTGTAATCCCGCAACCTATCACCTATTATGTCGGGAAGCCAGCCGCTGTGGCAGAGCGGTTCTAGGCGCTTAAGTCTGGAACTGCGCGACTGCTACGGTCTCAGGTTCGAACCCTGCCTCGGGCATGGATGTTTGCGATGTCCTTAGGTTATTTTGGTTTAAGCAGTTCTAAGTTCTAGGGGGCTGATGACCTCAGATGTCCCATAGTGCTCAGAGCCATTTTTTTATTATGTCGGGAAACATAATGAATGACTTAGACCTTTACCGAACGAGCCTTCAAACGGTGTTTGTAGTAGCTCTGTACTCCCACAACAGAAATGTGTTTATGTGCTGAAGCCTGAAGTGATTTAATATGCGGGTGATTATATTTACGTTTTGTCTTTTCGTTTTTGAGGCCTACCTCCCGGATTCGATTTTTGTTGCGAAAAGTCGAAGTTATTTAGTCTTCTGCTACTGTGAGAAATATCTTCAGTGTTCACTGTATCAATTTTGGTTTTGTTTATAAATCGGTTTAGCGACGACATAAACAGTCTCAAGTTTAAAATTACTTTTGTACGTGAGAAATACAGTATAAAACACTTATTTTAAACATGAGAAGTTTTTATGATATCACTAATCCGATTTAGGACAAACCCAAAGTTGTTCAATTAAGCGCTGAAGATGCTTTAAATAAAACGAAACGTGTTTGTTCCAAGTAAGACTTTTTACAGACGCAACAGACACAGTAATTCCCTTATCACGTGATTCTGTTTGTATGTGGTATAAACACTATGTTTGATTTAGTCAAGCAATTATAGTTCACGAGAAAGAAAAGCATTCCGCCTCTACAAAACGGGACTTCCTGGAAACTCGTTTTAGATATTAGTCAGCTTAATAAGCCTCTAAGCTCTTAAGCTTTAAGGCGTATATCTGGACACAGGAAATGTCCGTCCCTGGAGAAAGACAGCAGTAAGGGGTAACAACTACAGAAAAACTACACAAAAGATAGTAGTCAATAGGAACCTGTCTATTGCGGAGCGAAATTTTCCATGTATAGAAGCTCGTGGCAGCCAAACAAAGGAAATTTTGATCGCCGTGTTTCAGCATTTGTTTGGCGGATTCACACAGCAGCGCCGAGAAGACTTGGTGCAAGCCATAGTTTTGTAACGCCACACTCCCTTGGCTACAGAATGTACACTGAACAAACCAATGAGAAACCATAGAAAATCAGCGCAAGAGAAGTAGAACACTTTCCAAAGGTCAGTGAACTAGACCGTTAGAGAAAAGTTGGAGCCAAAGAGTCGGCCACTTAGCCGTGCAGTTTTAGTCTTGGAAGAATCATGGGGGCTCACTGCCCATCGCTACTTCGTGACGGTAGCCCAGCCAGTGTCTATCACTTTCGTTCTCTCCACACACTATCGATGACTGCGACGCGAGTCTTCCCATCTTGATGGTCCGATATTCGCCACCTTTTGCTGTGGAACTATACCAGCCGCTCCGCATTCGACGGGACGTTAAAACCTAATCTTCCTTTCTTTTCCTTTCCACAGAAACAAGAACCCACTCTCCTGCAGAGCTTAGTTGTCGAATACTTCCGTGTTCGAAGTTCCGCAATGACAGACAGCTCTATTAGTCACATAACGGACACAAGAGGATTATAATACTTTTCTTGGCCTACTTTCAAGGTTAATCTACAGCGATGGAACACACACACACACACACACACACACTGACTGTTTATACCCGTCAAGCTGAACGCTCTGTGCAACAGTGTCTTGTCCATGCTTTCGTAATCGCTCTGAAATGATGCAGTGCGCATAGAGAATTGTCAGGGTAGTGTCTGTGCTGCATGTAAAGACTGTTCATGTAACAGACGAGGTAGGTTAATTCCGGAATACATTTTCGAGAATTTCAGATCTTATCTAGTTTTTATTAAGTTACGTACTAATTGTAACCGGACATCGTCCTCTAGCATTACCCCCACAGTAGTTGTCGATACCTGTACTACTTTTTCAAATTTTGGTCAGGTCAGCATCATCACAGTGGTTTTTCTGAAAACTTTGATATAATTGTATACTCAATATGTTATATTTCAAGCTAACATTTATGAAAAAGAATTATTTTATAAGGTATTTCAGTTTCGATGCTATAATCGGTAAGTACTAGCTCTGAATGTACAATTTAAAATATTTTTTTAGAAACATTTGAAATTACGAATTATTTGCACACTTATAATTTCTATTATTAATTACGCAATCCTGTGCTGTTTATTATGTTTGTTTCTGGGCTCATTTATGAAATAATAATCGAAATTAATAATGTAACAAAAACTAGTAGTAATTCATTTTTAATCAAAATTGTAAACCCTTCGGAATATTATTATTTACGCTGATTGTGAGAGTCGTAAGCTTGCCTCTGATGTGATCGGACGAATTTTTGTATAATGGGCGCGAACAATGTAATTTCGGTTTTGTTAATGATATACTGAAGTGTGGGAAAATCAGTAGAAAACATATTTTCGTAAAAAATTCTGCAACAACAATCTTCTAATTTATTTAGTTCAAACCAACCGTGAGGACCTGATTTAGATTTTCAGCTTCAAGAATCAGACGCCTAGACAAAAAGATCTGGAGCCATCTCAACATGACAAGCTAAGTAAACTTGGAAGTTTATTGTATTCTTCGCTCCTCCAAAATCTTCATAAAAGACTCTGCTTGTTAATTACTTGGACTGGTCATTGTTTAATGTGGACAATAGATGGAAGAAGGAAGGAGGGGGGAGATTACACAGTCATAATTCAAATGCGAATGAATAACTATAGTACGTGGAATGTCTTCATTGCAGAACCACTAGGAGCTCTGACAAGGGTGCAAATTTAGTAAGTTCAAAATTACGTCAAACGGACCCTTTGTACAAGTTGTGCAAGTGAAAAAATGTTACAAAAAATGTTTACTTGCAGTTTCGTAATCGCCAGCAGGCCTTAGGTAAGTTAGAAAATTTTCTCAATTTCTCTTAGAATTCTCGACTCAGTAGATCAGAGTTTATTGTCTCAGGTCGTCACATTTGTCCTTCTAGCTGATCCCTTAACGCTTGTATCGTTATTATGGAAACATGTTGCATATTAAAATGAAATATATGTAACTTTTGTTGAACTGACACGCTGCACGTCATGACGGTAATCACCAATACGCCGTGTGGAACAACAACTAACTAAGCCTACGAACTTGTAACAACTAACTAAACTTATTAAATCATTGCCAGTGCTATTTTGTACGATTACAATTATCTTCTCAAACCTATTAAATACCTCATTTGTACCTACTTCTTCACTGTAACCTTGGAGTACTCTATCTTATAATACTATAATAAAAGAGGGCCACTAACAACAGAGACTTTTTTGAGATTTTTCATTACTTCTGGTGCACAATACATTTTAAGTGCGTTTTACCTTTTGCTCCTGATCCGTGACTCGAGTTTAGTAATAATGCACCCGGAAGTGGCTAAATGAAGTAAATATTAAAACACATGAATTTCAGTTTCATACTCGTAAGGACGTACTGCCGTCCCATCATAACGTACGAGGGCACTTCAGAAAGTAAGTAACACATTATTGTGCCATGACAAGTAAACTTTATTGATTGCTGACCTACAATTCAAAGTGACACAGATCCATGACAATATTTCTAAGCATAGTCACCAAGTCTCTGCAAACAACAGCCGAATCATTCTGACAGTCGTTCAATTCCTCGACGACAGAATCCGCTCCCTGGTCACAGAGACATTCGAAAACTGATGTGTGAACGTCCATATCGTTGGAAAAACTCTTTGCTACCCAGATGTTCTTTTAACTTGCCGAAAATATGGAAATCACGTGGTGCAGGATCTTGTCTGCAAACCTTTCAAGGAAAACGTTGATGCAACTTGTGTTGTGCGTGTAGTGTGGGGTGTTGCATTGTGGTGCAGCAGAACACTGTCATTGCTTAATTTTCTACAACTCTTGTTCTTTGCGCCATTGCGCAGCGATGTCGGTGTTGCACAGTACGTACCGGAATTAGTGGTCGTGCCTTTTGCCATAAAGTCCTGGTCAGTCGAAGAAAACGGTGCCCATGAGCTGCTCTGCAACTTTTCATTTCTTCCGCCGAAGGCGATGAGGTGTGTCTTTCCATGGACGCTCTGTTTGTTGCAGGTGTGATGGATGGATCCATGTCTCATCGCCTGTAATGGTGGGGCTTAGGAAATCGTTGCCTTCCACGGAGTAACGTTCAAGGAATTCCAGAGACGCCCGTAAGCCTTGCGCATTTCCTTGCAGGTTACAGTGATCGCAGAACCCAACGTGAGCACAATTTAAAATAATGCAGACGAACTCGGACGACGGAATGAACACTACCTACTGATATGCTCGTCTGCAAAGCAAAGACCGCTGAAGTCGCTCTCTGATTACGGCCTTAGTCAAATTACTGGAACTGTTTCACTACGGTTGGTCCACATACCGCCAGTAATTAATGGTGAATCTGTGTGCAATATAGCCACCTTGCCCACAAGAAATGTACTGTCCCTCATACTTCTAGTTTGCAATTCGTTTGCAGTTGTCGCGCCATTTCACACACACATACACACACACTGTGATGCATCTGTTATCGGCACAGCAGCAGAACAGCATCTGCGTGAAACCTAGAACACGTACTCTCTTCTTACAATGCGCCACTCTTGTTGGACAACGGTCTTAGTGTTATGTCAAGTAAAACTTATTCTATTTTATTTTATTTATTTTTTGGAGTCATCAGTTTTTTTCCGACTGGTTTCATGCAGCCCACCACGGATTTCCCTCATGTGCCAACCTCCTCATCTCAGAGTACCATTTCCCATATACATCCTCAAATTACTTGCTGGGTGTATTCCAATCTCTGTCTTCCTCTACAATGTTTGCCCTCTACAGCTCCCTCTAGGACCATGGAAATCATTCGCTGATGTCTTAACAGATGTCCTATCATCCTATCCCTCCTCCTTGTGAACGTTTTCCACATATTCCTTTCCCCCCCGATTCTGCGCAAACCTTCCTCGTTCCTCATCTTATCAGTCCACCTAGTCTTCAACTTTCGTCTGTAGCACCTCATCTCAAATGCTTCGATTCTCTTCTATTCCGATTATCCCACAGTCCACGTTTCACATCCACACAGCGGATGCTTCTATTCTCTTCTGTTTTGATTTTCCCACAGTCCGTATTTCACATCCACACAGTGGAATATATTGAAACAACAAAACACAGTTTCCCTTTTTCCTCAGTGCAATCTGGTATTTAAAGTGTAAAATAACTGTTCGTAAAATGTGTTGACGCTTCTAGCATCGCAGACTTTGGGACGATCTCTGCTAACATGACGACAGCCAGTTGTTACTGACAAAGATAATATAGATAGCGATCGGAAAACCTAGATTTGATTCCTATTTGTAGTGGCAAGGATACCTATTATGTTTTATACGGGTTGCCACTGCGAGTAGCTCCACTAAGTACCTTGATGCGTTTATGTTCCTTGCGTCTGATAATGCTGTCCGATGTTGTTGTTGTTGTGGTCTTCAGTCCTGAGACTGGTTTGATGCAGCTCTCCATGCTACTCTATCCTGTGCAAGCTTCTTCATCTCCCAGTACCTACTGCAACCAACATCCTTCAGAATCTGCTTAGTGTATTCATCTCTTGGTCTCCCCCTACGATTTTTACCCTCCACGCTGCCCTCCAATACTAAATTGGTGATCCCTTGATGCCTCAGAACAAGTCCTACCAACCGATCCCTTCTTCTGGTCAAGTTGTGCCACAAACTTCTCTTCTCCCCAATCCTATTCAATACTTCCTCATTAGTTATGCGATCTACCCATCTAATCTTCAGCATTCTTCTGTAGCACCACATTTCGAAAGCTTCTATTCTCTTCTTGTCCAAACTATTTACCGTCCATGTTTCACTTCCATACATGGCTACACTCCATACAAATACTTTCAGAAATGACTTCCTGACACTTAAATCTATACTCGATGTTAACAAATTTCTCTTCTTCAGAAACGCTTTCCTTGCCATAGCCAGTCTACATTTTATATCCTCTCTACTTCGACCATCATCAGTTATTTTGCTCCCCAAATAGCAAAACTCCTATACTACTTTAAGTGTCTCATTTCCTAATCTAATTCCCTCAGCATCACCCGACTTAATTCGACTACATTCCATTATCCTCGTTTTGCTTTTGTTGATGTTCATCTTATATCCTCCCTTCAAGATACCATCCATTCCGTTCAACTGCTCTTCCAAGTCCTTTGCTGTCTCTGACAGAATTACAATGTCATCGGCAAACATCAAAGTTTTTATTTCTTCTCCATGGATTTTAATACCTACTCCGAAATTTTCTTTTGTTTCCTTTACTGCTTGCTCAATATACAGATTGAATAACATCGGGGAGACGCTACAACCCTGTCTTACTCCCTTCCCCGCCGCTGCTTCCCTTTCATGTCCCTCGACTCTTATAACTGCCATCTGGTTTCTGTACAAATTGTAAATAGCCTTTCGCTCCCTGTATTTACCCCTGCCACCTTTAGAATTTGAAAGAGAGTATTCCAGTCAACATTGTCAAACGCTTTCTCTAAGTCTAGAAATGCTAGAAACGTAGGTTTGCCTTTCCTTAATCTTTCTTCTAAGATAAGTCGTAAGGTCAGTATTGCCTCACGTGTTCCAGTATTTCTACGGAACCAAACTGATCTTCCTCGAGGTTGGCTTCTACTAGTTTTTCCATTCGTCTGTAAAGAATTCGTGTTAGTATTTTGCAGCTGTGGCTTATTAAACTGATTGTTCGGTAATTTTCACATCTGTCAACACCTGCTTTCATTGGGATTGGAATTATTATATTCTTCTTGAAGTCTGAGGGTATTTCACCTGTCTCATACATCTTGCTCACCAGATGGTAGAGTTTTGTCAGGACTGGCTCTCCCAAGGCCGTCAGTAGTTCCAATGGAATGTTGTCTACTCCGGGGGCCTTGTTTCGACTCAGGTCTTTCAGTGCTCTGTGAAACTCTTCACGCAGTATCGTATCTCCCATTTCATCTTCGTCTACATCATCTTCCATTTCCATAATATCGTCCTCAAGTACATCGCCCTTGTATAGACCCTCTATATACTCCTTCCACCTTTCTGCTTTCCCTTCTTTGCTTAGAACTGGGTTTCCATCTGAGCTCTTGATGTTCATACAAGTGGTTCTCTTATCTCCAAAGGTCTCTTTAATTTTCCTGTAGGCAGTATCTATCTTACCCCTAGTGAGATAAGCCTCTACATACTTACATTTGTCCTCTAGCCATCCCTGCTTAGCCATTTTGCACTTCCTGTCGATCTCATTTTTGAGACGTTTGTATTCCTTTTTGCCTGCTTCATTTACTGCATTTTTATATTTTCTCCTTTCATCAATTAAATTCAATATTTCTTCTGTTACCCAAGGATTTCTACTAGCCCTCGTCTTTTTACCTACTTGATCCTCTGCTGCCTTCACTACTTCATCCCTCAAAGCTACCCATTCCTCTTCTACTGTATTTCTTTCCCCCATTCCTGTCAATTGTTCCCTTATGCTCTCCCTGAAACCCTGTACAACCTCTGGTTCTTTCAGTTTTTCCAGGTCCCATCTCCTTAAATTCCCACCCTGTCCGATGCCAGCATAAAATCGAAGCAGGATAACCCCATCTGTAGCACAAACCAGCATCAAATGCCACAGTTCTCACTGCGGATAGGTTTTGGACACTAGCACGTTCATTAATAATCTGTATCTCCTCCTCTTGCTGACCAAATATCAATCGTAGTATTTTATTGCACCACCAGGATTAGAACGGCTTACATTTATGTCGAGTAGCTCGTGTTAGGTACCTCGTCTACGCACACACACACAGAGAAAATCTGTTGTCTGTAGCACTCTATACGGCCGCTACACTTCTGGTTATTCGACCACACATGTCCGAATACGCAGTGTTTGTCCGGTTACTCCTCAGAAGACATACTAGTTTTGACACTGCTGTACGATAAATGTCTGGGCTAATTTAGAAAACAGTTAACCAGGAACATATGAAATTGTTGTTCATTGCTCCCAGCATAGAACACAGACATCGTGTAACGTGTTACTATTACTTACTGGCCTCCTGTAATTACTAGCCGCGTCCTCTATTTTAGCCGCCTCCGCCAGTTTTCGGTTGCAGGGGTAAGGGTTTAGTGTTCGTGCTCAAGACGATAGACCGGTCTTTCGCTAGTCCTAAACGTGAAGAAGTCGGAGACGAGTTGGTGGATTTTAAACGAGAGAAATTTCCTCATGATGGCTGGTGCTTATTACCACCCACTGCAAAGACACATGTAAAAGTCCTCCGAAGAAACACCACTTTACAGAAACACTAGAGTGAGAGCAGGAAAGGCCTAGGAAAATGCTTACATTCTGATCCTAATTCTGATTTGCTAGAAGGCCTAAATGTTAAATAATTTGCGGAGCGTTCTGGGTTATTGTAAACTGGAAGAATCGGCCGGCATCCTCATAGGAAGCAGAAGTTGTGTGTCTACTGCGGTGAAGATGGTGTTTTCGTAGTTTATTCCAGAAGTCGAGAGAAAGTGGTCTTTTGTGAGCAACCGCTTATTTGCTGCAGTACAAGAAATAAAGAAAATCCGAAAGTGTGTCTCTGTGCTCGCACTTGGATTTCGAGTGAAGTCATGCCAATTTTCTATGCGAATACTGCCATGTAGTGAGTGAACACACATTCACTAAGCAGAGACCTCAGTTTAGGTTCCAGAGACTAGAAGATAGCTCAATAGCCGATTCAGCGAAAGAGAGCGACTTGGCGACATTTTCATTGAAGCCAATAAATTACACTCGTTTCTGTGGAAATTTGACTACGGTCTTTTTTCGTGACTCTTTGCTTATTGATTTTGAAGTTTATGCCTGTTGTATTGTCGTAGCTATTACCAGTGGTAGATTCTAATACACAGAGTTAGAGGTGGCGCATTGGACTGTTAGCGGTAAATATACATCACTCGAGTGGTCGGATCTTGGAATCTTATCTGAAATAAGGTAGACAGTGTTATGGGATAGTTTTTTCTCCAAAATCTTATTAATAAACCTTTATCCAGATCAGGATACCCAATCTGTTTATTGCTGCATTAAGGTATGTACACAATTAAATCGATCACCAATGACTGGAAATCTAAGTAGTACTGTACTCATTAACTCTGTATGGAGCCATGTCCTTGTAGTACTTTGCTGCAACTTGGAACGGCTAGCCAGTTATGAGAATACATGAGTGCTCTGAGAGGACGAAGGCGCACGGGCTATAAAGATGTTTCTACTAAAAGCCAAGATTTAGTCACGCACACTATGTGATCAAAAGTAGCCGGAAACCTGGCTGATAATGACTTACAAGTTCGTGGCGCACTCCATGGGTAATGCTGGAATTCAGTATCGTGTTGGCCCACCCTTAGCCTTGATGACAGCTTCCACTCTCGCAGGCATATGTTCAGTCAGGGGCTGAAACGTTTCTTGGGGAAGGGCAGTCCATTCTTCAAGGAGAGTTATCGATGTCGGTCGGCGAGGCCTGGCACTAAGTCGGCGTTCCAAAACATCGCAAAGGTGTTCTATTGGATTCATGTCAAGACTCTGTGCAGGCCAATCCATTATAGGGATGTTATTGTCGTGTAACCACTCCGCCAAAGGCCGTGCATTATGAACAGGAGCTCGATCGTGTTGAAAGATGCAGTCGCCATCTCCGAATTGCTTTTCAACAGTGGGAAGCAAGAAGGCGCTTAAAACATCAGTGTAAGCCTGTGATGTGATAGTGCCACGCTAAAGAACAAGGGGTGCAAGCCCCCTCTATCAAAAACACGACCACACCATAACACACCGCCTCGGAATTTTACTGTTGGCACTACACACGCTCGCAGATGATTTTCACCGGGTATTAGCCATACACCCACCCTGCCATCGGATCGTCACATTGCGTAGCGTAATTCGTCACTCCACACAACATTGCTCCACCGTTGAACCGTCCGATATTTACGCTCTTACACCGAGCGAGGCGTCGTATGGCATTTACCGGCGTGATGTGTGACTTATGAGTAGGCGCTCGACCATGAAATCCAAGTTTTCTCACCTCCCGCCTGACTGTCATAGTACTTGCAGTGGATCCTGATGCAGTTTGGAATTCCTGTGAGATGGTCTGGGTAGATGTTTGCCTATTACACATTACGACCCTCCTCAACTGTTGGCGGTCTCTGTCAGTCAACAGACGAGGTCGGTCTGTACGCTTTTGTGCTGTACGTGTCCCTTCACGTTTCCACTTCACTATCACATCGGAAACAGAGGATCTAGGGATGTTTAGAAGTGTGGAAATCTCGCGTACAGACGTATGACACAAGTGACATTCAATCACCTCACCACGTTCGAAGTCCGTGAGTTCCGCGGAGCGCCCCATTCTGCTCCCTCACTATGTCTAATGACTACTGAGGTCGCTGATATGGAGTACCTGGCAGTAGGTGGCAGCACAATGCACGTAATATAAAAAACGTATGTTTTTGGCGGGTTTCCGGATACTTTTGATCACCTAGTGTAAGTCCTGTGAACAGGGCACTGTTTTTCAACAGATGCGAGAACCGTGGGTGGTCGCCGTGGTGGTAATGTCTTACGGGACCACACTGCTAAGGTCATCGGTCCATAAGCTTACGCACTACTTAATCTAACTTAAATTAACTTACCGTAATGACAACATACACACCCATGCCAGAGGGAGGACGGTCGCCGTGGGGGTGGCAGCCAAGAGTGCCAAGCATGTTGTAAACTTTCTGTGCTCTGATCCTTTCAGAAAGACACAACACACTCAGAATGCAACATAGTCATTGGAGCGGGGGGGGGAGGGGGGGGGGGAGGGGGAGAGAGAGAGGATGCGGGGGGGGGGGAGTGGTAGAGGAGGTCGCAGGCGTAGATGTTTAAATGTTTTAAGGAGACCCATCCATGGTTGGCTTATGACAGTTAATTCTGCAGCAGTTTTGGAGACTCAAGAGTGTGGACTTGCAACCATTTCTATTGGACAAAACGCCAAAACACACCTGTAATGAGTGAGAATTTCTGTCTATTACCGCACTCAAAGAGAGAACTGAGCAGTTTTGGTTAACCATAGAACTTTCGTTAGTAAAAAGGAAACTGTTGCAACTGCTATAAACTTTTGATTGGTCGGGACTCGGAAAGCATGCTGGTATGGCCTTCCAGAATTCTGGCATTGGCAAAACCACCCAGATTTTGTGAAGGAGAGGATGACTTCGTCATAGATCTTCAGGGAGAGATGACTACACTTCAGTACTGAAGAGGGAGATGCCTTCGCTTTCTTCGCTTTTGAACTGATCATAGACGCTGCGGCTGAACTTAACAATTCTCAGCAGTCGTCCCCTCCACCTGAGTATCAGCAGAGTGATAAGCAAGGGAAGCACTTGCTTACGTCGTGACGAGAAGACCGCCAAGTTATTTTGTTCACGTCAGAGTTTCTTATTTCTGAATTAACCGATACAACGAGCTAGCTGCACTCAAAATAAGCTTAGGTGAGAGAACTCGTGCTTGCATGTTCTTTTATGGGTTTTTTCTTTGTGCTCTCAACTTACTCAGCAATCACTGGCGATTTTCGTGGACACAGTTTTTATAACATTTGTACCTCAAAACCTCCTACTCTTGCTAAGCTCTTTCGTACATGTTTTTGCACCCTTACACCTGTTAGTATTTATTTGTTATGCTTATTCAGCTGTAATCACAGTAATGTATGTAGCAATCAATGAGACTGTTATAGTGACCTTTAGTTTCATTTAATGGCTTGATGGAAGCTTTTATCAACATATCTACGAGCAATGTGGTACTCACATTTCATTTTTAACTGAGTCACTCACTGTTCAGTTCAGGTATTTAATTAATAATATTTAAGTAATGCAATAAAAATTTTTATTGGACAATTTAGATTGAAACAAAGGAGAATTCGTTGTGGAACATCATGGAATATTCCCCCTTCAACCCATATGATTTAATAAATTTCCGATAGGTGATGGTGAAACACGTAGCCTTCAAAACGGCGTTTTTGACGGAGGTTCGTTCCAAGCAGAGATCTGAGTTTCGTTTGGCTGAAAACCAGGGCATCGCAGATTCCATAGCTGCTTGCAGAATGTCTACGGTGACGTGTTAGTGAACAAAAGCACGGTGAATTGTTGGGTGAGGTTGCACAACCCTGTCTGATCTAACGGGTGACAGCCGGCTGTACATAGCTGCGACTTCCGTAGTTTTGGAACGTGCGGACACTCTCATTCAACATGATCGACGGATCACAATCAAACACCTTACTGCTCAACTGGACGTCTCTATTGGTATCCTGACACACTTTTCCAACAGTTAGGGTACTCAAAGGTGTGTGTGCCCCCTCGGTTCCTCGCCGCCTAACAGATCATAAAGAGCAACGAAGTACCATCTATGCGGATATGCTTGACCGTTAAGAGGTTGGTTGGTTGGTTGTTTCGGGGAAGGAGACCAGACAGCGAGGTCATCGGTCTCATCGGATTAGGGAAGGACGGGGAAGGAAGTCGGCCGTGCCCTTTGAAAGGAACCATCCCGGCATTTGCCTGGAGCGATTTAGGGAAATCACGGAAAACCTAAATCAGGATGGCCGGACGCGGGATTGAACCGTCGTCCTCCCGAATGTCTAACCACTGCGCCACCTCGCTCGGTACCGTTAAGAGGTTGAGCGTGATAATTTTTTGTCGAACGTTGTCATATGAGGGCCAACGGCCTTGCCGCAGTGGTAACACCGGTTCCCGTCAGATCACCGAAGTTAAGCGCTGTCGGGCTGGGCTAGCACTTGGATTGGTGACCATCCGGTCTGCCGAGCGCTGTTGGCTAGCGGGGTGCATTCAGCCCTCGTGAGGCAAACTGAGGAGCTACTTGACTGAGCAGTCCCGGCTCCGGTCTCGGAAACTGACATACGGCCGGGAGAGCGGTGTGCTGGCCACATGCCCCTCCATATCCGCATCCAGTGACGCCTATGGGCTGATGATGACACGGTGGCCGGTCGGTACCGTTGGGCCTCGATGGCCTGTTCCGGAGGACTTCCGTTACATGAGATGAAAAGTGGGTTTATCACTTCGAACCGGAAACAAAACGGCAGTCCATGGTGTGGCGCCACACCATTTCTCCCGCGAAGAAAATGTTCAAAACCGAACCCTCGGCCGGTAAAGCCATGGCTACGGTCTTCTGGGAATCTGATGTTTGATGTTGTCCCTCACGGTGCAGCCATCAACTCTGAAGTGTACTGTGCTACCCTCGGAAACTGAGGACACAACTTCAGCATGTTCTTCCTCACAAAAATGCAAACGAACTTCTCCCGCTTCATGACAACGCAAGGCGCCACACAGCTCTGCACGCCTGAGAGGAACTCACAAATCTTCATTGGACTGTCCTTCTTCATCCACCCTACAGGCCAGACCTCGCACCTTCCAACTTCTGTTTGGCCAAGGAAGCAGTGCGTAGATGACGGGGAGGTTATTGACATAGCAAGACGTTGGATCCGACGTCGCCCGGTACAGAGGTAACATGCAGGCATACAGGCCCTCCCCGTAAGGTGGCGTAAGGCAATCGCATTGAACCGAGATTATGTTGAAAAACACGGTTTTGTAGCCAAACGAACTGGTCACAACGTGGTAATATTGTATATTGTGATCCTGAATGAAACCAAACTGCTTTCAGAGAAAAAAGGTGTTGTATTTTGAGCAGTGCGTGGCTCATGTTCGTGCCATCTATTACGTAACATCTTGTTTTACCGTACGGTCGCCTCGTCATTTTAAATTTCAGTTACTGGTGTCACTGAATTACTGTCTTGCCTGCTCGTGAGTGGCAGCAGCAGCGCGTATCGATATTTGCCCTGCCGTATTATCTTTGCTGGACGGCTATTACTTCCCGGTCGTGGTGTGTCGTGGACAGAGATCGCACCTGGAGTGGTTGGAGTTGCAACTCAGCAGAAGTGCAGTCGGGACGTAGCAGCAGTCGGGGACGGAGCGTTAGGGAGGCGCGGACAGCCGGTACTCGCCGACCGCTCGCGACACAGGATGAACTCTTAGACGGACGGAGATAGCAGCGGGATCGGCCGTTGGTCGGTCGTTCAGTTGGTCGCCTGTTTGGGCGACGTGTGTTCGGTCTTTCACCGTTTCGGGGCCTCGTCACTGGGTCGTCTTGCTGGACGTGGCTCGGTTCCTTCTCGTGCGGAGACGTCGTGGCCAATGGGCGAGAGTTACCTCTGCATGATTGGGTCCGAGCCAATGTGCCCGGATCGCCGTGTCTCCCAGTTCCCGACAGACAGCGGACGCACATGGTTTGAGACGACCTTGCCAACGACCTTGCTTGGTTGTTGGTTGGTCATCTGGTCAGACAACGTGTGTTTCGTCAGCGACCATCCTTCGTTTTTGTGTGTGTGTCCGCCGATGATTTGTTCTAGTTGTTCATTAGTGATTCGTTTTACGAGTGTTCGAGTTTCTTGTGGCAGTGTTTCGTGCAACACTGTGTACCCTGTGTCAGTTCGACTGAGCAATGCTTTAAATGCTGTAATGCTGTCTGCGTACTGCAGTAGCCAGTTGGTCGGCTGCGACAGAGCAGCGAGTGAGTATTTTCTTACCATGTTAATGTTGTCCACCACGGCGTGTAGTTCCACAGCCGTTGCGATGTTGATGTATGTCAGTAGTTTTTGTGCCTTGGCTTGTTAACAAACTAATGTTAGAAGACGAGTGTTACTGGTCTCCTCGCCTCTCTGGCATTTTGGATGTAGTGTTTTTGATCTGGTGACCGAAGTCAGGTAGTTGGTTGGTTCGTCGGTTGTCTGTCGGTTGGGTTGCCTTGCGATGTAGAGATTGTTGGTCAGGCTGCCTGTCTCGCCTAAACGGGCGTTAGTGTTACAATTCCAGGCCGACCATTGGAAGCTTCTGAGCGCCGTTCTGTGTTTGTTACAAAGTAACTTCCCTGTTTGAGTTTTAGTTATTTGCTTGATGTGAGGCCTTCAACCGAGTTTTTACGTAGCCTGAATTAATGTTCCTGTCTTGCCCTTTAGACATAAAATTGTTATTCCTTATATAGGGCTTTCAGCCGAATTTTACATCAAATCTTTTAAGGCCTTGTTATGTTATGTTATGTTAACCGGGGACCTAGAAACGACGGAGAGGCTCCGTCCACGCCACAGCCGCAGTGGTCCGCAATCCCACGACGACTACCGCAGCCCACTTCACCCCTCCACCGCCCCACACTGAACCAAGAGTTATTCTGCGGTTCGGCCCCCGGTGGGCCCCCCAGGGAACGTCTCACACCACAAGAGTGTAACCACTATGTTTGCGTGGTAGAGAAATGGTGGTGTACGCGTACGTGGAGAACTTGTTTGCGCCGCAATCGCCGACATAGTGTAGCTGAGGAGGAGGAGGGAGGAGATTAGTGTTTAACGTCCCGTCGACAACGAGGTCATTAGAGACGGAGCGCAAGCTCGGGTGAGGGAAGGATGGGGAAGGAAATCGGCCGTGCCCTTTCAAAGGAACCATCCCGGCAGTTGCCTGAAGCGATTTAGGGAAATCACGGAAAACCTAAATCAGGATGGCCGGAGACGGGATTGAACCGTCGTCCTCCCGAATGCGAGTCCAGTGCGCTAACCACTGTAGCTGAGGTGGAATAAGGGGAACCAGTCCGCATTCGCCGAGGCAGATGGAAAACCGCCTAAAAACCATCCACAGACTGGCGGGCTCACCAGACCTCGACACGAGTCCGCCGGGCGGATTCGTGCCGGGAATCGGCGCTCCTTCCCGCTCCGGAAAGCTGTGCGTTAAACCGCACGGCCAACCGGGCGGGCTCTAAGGCCTTAATCTGTTAACTTATACATTGTTATTCTTTATTTTATATGAAATGTTTTAAGATAAGGCCTTCTGCCTTTTCATTGAAAGTCCTCCAGACTAGTTCCATTAAAATTAAATTGCTAAGGCCTTCAGCTGATTAGAAAATTTTCTTGGGTGAACCTCCAGAAGAATGTTGTATTTCAATTATGCTTAGGCCTTGTGTCTTGGATTTTGAATGAGGCTTTCAGCCGATCTAAAGTTAATCAAAGGAGGTCGATTTAAGTTTTTGTAAATGGCTCTGAGCACCATGGGACTTAGCTGCTGTGGTCATTAGTCCGCTAGAACTTAGAAGTACTTAAACGTAACTAACCTAAGGACATCACACACATCCATGCCCGAGGCAGGATTCGAACCTGCGACCGTAGCGGTCGCGCTGTTCCAGACTGTAACACCCCGGCCGGCCAAGTTTTTGTAATATTGTGTGTAGATAAATAAAGTTTGTATATTGAGTGCAACTGACAGGAACTCATTTTGGCCCCTTTCCATAACCTAATCCACTCTGTCCTGCTAGCCCAGGTATTTCACATTTCTTATTGAACACCCACCGTAATTAGTGAGAAACAAATGGAATCGTTGATCATTGCATGCAGCGTCGAAGACAGACATTGAGTAACGTATTATTTCCTGGCCATCCGCGTGTGCTAGACGAGTTCACTATTTTAGTCGTCTCGGCCAAATACCGGCTGTAGGAGAAAGCCGGTTTCTATTCTTCCTGAAAGTGCATTGGTCTTTCCTTTCCTTTCCTAGTAAGGTCATCCGAAGACCAGTATCAGTTGCAAAGCGATTTAGAAAAGATTGCTGTATGGTGTGGCAGGTGGCAGTTGACGGTAAATAACGAAAAATGAGAGGTGTTCCACATGAGCTCCAAAAGAAATCCGTTGGATTTCGATTACTCGATAAATAGTACAATTCTCAAGGCTGTCAATTCAACTAAGTACCTGGATGTTAAAATTACAAACAACTTCAGTTGGAAAGACCACATAGATAATATTGTGGGGAAGGCGAGCCAAAGGTAGCGTTTCATTGGCAGGACACTTAGAAGATGCAACAAGTCCACTAAAGAGACAGCTTACACTACACTCGTTCCTCCTCTGTTAGAATATTGCTGCGCGATGTGGGATCCTTACCAGGTGGGATTGACGGAGGACATCGAAAGGGTGCAAAAAAGGGCAGCTAGTTGTGTATTATCACGTAATAGGGGAGAGAGTGTGGCAGATATGATACGTGAGTTGGGATGGAAGTCATTAAAGCAAAGACGTTTTTCGTCACGGCGAGATCTATTTACGAAATTTGTCACCACCTTTCTCTTCCGAATGCGAAAATATTTTGTTGAGCCCAAACTACATAGGTAGGAATGATCATCAAAATAAAATAAGAGAAATCAGAACAGAAAGGTTTAGGTGTTCGTTTTTACCGCGCGCTGTTCGAGAGTGGAATGGTAGAGAGGTAGTATGATTGTGGTTCGGTGAACCCTCTGCCAAGAACTTAAATGTGAATTGCAGAGTAATCGTGTAGATGTAGATGTGGATCCTCCAGTTGCGACCCCAGCGCTGTCCAGAAAATATGCCGCGTTACTGGCGGCGGCGCTCCGCGTGGTCCAGGTCCCCGGGGCGGATTAACTGAGGGCGACGAGTCGGCGTCGGCGAGCGGCCTTGCGGACGACCCAGCCCGCCGCGGGCGAAGGCTGTGGCCGTCCCACCTCGCTGCCGGACCGGTCCGCTATGCAAAGCAGCTGCGGCAGAAGCCAAACGGGGCGCCTGCTCGCCTTCGAAACCCACACGGACCCGTTTCCAGACCGTTGGAGTACCAATGTCGCAACTCCGTAAATCATCGACCGACTGCTTCTCTCACACTGGAGACACGCATCGCTACTTCACAGTTGTGCGAACTCTGACCACTACTGAAACGCTTCTTGATCTAGCGCCTGAGGTATTGGTTCCAGGGAACCTCACACGTCGACCCAAACCAACACCGACTCAAAGGAAGGCCCCGGCGCTTGCTGGTGACGTCACGTCAGCTAGGCATGGCGAACGCCAGGTCAATTGCAGGCATACTCATAATGGTGCTGCCACCCTCCCTGACACAGGAAAATGTGAAACTATTGGCGGTAGTTGACCAACACACATTCTTCTGAGAGATTTGTGCAATCAATTAATTGTGCAATTCATTACACTTCTTAACAAATAGTGTACTCCTGGACTTAAATTTCCACCTGTTTTAAGGATAGACATACAACAACAACTTCGTGGTCCAGCAGCAATAGAATTCGTGCTTCTTTACCTTATTTGTAAATCTGAGGAAGTTACGTTTGTACTGGGTTGCATTTACAAGAAACTGTGAACGTATCGGTGCTCTTCTTTAGGTATGTTGGTTGACTATGGGGTGAGGAGCACTGAATGTTAATGAAATATCTTGCGATTGTACACGTTGGGGTAGGGGGTCGGGGACAGAAGAAGAGGCAAAAGAGAGATACTTGTTTTATCAAATAAATTTTTTTTTTATCTTATAAAGTTTCTCCTTTCAGTTGCAAGAGAGAATCATTTATCTTTTCTAATGTGCATGTTTATAAAAGTTTAAGCTCAGCAGTATTTTCGATGTATGAAGCTATTTTGTTTCCTGTTTAGAATTCCTTTCGTTGAAAACGACTGTAATCTGATGACTGGCAACAGTTGGACATTTACACATGCAAATTAGTTCACATTTCCAGTGACGATCAAACGAAAATAAATAAAAAAAACGAGTTCATTGTAAGGGGGTTGGGGTAAGTTTCGATAGCAAAATGGATCAAGTAAATATAGTTACTTGGATGTAAAATTTCCGAAGCTTACAATGGGGCAAAGCGTCTTCTCATATTGATCTACGTTTGTTTCGACAGGATTCAGTAATACACAACTATGATCTTCATTTGTAGCTTTACGATAGTAAGAAAATCTTTCGTCTAAATGAAACTGCAGAATCCAAAACAATACCAAACATTTTGTCCAAAAATAAGAGATTTATAGTGATAAGCACGCCCAGGCGTTTCTGCCTGCAACAGACCTGGCGTTCGCCGTGCCTAGCTGACGTGACGTCACCAACAAGCGCCGAGGCCTTCCTTTAAGTCGGTGTTGCCCAAACTCGCTATTTAAAGTTTCGTAAATACACTGCTGGTCATTAGAATTGAAATAGCATAGAGGACAGCAAAGAACGAAATTTTATCAGAACGAATTTTCTGTCTGCCGAGAAGACTGCTCTGATTTGAAACTTCCTGATAGAGTAAAACTGCGTGGCGGCACTCGAAGCCACAGCCTTTGTCTCCCACAGACAAATGCTCTACCGGCTAACCGGTCCACGCACGTCTCGCGACCCGTCCTCGCAGCTCTACTGCAGCTACTCTCGTGAAAAGAAAAGTGCCGGGTTCAACTCCCGATCCAGCACAGAGTTTTAATTTCCCAGTAAGTCTCTACAAAATCTTACTTGCACTCATTCAGAGTAAATGGGAAGAATGGCTCAAATGGCTCTGAGTACTATGGGACTCAACATCGGAGGTCATCAGTCCCCTAGAAGTTAGAACTTCTAGGGGACTTAAACCTAAATAACCTAAGGACATCACACACATCCATACCCGAGGCAGGATTCGAACCTGCGACTGTAGCAGTCGTGCGGTTCCAGACTGTAGCGCCTAGAACCGCTCGGCCACTCCGGCCGGCCCCGCCGGGAATCGAACCCAGGAACTCGTGCTAGGGAAGCGAGAACGCGACCTCGAGACCACGAGCTGCGCACGCTTGGCAGCAAGGACTGACGGATGGTCATTGAGTCAAACTGAGCTTAGATTACAGATAGAGGTACGTCACTTCATACCGCTTCAAGTCTCTGCCCGATTCATCCATCGTTGTGGCTGGAAAGTGATGGCTTGGTCAGCCAGTCAGCACCCCAAGACCAGGTATGTTCGGTGGATGAGAGAGCTGTAGAAAGTCTAGATCTGAGCAACAATCGAGGTAGGTCAGGATAGCATGGAAGCTTGCGGTCTGGCATTATCTTGAGGAAGGGTAACGCCACGAAGGTACAGCACAGCCACCGGTCTTAAGGCTTCAGAAATGCGACAGTTACTGTCCAAATTACTGGCTATGCAATGCGAAGTCCATCGTGTTGTGGCACCACATGTCATTACACCAGGTACTGCACCTGTATGACGATGACAAATCCAGTCCCGTAGCGCTCGTTCTTCTCGGAGCTCCTACATAAGAATTAGTTCACTGTGTTGCGGTACACAGAACAGGGACCCCTCTGAAGAGATGACGTGGAAACACTCGCGTGTCTAATGCAGCCGGCTCACGACTACCGCGTGAAGGGAATCCGCTACAGAGGTCGCTGTGCTGTCCACGGTGCACCAGATGTCGCCTTACTCCCTCCCCTCTGTAACGTCTCTTAGCAAAACACATATTATATGCGGTAAAAATGGAGAAAAGAGTAATTGAAATGGATGATTGTAATTGCGTGGACAACTATTGTGTGAACTTTATGTAATAAAGAGAAAGCATTATATGTCATGTTTTGTTCTTGTATAGAATTATGTATTGATTTTTTTTAAGAGTACTGTCGGCGAGTACTGAAACCGCCACAGACGATACTTATAAAAATCACACAAAGATGAGAATATGTGACAAGTATAAATAGAAGTGACCAAACATTAATTTCTCTGTCGTCATCTTAGAGTTACGTGAATCGGAAGAGCCTGTGACGTTATATTGTACGCTTACGTAGTATTCTTTTGTCAAGATTGAGAGACGTACGCCATTACGTACTCATTGTAAAGGTGTGTAATAATGTAATCTGTTTAAATGTTTTGAATAGAGTTAGTGAAAACTTGCATTATGATTGTAATAAGCTTGCGTGGTATTTTATCCCATCCTTTTAAGACATTTTCAGTTATTTAAATATTATTCGTGGTGCAGAGATGCGCTACGAACGAACGGGCCGCTGCCGCGGCGCATTCAAACTGCATTAAATGAAACCAATCATACCGCAAAGAAGCGGACAGTTAATAGGAAACTAAAATTATTTCTTTTAGGTTTCGGAATTGCAGAGCAGAGCAGCAGATTTTATGATGTGTTTTACAGGTTGGTGTGGGCTGCGGATGATATATTATTAACAGTGCAAAAAGATAATTTACCTTCATAACATAAATGAAATCTTGCTATGCATAGTTCTGGTCTGGCAAACGTTATAGTAAAAACATCTTTTTCTCTGATAATAGTCTCATGTTCTCGTGTAGTCGTGGTACTTATTGGTGTTTTACTGTTAACAAAAATCCACTGCAATATTTTTATGTTGAACAAACATTGTGTACTGTGACATCAGTATTGATAACGAAATAATTTTCAGTAACCTTTTCAGTAACTATAAAGTAAGGAAGAAAATTGTTCAAATGGCTCTGAGCACTATGGGACTCAACATCTGAGGTCATTAGTCCCCTAGAACTTAGAACTAGTTAAACCTAACTAACTTAAGGACAGCACACACATCCATGCCCGAGGCAGGATTCGAACCTGCGACCGTTGCGGTTTCGCGGTTCCAGACTGCAGCGCCTAGAACCGCACGGCCACTTCGGCCGGCAAAGTAAGGAAGATATGTTGACCTTTATCGCGAGTTACAGTAACGAAAAAATGTTCCTTTAATAGAAAGCCAGATCCAGAATAATAAGAACATAATATATTTTGTTTTGCTGAAAGTTAATGATCCAAAGAAGGTCATAGCACAGCATCCCTAATAAGTATTTCAGGGCTCTTTTCATAGCAACATATTTTATCTCATATATTAGTTGTTACGCGAGCAATAAAACAAAGCAAATAGAGCCAGTGAAACTTCCCGCTCTATGGATACTTCTATACCAACAAACAAGCCCATTTCCTGACCCAATGTACTTGCTGCGGCTGTACGATTCTGCACAGCCGAGCGACTAATATCCTTGTCTTCCTGGTCGCTAGTAGTTGCTGGTTTGCCACCTTAATAGTGACGCTGTTTTAATTTCCAGGTGTGTGTATTGCACACAAAGATCAACGTATCTAGGAGATTATTCAGGAGCAGGTATTACTACTGCTCTGTTTATAGCCAACCAGACAGTGTGTCGGACTGCCAAAAGGTGCACTCGGACTCGATCTTCGATATCCCAAAGGGGGACAGGAACGAGAAACATTCGGTTTCGAGACAACAACTGAGGAACTTCTTCGGTAGTAGCAGCAGTGGTTATGAAAACCTAGAAAAAACGTCATTTTCACACGAGCGACTTTCTGATAAAAATCGGCCATTCGAAGTGCGTGCGCCTTTCGTGCTTGCGTGTAAATCAGCAACCAATCACGATGCGAGTGTCTCTATGACATCAACGATCTATAGACTGTGTCAATTGTGGACCTCTAAATTACTAAGTATGCTGCACACTGCGCATGCGCAGAAACAAGGGACTATGGCTACGTCTGTTAACATCGGAAGTTAATCCACTCTGGTCGGACTCACTCCTATAACCGAAATTGATTTTGTGCTTTCGTATTTACTTAATCTTTATTGTGTTGTTTACTTTCTTTTTGTGACGCACTGAAAAGATAAAGGGTTCAAATGGTTTTGAGCACTATGGGACTTAACATCTGTGGTCATCAGTCCCCTAGAACTCAGAACTACTTAAACCTAACTAACCTAAGGACATCACACACATCCATACCCGAGGCAGGATTCGAACCTGCGACCGTAGCAGTCGCGGGGTCCGGACTGAGCGCCTGAACCGCTAGACCACCGCAGCCGGCACTGAAAAGATAGCACAAGCCTTTGTAGTTTTCCTATTAGTACTCTCCAACAACAGAGACGAAGTATGTGAAAGCAAACAGTGTTTATGTTCCAAAAAACGAAAAGCCTGCACCACGGATAAATAAGTACGTAAATAGACAAACTTTTTAATTATTTGGATAAAAATAATTTTCTATAGCACTTAGTAAGATACAAAGGATAAACCAAAAAGGCACTTTTTACTACGTTCTAGATATTGTTTGAGGTGTTTGCTAGTTTTCTCGAGCAAATAAATGTCTATGTTTTGAAATGCTGGGATGACACTTTCCCTGTTCTTCCTGTTCTCAGAAGTATAAAGATTTACCACACGACTTTTGAAAAGAACTTGCGTTACAAATTCTGCTTTGGTCATTAACCCTAGATTACTAAAACCTCGAAATATTTATGGTTACAAATGACACCAATTCGCGGTTCCCACCGCCAATCTGTTATTGCCAGCATACTGTCTAAAACATGACATATTGTACACATTTTGTACCACTGGATTGCCGGCCGCGGTGGCCGTGCGGTTCTAAGCGCTCAGTCCGGAACCGCGCGCCTGCTGCGGTCGCAGGTTCGAATCCTGCCTCGGGTATGGATGTGTGTCATGTCCTTAGGTTAGTTAGGTTTAAGTAGTTCTAAGTTCTAGGGGACTGATGAGCACAGATGTAAGTAGTTCTAAGTTCTAGGGGACTGATGACCACAGATGTTACGTCCCATAACGCTCAGAGCCATTTGAACCACTGGAGACCTTATAATTGTAATTAACTGTTGCCTAAACTATAAATTGCGGCTTCCTCTGAATAACATATGAAGTAGTAAAATATACGATGATTTACTAACAAGCCAACATTTTTCCCTCTTTAGTATTTAGGATTAGTAAACTCTATTATCAGCTCTTGTTCCTACGTTTTGGTTCTATATTTCGATTTTTTCGAAAAGAGGGTAGTCCCCCATATCCTCATTTCCACTGTCCAGTTGCCAAACTGCCCATCAGACAGCCTTCACAACACATGTAGTTTTGGCGCCGATGTGTAAACGAAAATCACTGCTCGATACGGAGGAGACTCAGTTCAGGAATAAAACGCCAGGGGCGCTGCAATAGGCTCACTTGGCTCGAGTAGACATTTGAGCCAACAAAGTCGATCGTGTAAAAGGAGCGTAACAGCCGAGCGAGACGTGTTCGGACTTGTCTCCCTGCCTTACAGAATATACCGGTGGGCGGTAGGAATCGTGCGATGCCCTAGACGTGATCACGGATTTATTCTTAGTTAGCGCTTAAGGCAAACTACCACCTTAATATTTAGATAACTAACGTTAAAGAATTATCAAAGTGCTTTTGAAGTAAATATAATGCAAGATTCTGAGGAAACAGAAGATTGTACCTTTAAATCCTCAGACACTTATCAAGCCGACCTTTGTGAGAAGCTGAAGACTACCAAACAAATGTAAACAGAATTACAAAATAATGAGAGACTCTCACACGATTGTAGGACGGACCTGAAAGACGTTCGATTTACAACGATACAGGTACAAAAGTCAATGTGCAATATTTCTATGAGGAGAAGGGGATGTACGCTCTAAATATGTTTCTCGGTATAAAAACAAAAGACCGAAATCTCCAGAGGTAACAACCATGAATTATACGTCTTGATTATACGAAACAGAAAGGTGCTATATGGTAAATCATCAAACACAGATTGGAGATGTTGATGCTGGGAATGAAGATATTAACTGCAGGAAGTATTAAATCAAATTAAGGCTTTCTGAGACAGAAGAATCAATAGAGATAAATATGAGATACTACCAGAGGCTTTTCAGACCTCAAGACACGAAATAAAACACGATTCCAGTCACACAGATGTTACTTAATAAAGTACATTCTCGTGGGAAGAATAAAGGCAAATTAGGGTTTAACGTCCAATCTACGAAGTCATTTGACAGGCAGTGCAGTCTAATATCAAGTGATGAAAACCGATCGTGCCTTTGCAAAAGAACAACTTCGGCATCTTTCATGTGAGGCGACTCATAGGGATGCCAGGACGGATTCAGAAACCCTTAAGAAGGACCCTATACGTTATCCAGAATATACTTATCCATAGGCAAAGAAAGTAACAAGAAGATTAGGGTTTAACGTCCCTTCGACATCGAGGTCATTACAGACGGAGCACAAGCTCGAATTGTTATCAAGAATGGGACAGAAAACTGGTAGTGCCGTTTAAAAGGAACCAACATGGAATTTGCCTGCAACGATTTAGGGAATTCACGGAAAACCTAAATGTGGGTGTCGGACATGGATTTAAACCGTAGTCCTTCCGAATACAAGTCCGGTGTGCTAACCATTGCCGGCCGCTGTGGCCGAGCGGTTCTAGGCACTTCAGTCCGGAACCGAGCTTCTGCTACGGTTGCAGGTTCGAATCCTGCCTCGGGCATGGATGAGTGTGATGTCCTTAGGTTAGTTAGGTTTAACTAGTTCTAAGTCTAGGAGACTGATGACCTCAAGTGTTAAGCCCCATAGTGCTTACAGTCATTTGAACCATTTTGCTAACCATTGCGTCACCTCATTCGGTCGTAGACAAAGACGTAATTTCGGTTGCGTTGGATAAGCAGCTGCAGCAGCAAGTCGTATACTCCTAGCTCACTCATTTGTTACATAGTTTAATTCTTAATTTCTTTGCGTGTTTTTGGTACTTGCATTGTTTAATTCATAAATTTCGGGCGTATTATAGTATTTGAGAGTTGTAGCATCGCGTTTTAGTACCTGAATAGTGTAAATTCGCGTAGTCGTCTGTCAACTGTTTTTGTTTTGAACGGCCAGTGTCGGTTGGTCACAGTCAGTGTGCTCCCTGCCGCCGTTGGATAAGCAGCTGCAGCAGCAAGTCGTATACTCCTAGCTCACTCATTTGTTACATAGTTTAATTCTTAATTTCTTTGCGTGTTTTTGGTACTTGCATTGTTTAATTCATAAATTTCGGGCGTATTATAGTATTTGAGAGTTGTAGCATCACGTTTTAGTACTCGAATAGTGTTAAATCGCGTAGTCTCCTTCCGCCGCCGAGCAGTGTGTCAGCAGTGCACAAGTGGCAGCATTACTGCATTTACTAGGCAATCTTGTATTTTAATAACCGCTTCAATTTTGTGTCGTTTTGTTTGCGCTCTCTGTAGATTAGTTCAGACGTTCTTTGCACAGTTTTTAGCATGGATAGGGACTGCAACTGCTGTGTTCGGATGCAGGCTGAGTTGGCATCCCTTCGCTCCCAGCTTCAGGCAGTGTTGGCTTCGGTCACACAGCTTGAGGCTGTTGCCAATGGGCATCACTGTGGGGGTCCGGATGGGGGTTTGTCGGGGACGGCCAGCTCGTCCCACGCATCCCCCGATCGGACTACGACTGTGGTTGCCCGGGATACTGCCCGCATTGAGGCTGATCCCTCACCTGTGGTAGAGTGGGAGGTCGTCTCAAGGTGTGGCAGGGGGCGAAAGACATTCCGGAGGGCTGAACGGAAGGCCTCTCCAGTTTGTCTGACGAACCGGTTTCAGGCTCTGTCTCAGGCTGATACTGATCTTCAGCCTGACATGGCTGCTTGTCCTGTTCCAGAGGTTGCCCCTCAGTCTGCAAGATCCGGGCAGTCGCAGAGGGTGGGCTTACTGGTAGTTGGGAGCTCCAACGTCAGGCGCGTAATGGGGCCCCTTAGGGATATGGCAGCAAGGGAGGGGAAGAAAACCAAAGTGCACTCCGTGTGCATACCGGGGGGAGTCATTCCAGATGTGGAAAGGGTCCTTCCGGATGCCATGAAGGGTACAGGGTGCACCCATCTGCAGGTGGTCGCTCATGTCGGCACCAATGATGTGTGTCGCTATGGATCGGAGGAAATCCTCTCTGGCTTCCGGCGGCTATCTGATTTGGTGAAGACTGCCAGTCTCGCTAGCGGGATGAAAGCAGAGCTCACCATCTGCAGCATCGTCGACAGGACTGACTGCGGACCTTTGGTACAGAGCCGAGTGGAGGGTCTGAATCAGAGGTTGAGACGGTTCTGCGACCATGTGGGCTGCAGATTCCTCGACTTGCGCCATAGGGTGGTGGGGTTTCGGGTTCCGCTGGATAGGTCAGGAGTCCACTACACGCAACAAGCGGCTACACGGGTATCAGGGGTTGTGTGGCGTGGGCTGGGCGGTTTTTTAGGTTAGATGGCCTCGGGCAAGTGCAGAAAGGGCAACAGCCTCAACGGGTGCGGGGCAAAGTCAGGACATGCGGGGACCAAGCAGCAATCGGTATTGTAATTGTAAACTGTCGAAGCTGCGTTGGTAAAGTACCGGAACTTCAAGCGCTGATAGAAAGCACCGAAGCTGAAATCGTTATAGGTACAGAAAGCTGGCTGAAGCCAGAGATAAATTCTGCCGAAATTTTTACAAAGGCACAGACGGTGTTTAGAAAGGATAGATTGCATGCAACCGGTGGCGGAGTGTTCGTCGCTGTTAGTAGTAGTTTATCCTGTAGTGAAGTAGAAGTGGATAGTTCCTGTGAATTATTATGGGTGGAGGTTACACTCAACAACCGAGCAAGGTTAATAATTGGCTCCTTTTACCGACCCCCCGACTCAGCAGCATTAGTGGCAGAACAACTGAGAGAAAATTTGGAATACATTTCACATAAATTTTCTCAGCATGTTATGGTCTTAGGTGGAGATTTCAATTTACCAGATATAGACTGGGACACTCAGATGTTTAGGACGGGTGGTAGGGACAGAGCATCGAGTGACATTATACTGAGTGCACTATCCGAAAATTACCTCGAGCAATTAAACAGAGAACCGACTCGTGGAGATAACATCTTGGACCTACTGATAACAAACAGACCCGAACTTTTCGACTCTGTAAGTGCAGAACAGGGAATCAGTGATCATAAGGCCGTTGCAGCATCCCTGAATATGGAAGTTAATAGGAATATAAAAAAAGGGAGGAAGGTTTACCTGTTTAGCAAGAGTAATAGAAGGCAGATTTCAGACTACCTAACAGATCAAAACGAAAATTTCTGTTCCGACACTGACAATGTTGAGTGTTTATGGAAAAAGTTCAAGGCAACCGTTAAATGCGTTTTAGACAGGTACGTGCCGAGCAAAACTGTGAGGGACGGGAAAAACCCACCGTGGTACAACAACAAAGTTAGGAAACTACTGCGAAAGCAAAGAGAGCTTCACTCCAAGTTTAAACGCAGCCAAAACCTCTCAGACAAACAGAAGCTAAACGATGTCAAAGTTAGCGTAAGGAGGGCTATGCGTGAAGCGTTCAGTGAATTCGAAAGTAAAATACTAGGTACCGACTTGACAGAAAATCCTAGGAAGTTCTGGTCTTACGTTAAATCAGTAAGTGGCTCGAAACATCATGTCCAGACACTCTGGGATGATGATGGCATTGAAACAGAGGATGACAAGCGTAAAGCTGAAATACTAAACACCTTTTTCCAAAGCTGTTTCACAGAGGAAGACCGCACTGCAGTTCCTTCTCTAAATCCTCGCACCAACGAAAAAATGGCTGACATTGAAATAAGTGTCCAAGGAATAGAAAAGCAACTGGAATCACTCAACAGAGGAAAGTCCACTGGACCTGACGGGATACCAATTCGATTCTACACAGAGTACGCGAAAGAACTTGCCCCCCTTCTAACAGCCGTGTACCGCAAGTCTCTAGAGGAACAGAAGGTTCCAAATGATTGGAAAAGAGCACAGGTAGTCCCAGTCTTCAAGAAGGGTCGTCGAGCAGATGCGCAAAACTATAGACCTATCTCTCTGACGTCGATCTGTTGTAGAATTTTTAGAACATGTCTTTTGCTCGAGTATCATGTCGTTTTTGGAAACTCAGAATCTACTATGTAGGAATCAACATGGATTCCGGAAACAGCGATCGTGTGAAACCCAACTCGCATTATTTGTTCATGAAACCCAGAAAATATTAGATACAGGCTCCCAGGTAGATGCCATTTTCCTTGACTTCCGGAAGGCGTTCGATACAGTTCCGCACTGTCGTCTTATAAACAAAGTAAGAGCCTACGGAATATCAGACCAGCTGTGTGGCTGGATTGAAGAGTTTTTAGCAAACAGAACACAGCATGTTGTTCTCAATGGAGAGACATCTACAGACGTTAAAGTAACCTCTGGCGTGCCACAGGGGAGTGTTATGGGACCATTGCTTTTCACAATATATATAAATGACCTAGTAGTAGCGAACACCATGTGTCTGCACAGGCGAGCAGTGCAGTGATGACAAATACGCGCACAGCGCGGAATG
This sequence comes from Schistocerca cancellata, assembly GCF_023864275.1. Lineage (NCBI taxonomy): Eukaryota > Metazoa > Arthropoda > Insecta > Orthoptera > Acrididae > Schistocerca > Schistocerca cancellata. The sequence goes on from NC_064628.1 coordinate 77,356,152, forward strand.
CGGCGAGCACGTGTCTGCAGCAGCGAAAGGGTTAATGAAGAGACAAAGCACTAGAAATTTCAAAAAATTTCATTCAAACGAATATAATTCGTAAAGTAAGGCACTTCGATATTGTTTTTAAATAATGAAAATATTACGCACCATATAAGGTTTGAACCCATATCCTTTCGCGTAGCAGCCCAAAACGTTGACCGTTACGCTAACACACCTTATCTGAATACGTAGCGCCATTAGGAGTATAAAACGGCACGCAAATTACTGACAAAGACTGTTGGTGTGACTATGAATTACTCACGCTTCGTCGAAGTACAATAGGAAATAAACAATTACCGCTGTTCTTTATTGCGAAAAAGCGGTTCGTGAGAGTGATACAAACGCCTTTCCTTGCTATCGCCTGAATTAGGAGTCTTATTGCTTGTTTGGTTTAATTAATTAATAGAATATGAAGCAATTGGTATAAAGAATGCTTTTTCCGAACTTTCTATAAAAGAATGTCTGCTATCAAGGCATTGCTTTTGTTCTATTACTTTATTTATGACTAAACGTTTCTAAAACTGAAGACACTCGTCCATGCTCTACACTTCAGTCGAGATGTGGCAACGTCGTTCTCTGTTCATTGGCTGACTGTGTTTTGTGACGTCAGATGCGCAGAACGAACCTAAACTCGGCCGCCAACATAAATGACGCGCACTTTAGTTTAGTCTTTGCACAAGATATGGTGCAATATGCTCGCTGGAAGATTGCGTTAGGTGGTATATTGTTTCCGACAACCACACTTGCAGGGAAACCACGCCATCTTATATCGTCCTTGGATCTGTCAGAACCTACACGCACGGAGTTTAGTTACATATCACGCAGGCCATGGTTCATGAAAATTTACAGTCTATTTTCATGTGGTTTCTGTTGTTGAGCAACTCACGAAAAAACATTATAACAATATAAAATTAATTTTTATTTTCTGTTGACATTTTCATCCTCTGATGCAATTCGTGGATCTTTATTTCATTGTTGTTTCCCCACGTATCGCTAATCGTTTCTGCGTTTTATCGGTGCAACTTCGAACCGCCACAGATTCAGTTTACGTCCTGACTGCCACTTGCGAGACAAAATGAAATACTCTCCGAATTGTACTAACTTAGCTCACAATTAATTTGCTACAAAAATTCACAACAGCACAAATATTTCAATAGTATTTCAAAAGGGCTCATGACTGATGTGGTGTCCAAACTAACCTTCTATTCGTTGTCATTTTTTCTTAAACTTACAATTACAGCGAGTAAAATTTACGGAAAAGATTCACAATGCTACTTAAAAATATGGGTTTCGTTAACACGTAACTTAGCATGGCATGAGACAATGGAGACATTTTTCTACACCGTTAATAATTTCAGCAGAATCATTTTAGTCACTATTTGTGTCATTCCTTCATAAATCGTGTTTCGTTTCCGAGAAGAAGCTACAAGGCTCTGAGCACTATGGGACTCAACATCTGTGGTCATTAGTCCCCTATAACTTAGAACTACTTAAACCTAACTAACCTAAGGACATCACACACATCCATGCCCGAGGCAGGATTCGAACCTGCGACCGTAGCAGTCGCGTGGTTCCGGACTGAGCGCCTAGAACCGCTAGACCACCGCGGCCGGCAAGAAGCTACAAATCGGTCGAAACATCAGTTTGGTTTTATAGTTCCTATTTACTTTTACATATTAATGAGGCCTAATGCTCAAAAGACATTTATTGAAACTGAGGTTGAACTCGGAAGCTTGTTCACTTATTTTATTTAGTACAGTATTGTAAGTGAGTACATAAAGAGCGCAAAAGGAGATGACATTCTCAAAATATTGAGAAGCCACGACACAGTAATTCTGTGCCTTTTGTGAGATGGACGTCGACGTAGCTCAGAGCCACAGTTCTTAAATGTTATAGAAGAAAACTTAATGCCCTTAAAGCGATAGTCATTTCACAAGTCGAGTTGCTACGCAGAAGTACGCCACACACAGGAAGAGAGCCGGTCGGACGACGGGGCCTGTATTTTGGTGTCGGGTTCTGATCCGCTTTCAAGGCCAACAGCTACAGGAAACTGAACTGAACTAATCTGCTCCACAGTGTCCTGTGATCCTATTTACAGTTACACACCACACCATGCGTCACAGCCCTCACCGTTCTCACGTCACGGCTATTGACGTCATTCCTCGCCAACACTATTTAAAGATTTTTCGCCATGCTTTATGGATCTTGACCAAAAATCAGTTTCACTTGTAAGAATTTTCGTTCACTTCCTCTGCCCTCGGCAGAAATGAACTCGCGTTGATGTCTTGACAAACAAATCCGCTTGATATGAAACGATGGAACCTATCTTCGGCGCTGCCGGGCTGAAGCTCCGCCCCCACAAACGACAAGCCCCGGATTTATGCGAATTTCGTGACCTGTGCGTAGACCTCTGGTGGGACATATCTCCGATATCCGTGCCACGCGGAGTCGTTGCCGTATTTCCATTCCAAAGTTGGTGCAGACGCGCTGTTAAACAGGTGGTCGTAATGTACTGGCTGATCAATTTATGTAAGAGGTTTGGTAGAAATTGATCGAGACGTTCAAGAACTATGCTTACCTGTGACTAATTTGCCACTCTAGACGGTTAAGTACCGCAAGATACACTGCATGGGGCAAAAGAATGCACCACGAAGTGGTTATTCGAATGGGCCAGAAATCGGTAGATGTGATGCACACGTACAGTCAAACAAATGATTACAATTTCATTAAAAATTGGGTGATTTATTCAAGAGAAAGAGCCTCACAAACTGAGCAAGTCAGTAACGCGTTGGTCCACCCCTGTTCCTTGTGCAAATGGCTTTGAATGAGAGTTGTTGAATGTCCTCCTGAGAGAAATCGTGCGAAATTTTGTCCAGCTGGTGCGTTAGGAGGTCAAAATAACAGTTGGAGGGCCCTGCCCATAATTCTCCAAACGTTCTCAATTGGGCTGAGATCCAGCGACCTTGCTGACCAAGGTAGTGTTTGACAAGCACAAAGACAGGCAGACACTCTCGCCGTGTGCGAAACGCTCAAATGTAAGCCCAGGATGGCTCACTATGAAGATCAACAAAACGGGGCGTAGAATATCGTCGACGTACCGCTGTACTATAAGGGGGCCACAGATGACAACCAAAGACGTCCCGTTACGAAAAGAAACGGCACCCCAGACCTGGTTGTCGGGCCGTACGATGGACGGCAGTCAGAGTGATATCTCACCGCTGTGTGGGTCCTTTCCAGACACTTCTTCGCTGGTCACCGTGGCTCATTTCGAAGCAGCGCTCATCACTGAAGATAATACTATTCCAGGCGAGGAGATTCCAAGTCGACGATGTATCTGGAGACGAAAGATCGCTGGATCTCTTCCCAACTGGGAACGTTTGGAGCATTATACGCAGGGCCCTCCAACCAGCTCGGGATACTGATGACCTAAAGCACCAGCTGCACTGAATTTGGCACAGTCTCCCTGAAGAGGACATCCAACAACTCAATAAATCAATGCCAAGCCGAGTAACTGCTTGCTTAAGGGCCATAGATGGACCAAAAAGTTATTTTTTTTTTAGCTAGAACGTTTGCTTAAAATTTCTCCAAGAATTCGAAAGCTATGCTTCCTATTCCAACCCACCTTCCTTTGTGTTAAATGTCATCGGCGGTGTATGCCACCAATTATTCTCGGAAGCGGGGAAACTACGGTTTCGACCCTAATATCGTCCGATAATTTCTTGTCCACACTAAATGCCCATGGGCATTTTGCCCCAACGTCCAGTCACTGTTACACATCCGCATATGGGGATCTCAGAAGTATCTTAACCTTCACGGTAACTGTCTTCAAGTAACTTCACATGCGCACAAAGTTTGGTTTAAATTTCTCAGCAACTTTATCGAACGATACAGCGTGGTTGCCAACACTTGGTACTTGTATTTGGGTGTAGAGGGATTCGGATCTTCACCAGCCCTTCTACATCTACATCTACATCGATATTCTGCAAATCACATTTAAGTGCCTGGCAGAGGGTTCATCGAACTATCTTAACAATTCTCTATTATTCCTATCTCGTATAGCGCGCGGAAAGAATGAACACCTATATCTTTTCGTAAGAGCTCTGATTGCCCTTATTTTATCGTGGTGGCCGTTCCTTCCTATGTAGGTCGGTGTCAACAAAATATTTTGGCATTCGGAGGAAAAAGTTGGTGATTGGAATTTCGTGAGAAGATTCCGTCGCAACGAAAAACGCCTTTCTTTTAATGATGTCCACTCCCAATCCTTTATCATTTCTGTGACATATTTCGCGATATACAAAACGTGCTGCCCTTTGAAATTTTTCGATGTACTCCGTCAGTCTTATCTCGTAAGGATCCCACACCACGCAGCACTATTCTAAAAGAGGACGGACAAGCGTAGTGTAAGCAGTCTCCTTAGTAGTTCTGTTACATTTTCTAAGTGTCCTCCCAATAGAACGTAGTCTTTGGCTAGCCTTCCCCACAACATTTTCTTTACGTTCCTTCCAATTTAAGTTGTTCGTATTTGTAATACGTGGGTATTTAGTTGAATTTACGGCTTTTAGATTAGACTGATTTATCGTGTAACCGAAGTTTAACGAGTTCCTTTTAGCACTCATGTGGATGAATTTTCGTTACATTGGGTCAACTGCCACTTTTCGCATCATTCATATATCTTTTGTAAATCGTTTCGCAGTTTGTTTTGATCTTCTGATGACTTTATTAGTCAATAAACGACAGCGTCATCAGCAAACAACCGAAGACGGCTTCTCAGATTGTCTCCCAAATCGTTTATATAGATAAGGAAGAGAAAAGGGCCTATAACTCTACCTTGAGGAACGCCAGAAATCACTTTTGCTTCACTCGAAGACTTTCCGTCAATTACTACGAACTGTGACCTCTCTGAAAGGAAATCACAAACCGAGTCACATAAGTGAGACGATATGCCATAAGCACGCAATTTCACTACGAGCCGCTTGTGTGGCACAGTGTCAAAAGCCTTCCGGAAATCCAGAAATACGGAATCGATCTGAAATACCCTTGTCAATAGCACTCTACACTTCATGTGAATAAAGAGCTAGTTGTGTTTCACAGAACGATGTTTCCTAAACCCATGTTTACTGTGTGTCAATAGACAGTTTTCTTCGAGGTAATAAATAATATTCGAACACAATATATGTTCCAAAATTCTGCTGCATATCGACGTTAAAGATATGGGCCTGTAATTTAGTGGATTACTCTGACAAGGGTTTGCCATGGTTTTCTGAATCGCTCTAGTGAGCCGCGGCGATGGTTCTTATGAGACCGCAGCTGACTTCCTATTCATTCTTTTACAGTACAACTCGAGCCGCTGTATTGTGTGTAATGGTGACAAAGATAAGGGGACGTTACTCTCTCACGTTTCTTTCTGTGCTAATTTGGGATGAAACGAGGAATACGAAGTGGTTGCTAATTGTAATAAAGTTGGGACGGCTAAATATGATAATCAACAGCCACAAAATCTGAAGTCTTAGAATGTAAAGTCAGTTCAACGAAATTTTCGTTTGTGTCCTTCAGCACTGTAAGTGTTTAAACATTTTGTCAATGTCGTAACAAGTAGCATATACATAGTTTAAACATTATTGTTGTTGTTGTGGTCTTCAGTCCGGACATTGATTTCATGCAACTCTCCGTGCCAATCTATCGTGTGTAAGCCTCTTCATCTCTACATAACTACTAGAACCTACATCCATTTCAATACGGTTACCGTTTTCTGTCGTGGTATCTCTCTAGAATTTTTGCCACCACAATTCCTTCCACTACCAAAACGTCGATTCCATGATAGCACAGGATGTGTCCTGCCAAACCAACTTCTTCTTTTAGTCAGGTTATGCCAGAAATTACTTTTTTCCCCAATTCGATTCAGTATCCTCTCATTATCTATTCGCTCCACCCATTTGATTTTTAACATTCTTCTGTAGCACCACACTTGATAAGCTTTCATTCTCTTCATGTGTGAACTCTTGCTGCCCATGTTTCACTTACGAACAGTTCTACACACCATACAAATACAAGCGTAAAAGACATGCTGAGACTCAAATTTATATTTCATTCGGTGACAAATTCTTTTTTCAGACACGCATTTTTTTGCTGTTGATACCCTCTGTACTTAGGCCATCGTCAATTGTTTTACTGGCCAAATAGCAAAACTCGTGGCCTGATTTCGTTCGACTACATTCCATTACTTTTGCGTAATATTAAATTGATTCGCAACTCATAACTTCTTTCCAAGACACTATCCAATCCATTCAACTACTGTTGCAAGTCCTTTGCTGTCTCTGACGAACAAAGTGTCATCGGCAAACCACAAACGTTTTATTTCTACGCCTCGAACTTTTGAAATTTAATTTCCTTGATTGTCTTTAACGATTGCTTAATTTACAAGCTGAATAACGCTGGGAAAAGCCTACAGGTCTGCCTCACTCTCCTCTTCACTACAGTTTTTATTATCATGCCTTTCAATTCTTACAACTGCAGTTTGGTATCTGTGTAAGATGCAAGTAACTTTTCGATCCCTCTTACTTTGCCCCGATACCTTCACAGTTTCAAAGCGTATAGTGCAGTCAACATTGTCATAGTCTCTCTCTAAATCTACAAAAGCTGGAAACGTAGTTTTGGCTTTAAATGAAACAACAAGTTTACTGTTATCAGTCACTGTTTATTTATCTCCATCATAAGGTGGATTTACATTTACATTTGTTAATGTGACATTTGTGTGTGTGTGTGTGTGTGTTGTGTTACGATTTTTTGGAGGAACTTGTGGTACTCTCTCACTCTCTCCAGTGGTCACAAGTTCCTTTCGCTGTATACTGTCAATTTGTAAAAAAGAAAAAAAAATAAATAAAAATAATTTGTTTACAAGTTCCTTCAAAAAATCGTAACACAACACACACACACACACACACACACACACACACACACAAATGTCATATTAACAAATGACAATCCACCTGATGATGGAGGTTTAAACCTGTGAAACGCGTCGTGGAGATAAATAAACAGTGAATGGTAACAGTAAACAAGTTGTTTCATTTAATGTCAGTAACAGTCACGGTGAAGCCTTCGCATTTAAAGTAGGTTTGTCTTTCTTCAGTCTACCTTCTAAGGTAACTCTGAGGGTCAGCCAGGCCTAGCATTTCTCTGAGAGCCAAAAAGATTTTTTTTAAATTTATTATTGCTTACAATTTCGTCACACACCACCTGGAATCCAATGCGGATCGTATTTTCACATAACTACAGAGAGTTGTATACAACAATTATCAACACTCGCTTCGAGATTTGTAATTTACGCACTTTTAATAACTAATAACAGTAAATGAAATAGGAAAAGGAAAAAAAACGGAGAGGAGCAACGCCCAAAACCCTTAAACAATGATACTACATTTATTAATCTACAGATCTTCGCCGAGGTCGGCATTTGCCAGGTGTCCATTCCTTAACTGTCACTGTTTGTATAATGAGGAGAGGTTGGCGTAAGGAATTTTCAGCCGATATATGGTCCCTTTTTAAATTTTCTTTATTTCTCCCGTTTTAGATGGTGTTTATAGTCGATTTATGATTCAGATACATAGTCCGGAGAAAGCTTTCGCAACCACTGAATCGCGCCAGCTCGAAACGACCTGTTATGGCACAGGTATTAGAGGTGGGAGCGAAACCACGAGGAATTCCCGCCTCCTCTGAGCGAGTAATTCGTGTAATCTGAGCTGCGGTCGGCGCGTGAACGAGCTCTAATTCACGGCTACGGTTGGACAGCGGCGGATCGTTAATAGCCGCAGACACCAACCATTCTTATTCACACACAACGGTTGACGATTTCGTTTTCTCTTCATGCTCCAAAATTGTAATCTTCGTACCTGTGAACAGCATTTGGCTACCTGCGATAATCACAAACGGAACTAACTGCAAAATAACATACAACAACAAATATACAGTCACATAAACTTAACCGATATTCAGTTCCAAATTACAGGATTGAAATTTTAGACATCATTTCACTGGGGTGCTTCTCGCGCCACGAATGAAATAAACGTAATAGTCGTACTGCTACTAAATGAAGCGATTTGAGCGACTGGGTTCCATTTGACATCTGAACCACGTAATAATCAGTAAAAGATACATTTCTAAGTGTGTACTCTCGTTCCTCATTGGTAAATGGGTTTTACCAACTTTATGATTGTGTAATTCGAAATTTTCTCAGTGTAATGAAGCATTCCATGATATATTGGAATTGCAACCGGATGGCGTCAACTTTTTGTCTTGATATTTGGAACTGACAACCAAGTAGCATATCTTCAGGTGATTTTCACGACCGTCGTAAAATTCACCTGAATATGATTAACTGAAGTGTCGAAGAAAGAACTAAACATCAATTGGTTGGAATCCCAAAAGAAAGAAGTCGACGTCATCTAGCAGCAATCCTGAAATCTGATGGAATAATTTTACAATTAGCTGCAAATGTTATATGTACAGACCATACTCATGGAAATGGAAATAAGCGTTTGGTGTCATTGGCCCCTTGCGAAGCAGGTCCGGCCGCCTTGGTGCAGGTCTTATTACATTCGACGCCATATTGGGCGAACTACGGGCCGGATGGGGATGAAATGATGGTGACAGCACAACACCCAATCCCTGAGCGGAGAAAATCCCCGACCCAGCCGGGAATCGAACCCGGGCAATCCGTCACGCTGACCACTCAGCTATCGGGGCGGACGCCGTACCCAGCAGACGCGTTAGTCAGACTGTTCGCTATAATCGTCCTGTCAAAGTGAAAAAAAAATTAATCACATTTAAAATGACACGTACGCATATACGAGGTCGTTCAAAAAATTTCGGAACATTCATTGGTGTGTTGGGAGCGAAATGCGGTTGGCGTCCCAACACACGCCTATTTTTAGCGTGTAACTTCCGGAAGCATAAGCGGGTAACTACCGGCAGTTTCATTGTTGTATGTCCGTTAGTTATTGTTCAGTGCTGTATTGAGTAGAATGTTGCGTCGCACAGTTTGCGAATTTCGAGGTGGCAGAGTTAGAGTACCAACGCGTCTGCATTAAATTTTGCGTTAAAATGAAGAAAACCTTCACAGAGACACACAAAATGAGGCAGGAAGCCTACGGTGATGGGTGCTTAAGCTTCACGCGGTGTGTTACAAATGGTCCACACGGTTAAAAAGTGGCCGAACGGAGGTTAAAGATAACCCTCGTTCTGGACGCCCATGGACGTCTACCGACAACAATAATACCAGGAACGTCAACGAAATTGTGCATGCCAATCGAAGACTGACTGTCCAAGAGATTGCGGACGAATGTATCATTTCAGTTGGATCATGTCATGAAATCCTGACACGGCATCTTGGAATGCATCGTGTTGCTGCCAAATTCGCCCCACAGCTCATGAGTCAAGACCAGAAAGACCTTCACTTCGCAGTCTGTGAAGAGCTTTTGCATCGCACAAATGAGAACGAGATGTGCCTTAACAGAATCATAATTGGTGATGAGACGTGGATCTATGGTTATGATGTTGAGACCAAGGTTCAGTTTCTATAATGGGTCAGAAAACATTCTCAAAACAAAAAAATGCCAAGGCGATGCTGATAGTTTTCTTTGACTCTGAAGGATTAGCTCATCATGAATTCGTGTCACAGGGACAAACTGTTAATCCATAGTACTATCGGAATGTGTTGCGACGCCTGCGAGAAAGTATTAGAATGGAAATGTCTGATGGGTGACGAGATAATTCATAGCTCTTGTATCACGACAACGCACGCTCACATTCATCCCTGTTGGTGCTTGATTATTGCTCGAAAAACGAAATTACTGCACTGCGTCATCCTCCATACGTTCCAGACCTGCCCCCTGCGGATTTTGTTTTGTTTCCAAAATTGAAAATCCCGTTGAAAGGACGAAGATTTGCAACGACAGACGAGATAAAAGAAAATTCGCAGACGGCGCTTCGAGCGATCCAGCAAGAGGCGTACCAAAACTACTTCCGGAAGTGGAAACGGCGTTTGGAGTCGTATATAAATTGTGGAGGAGAGTACTTCGACGGAGACCATGCAAAATTAGTCAAAGGTAAGCGTAGAAAAATTTTGTGGACAAAGTTGCGGAATATTTGAACGACCTCTACATCTACATGGATACTCTGCAAATCACATTTAAGTGCCTGGCAGAGGGTTCATTGAACCACCTTCACAATTCTCTATTACTCCAATCTCGTATAGCACGCGGAAAGAATGAACACCTATATCTCTCCGTACGAGCTCTGATTTCCCTTATTTTATCGTGGTGAGCGTTCCGCCCTATGTAGGTCGGTGTCAAAAATATTTTCGCATTCGGAGGAGAAAGCTGGTGATTGGAATTTTGTGAGAAGATTCCGTCGCAACGAAAAACGCCTTTCTTTTAATGATTTCCAGCCCAAATCCCGTATCATTTCTGTGACACTCTCTCCCATACTTCGCGATAATATAAAACGTGCTGCCTTTCTTAGAACTCGTATAAGGTGCATTCAAAAAGAAATGAACCAGATGCTGTCAAATGAAAAAGCTGAAAGAATCGTAATATCATTGGCAGCGAATATGTCGCGATCTCTATAAGAGCGCTGAAGTCCCAAACTCGCCTCTAGAGGGACATGGGAGCTTACCTATGTGATGGAGCGAGCAGGCGGACGCGGCAACCACCCACTGCACTGAGCGGTGCAGTGAACGGTGAAATGGAAGCTTCAAAAGAAGAGGAAAGGGTTGGATTGTGTTTCGGGCAGCGGCGATGCTGCGTGCTTCCACTAGTGACTTGGTCGTTTCTCATGGTTTCGAAGTGATGTTGGATCGCCACCATCCGAAACACACTACAACCCTTTTCTTTTGAAGCTTCCTTTTTCTCTGTTTTCATCACGATTGAGTGCAGTGGATGGTCGATACATTCGCGTGCTCGCTCTGTCACCACGTGGATGTGCGTCCATGTCCCCATACAGACGAGTTTGGTAGTTCGGCGCTGCTTCTTTGGGGCCGCACCACGAAGTAGATGAAGTTAAGGAATTCTACTACCCCTAGGCAGCAAAATAACCAATGACGGACGGAGCAAAGAAGGCATCAAGAGCAGACTAGTACTGGCAAAAAGGGCATTCCTGGCCAGGTGGAGTCTACTGGTATCAAACATAAGCCTTAATTTGAGGAAGAAATTTCTGAGAATGTACGTTTAGAGCACAGCATAGTATGATAGTGAAACACGAACTGTGGGAAAAATCGGAACAGAAGAGAATCGAAGCATTTGAGATGTGGTGCTACAGACGAATGTTGAAAATTAGGTGGACTGATAAGGTAAGAAATGAGAAGGTTCTGCTCAGAATCGAAGAGCAAAGGAATCTGTTGAAAACAGTGACAACGAGAATGGACAAGATGAAATAGAAGTTCTGTTAAGACATCAGGGAATGACTTCCATGGTACTAGAGGGAGCTGTAGAGGGCAAAAGCTGTAGAGAAAGACAGAGATTGGAATACATCCAGGACATAAATGATGACGTAGGTTGCAAGTGCTATTCTGAGATGAAGAGATTGTTACAGGAGAAAAAAAAGCCACTATATTTTCTTTCGCGGCCAATGACACTACGATCCTTTCAATGGTTTACAACAACCGACATGTTTCCTTTTGAAGGCACCTTATACTTTTAAAACCGCTGCCCAGTGCATGGGTGGAAGTGTGAGATAATTTAGCCTGCCGCAGTTAAGTGAGGAAGTGTGAGATTACTCAATACACACAAGTGTCTCAAAAGAGAAAATGTACTGATGTACGAATTACGTCTTGTGTAATTTATTTTGTTCTTTCACATCACATGGTTTTTCTTTTTGAACAGTTAACATGACATTAGTTTCCACCTCATCATCTCTTCATTGCATTACGTTCACGGTTGAGTGATGTTTATTCACGTCACATATCACAATGCAGTATCTGCCAGATCAATAATTCAGAAATCCCATACAAGCAAAAAGAGAGCCCACGGAAAATGAATTCTTGGAAATCCCATTATTCGGAAGAGGAATAAAGTATCTGAATGCTTTTATTGTGATATGACGATGATAATGATTATGGACTTCCCTCCATTAGGATACTTGACTAGATTCAGTAATATAAACAAAATTTACTAAATCCTGAACAATTGGATAAACGTCGGGGAAAATAGGAAGGAGAAGATCTCATGAAAATGATGATCAGAAGCCGCTTCATGATGTTAAACTAAAACTGATATTACGGTATTGCGGCTTACGTTCATTGCCTGCAAAACCCACAGTTACATCCAGAAACATTATTGATGATATAACGATATTTTCATTATGAGTAAATCCCTGCTTGCGCTGTCATGGTAGTACAAGAAAAATGTTGCATATGGCCGATAGAAGAAAGAAAATGTAATGAATTTATGCATATATACGATAGTGAACACTATAAATATTGTAAGTGATAACACAAATTAACAAAATACGCTAGACAGATGATATTTTACACTGCAGTATTTCGAAACAAGCGACCAAAAATAGCATTTGCTTGACAAACTATGGCAGGTTTAAAAACGTACTTGCAAATTATTTTAACTAAAAATTTTGTGGCTGAAGTGCTTGACAGCGGACGTGCACGAGACTTGTCCAGAAGTACAGGAAAATTATCCTCCCGAGGACGTAATTGAATGCAACCAAGTACTGCTGATAAAATCTCTAATTATGACGGGAAAAGTGAATTCTTGGAAAGCCCCTTTATTCAGAGGAAGAGCAAAATAATTGACCGTTTATCGCCGTACCTAACGACCACAAACGGTAATAGACTGAGCAAACTCCGCTGTCTAGTGTTTTTTTTTTTCTGCTCCAGTTAAAATCAACAAACTCCTCGAGGTAATTGAAGGATTAGTGTCTTTAACATTTAGCTGACCTTTCCATCGATACCTTCGACAGAGCACTTTCTACTGCATTATTGATGAAGGTTCGCCAGGTGGAGGTTCAGTGGCGAAATATAAGCGGCGGCAGACCGCTTATAGGCTATTTAATTGCGAGCTCGCGAGGAGGCAGAGTGCAGCGGAAATTTGAGCCTCCCAGGAATGGCGTTCTCGAGGCTAACCTGTCGGCATCCAGCGAGTGACGCCGCGGAGCACGCAAACAACGTCGTAGACGCTGTAAACCAGAAGCGCAGACGCGTACCACCTCCAAGGACGCGCGCAACGGGAACGGCAACGTAAATAATAAATTACGAGCATTCTTTAGCTCTCTTCTCGAATATTTAACGCAAGTTACCCAGAGTGTCTGCTCACTGTCGAGTCACATTCTTCTTTCATGCTGTCATACAGCAAAAGTGTACTTCAATCTTTTGCAGTCGTCTAGTATGGTGCAGACATCTAATAAAAGTTATTCGGGATATCGAGCAAGAAGTGGAAAAAATAATGCAGTCGGACAACAGGTTCTACTTATGTGGATAAAGGGACACATGAGAAAGAAATTCATCGAGCAGGTGGGTAGACTAGCAAAGGAGGCAACGAACATACGGCAAACAGATGATTACAACCTGTCATTGATGTTGAAACCAACATGCTCAATGCCTGATTTTCGGGATTGAGGAAGCAACTGACAGCAATCTAAAACAATAAGACGCAAACTTTATTCAAAAGTACAGACAGATATTCCCCGTACATCTCCCTTTACTTCTTTTGTAGCCGGTCGCTGTGGCCGAGCGGTTCTAAGCGCTTCAGTCCAGAACCGCGCTGCTGCTGCGGTCGCACGTTCGAATCCTGCCTCGGGCATGGATGTGTGTGATTTCCTTAGGTTAGTTAGGTTTAACTGGTTCTAAGTCTAGGGGACTGATGACCTCAGATGTTACGTCCAATAGTGCTTAGAGCCATTTGAACTTCTTTTGTATAAAACGAAACAAAAAAAAACACGAAAAAATAAGATTCAGCCAATGCTCATCATCTACTCGTTTGTACCGTATCAAGATTATTGAGTCTCCATATTCTGACCGAGAGAGAACATCAATAGGAAATTTTTTCCACGTGTTGTTTTTTGCCTTGCAGGTAGTACGAATGCTCCTGGAAGCAACTACTGACTCTTTTAATAAAATCTGGCCAACAGCTCCGAACTGCTGTCCACTATTTACTATACACGAACGATTTGAGGGCGTATAAAGAGTTAATAGAATTTTTGTACAGATGTATACACTTAGGTAAACAAATCTGCAGTATTTACAGCGAAAACAGAGATGTGTAACATATTTTTGTTACGAAACCTTCTCATACGTTGATCACTGTGTGGACAATATGACCAATGTTCTTCTTTTAGTGCCTATCCAATCCGGATGATAAGTGACCATCATAGGTACAACACTAATACATGTACGAAAACGTTCCTCGCTCGTGTGTTACGTATGTTTCCTTAAGTCTCCGAAGCAAAATTTCTCATTACGTGACCGAGATATTCTGGTTCTCTTTTATTTTATTTTTTATTTTTTTTGTGTTTAGGAATACTTTTTCTTTCTTCATTTTTCGGAGAATGTAATTTTAGCATTCTTCTTTACACACTCATCTCAAATGCTCATTTGCTCGCCTAGGTCAAAGTCCAGGTGTCAGCGTCATAGAAAAAAATGGGAAGTATGCTGCAACGTAGAAAGCTTAATTTTGCTTGGACTAGTCGTGATGGCTCTTGAACACCTTAGTTATTTTACAAAATGTGGCTCTGGCTTTCTCAATACAGACTTTAATGTCTTGTGCGCTATCCCAACCGTTGTTAACCTTAGTTGCCAGGTATGTGTGTTTGTTCACTTGTTCAACACATTTACTATTAAGTTTTGGGTGAGAGTTTAGTATGTCTCTCTTGCTGACGACCACTGACTTTGTTTTATTTTGTTTTACTTATGTTGATTTCTAGACCATTACGCTCACTACTTTAGTTGATTCGGGATACAAGATGAAAACTGTTTAAGCTGCCAGCGAATGTTACACTTTTATCAGCATAGCGGATATTATTCAACTTCTCTTCATTCATCATTTTCAAGAACTTCTTTTAAGATGAATTCCGAATAAATGTTACTTATCAATGGCGACAAAATACAGCCTGTCTCACTCCCCGGCATATCTTTCATATGTAAGCTTTCTCATTTTGTACTCTCACAACAGAATATTTTCCTTCAATATACACTACTGGCCATTAAAATTGCTACACCAAGAAGAAACGCAGATGATAAACGGGTACTCATTGGACAAATATATTATAGTAGAACTGACATGTGATTACTTTTACGCAATTTGGATGCATATATCCTGAGAAATCAGTACCCAGAACAACCACCTCTGCCCATAATAACGGCCTTCATACGCCTTGGCATTGACTCAAACAGAGCTTGGATGGCGTGTACAGATACAGCTGCCCATGCAGCTTCAACACGATACCACAGTTCATCAAGAGTAGGGTCTGGCGTATTGTGACTATCCAGTTGCTCGGCCACCATTGACCAGACGTTTCCAATTGGTGAGAGATCTGGAGAATGTGCTGGCCAGGGCAGCAGTCGAACATTTTCTGTATCCAGAAAGGCCCGTACAGGACCTGCAACATGGGATCGTGTATTATGCTGCTGAAATGTAGGGTTTCGCAGGGATCGAATGAAGAGTAGAGCCACGGGTCGTAACACATCTGAAATGTAACGTCCACTGTTCAATGTGCCGTCAATGCGAACAAGAGGTGACTGACACGTGTAACCAATGGCACCCCATACCATCCGTTACAGCCATGCGGATAAGATGCCTGTCATCTCGACTGCTAGTGATACGAGGCCTCTGGGATCCAGCACGGCGTTCCGTATTACCCTCGTGAACCCACGGATTCCATATTCTGCTAACACTCACAGGATCTCGACCAACGCGAGCAGCAATGTCGCGATACGATAAACCGCAATCGCGATAGGCTACAATCCGACCTTTATCAAAGTCGTAAACGTGATGGTACGCATTTCTCCTCCTTACACGAGGCATCACAACAACGTTTCACCAGGCAACGCCGGTCAACTGCTGTTTGTGTATAAGAAATCGGTTGGGAACTTTCCTCGTGTCAGCACGTTGTAGGTGACGCCACCGGCACCAACCATGTGTGAATTCTCTGAAAAGCTAATCGTTTGCATATCACAGCATCTTCTTCCTGTCGGTTAAATTTCGCGTCTGTAGCACGACATCTTCGTGGTGTAGCAATTTTAATGGCCAGTAGTGTAGTTCCTCCCACACACGTCTCGCGAAATGACAGCGAGAAAATCCGTAAAATTACGGCTTACACTGAGGGTTACCGCCAATCATTCTTCCCATACCCCATTCGCGAATGGAACAGAGAATTTGATTGGTTGATCTGGAGGAGGAAACCATCGGAGTAGGGAAGGACGGGTAAGGTAGTCGGCAGTGTCCTTCCAAAGGAGCCAACCCGACGCTTGAATGAAGAGATTTAGGGAAATTACGGAAACCTAAATCAGGATGGGCGAACAACGGGGTTTGAACCGTCGTTCTCCCGAATGTAAGGCGGCTTACGGAGTATGGATGTAGATCCTGATTTGGAGGTTCTTGAGACGCACCATTCGCAAACGGAACGGGGAAGGCAGAAACCGGTGGTAATACCAAAAGTTCCCTCCGTCACATTACAAAAGGCGATTTATATAGTTCTTATAGGGAAACCTCTGAGCAAAGCATGAATTTGGAATTTCCTGGCAGATTAAAACTGTGTGCCGGACCGAGACTCGAACTCGGGACCTTTGCCTTTCGCGGGCAAGTGCTCTACCAACTGAGCTACCCAAGCACGACTCACGCCCCGTCCTCCAAGCTTTACTTCCGCCAGTACCTCGTCTCCTACCTTCCAAACTTTACAGATGCTCTCCTGCGACGTGATGACTGGGTGTTGTGTGATGTCCTTAGGTTAGTTAGGTTTAAGTAGTTCTAAGTTCCAGGGGACTGATGACCATAGATGTTAAGTCCCATAGTGCTCAGAGCCATTTGAACCACCTCTTGCAAACCTTGCAGGACTAGCACTCCTGAAAGAAAGGATATTGCGGAGACATGGGTTATCCACAGCCTGGGCGATGTTTCCGGAATGATATTTTCACTCTACAGCGGAGTGTGCGCTGATATGCAACTTCCTGTCAGATTAAAACTGTGTGCCGGACCGAGACATCTTTCAGGAGTGCTAATTCTGCAGGGTACGCAGGAGAGCTTCTATAAAGTTTGGAATGTGGGAGACGAGGTACTGGCAGAAGTAAAGCTGTGAGGACGGGGCGTGAGTCGTGCTTTGGTAGCTCAGTTGGTAGAGCACTTGCCAGCGAAAGGCAAAGGTGCCGAGTTCGATTCTCGGTCCGGCACACAGTTTTAATCTGACAGGAAGTTTCATATCAGCGCACACTCTACATCTACATCTACATCCACATCTACATCTACATCTACATCTACATACATACTCCGCAGTCCACCATACGGTGAGTGGCGGAGAGTACCTTTACCACAACTAGCATCTTCTCTCCCTGTTCCATTCCCAAACAGAACGAGGGAAAAATGACTGCGTATATGCCTCTGTACGAGCCCTAATCTCTCTTATCTTATCTTTGTGGTCTTTCCGCGAAATATAAGTTGGCGGCAGTAAAATTCTACTGCAGTCAACCTCAAATGCTGGTTCTCTAAATTTCCTCAGTATCGATTCACGAAAAGAACGCCTCCTTTCCTCCAGAGACTCCCACCCGAGTTCCTGAAGCATTTCCGTAACACTCGCGTGATGATCAGTAACAAATCCAGCAGCCCGCCTCTGAATTTCTTCTATGTCCTCCCTCAATCCGACCCGATAGGGATCCCAAACGCTCGAGCAGTACTCAAGAATAGGTCGTATTAGTGTTTTATAAGCGGTCTCCTTTACAGATGAACCACATCTTCCCAAAATTCTACCAATAAACCGAAGACGACTATCCGCCTTCCCCACAACTGCCATTACATGTTCATCCGACTTCATATTGCTCTGCAATGTTACGCCCAAATACTTAATCGATGTGACTGTGTCAAGCGCTACACTACTAATGGAGTATTCAAACATTACGGGAGTCTTTTTCCTATTCATCTGCATTAATTTACATTTATCTATATTTAGAGTCAGCTGCTATTCTTTACACCAATCACAAATCCTGTCCAAGTCATCTTGTATCCTCCTACAGTCACTCAACGACGACACCTTCCCGTACACCACATCATCATCAGCAAACAGCCGCACATTGCTATCCACCCTATCCAAAAGATCATTTATGTAGATAGAAAACAACAGCGGACCTACCACACTTCCCTGGGGCACTCCAGATGATACCCTCATCTCCGATGAACACTCACCATCGAGGACAACGTACTGGGTCCTATTACTTAAGAAGTCTTCCAGCCACACACATATTTGGGAACCAACCCCATATGCTCGTACCATAGTTAGGAGTCAGCAGTGGGACACCGAGTCAAATGCTTTCCGGAATTCGAGGAATATGGCATCCGTCTGATACCCTTCATCCATGGTTCGCAAGATATCCGCTGCAGAGTGAAAATCTCGCTCTGGAAACGCAAGAATTTGTTACCAAATACTAAAAAAGGAACGGAAGTGCTAGTCGTTAGAAGTTCGATGCGATTCACTTCTCGCTCTTCCTGCACCCTCCAAAGAAAAAAAACGTCCTTTCTGAGAAAGCGGTATCTTGGCAATGGGCCGTTTTGTCTGGTTTACGGCAACAACACGTTCGCTCCGTATTCGTGACTGAGGAGAGTGTTACTAATTGTTGGCGGTTTTGTGCGGAGCCGGTGGCCAGCGGACGGGAAACGTCCGGAGAGGCGGCAGCGCCGCCCCTGAACCTCGCCTGCGAAGGGCGCGTGGCCGGCGATAATCGGTCACGGCCGGCGCCGCCCGTCAGCCTTGCCGGCCCACTCTCTCTCTCTCTGCAGCCGCCACCGCGCGCAGCGCCACGCCGCGCCGCTCACCCGCGGTCACTGACCCTTGCGCTGTCGCGCTGCGTGGGACGCCTCAGAGATCGATAGCCTTATTCCTTTGGAGAATTGTAACGCAGGTCCGCGATGACGCGCGCGGTACCACGCGTCGCTGCGAAACAACCTGCTTCACACAGTGAAAGATGGCCTACTACACTTTCAAAAGAACAATTTCAAATATTTTCAAAAATGTAATATAAAACAAACATATTGTCACTTTTATGCCCCGTTTATACATCGATATATCGCGGGAAAATATAACGCCGTTATACGAGGGCAGTTCAATAAGTAATGCAACACATTTTTTTTCTCGGCCAATTTTGGTTGAAAAAACCGGAAATTTCTTGTGGAATATTTTCAAACATTCCCGCTTCGTCTCGTATAGTTTCATTGACTTCCGACAGGTGGCAGCGCTGTACGGAGCTGTTAAAGTGGCGTCTGTAACGGATGTGCGTTGCAAACAACGGGCAGTGATCGAGTTTCTTTTGGCGGATAACCAGGGCATCTCAGATATTCATAGGCGCTTGCAGAATGTCTACGGTGATCTGGCAGTGGACAAAAGCAGGGTGAGTCGCTGGGCAAAGCGTGTGTCATCATCGCCGCAAGGTCAAGCAAGACTGTCTGATCTCCCGCGTGCGGGCCGGCCGTGCACAGCTGTGGCTCCTGCAATGGCGGAGCGTGCGAACACACTCGTTCGAGATGATCGACGGATCACCATCAAACAACTCAGTGCTCAACTTGACACCTCTGTTGGTAGTGCTGTCACAATTGTTCACCAGTTGGGATATTCAAAGGTTTGTTCCCGCTGGGTCCCTCGTTGTCTAACCGAACACCATAAAGAGCAAAGGAGAACCATCTGTGCGGAATTGCTTGCTCGTCATGTGGCTGAGGGTGACAATTTCTTGTCAAAGATTGTTACAGGCGATGAAACATGGGTTCATCACTTCGAACCTGAAACAAAACGGCAATCAATGGAGTGGCGCCACACCCACTCCCATACCAAGAAAAAGTTTAAAGCCATACCCTCAGCCGGTAAAGTCATGGTTACAGTCTTCTGGGACGCTGAAGGGGTTATTCTGTTCCATGTCCTTCCCCATGGTCAAACGATCAACTCTGAAGTGTATTGTGCTACTCTTCAGAAATTGAAGAAACGACTTCAGCGTGTTCGTAGGCACAAAAATCTGAACAAACTTCTCCTTCTTCATGACAACGCAAGACCTCACACAAGTCTTCGCACCCGAGAGGAGCTCACAAAACTTCAGTGGACTGTTCTTCCTCATGCACCCTACAGCCCCGATCTCGCACCGTCGGATTTCCATATGTTTGGCCCAATGAAGGACGCAATCCGTGGGAGGCACTACGCGGATGATGAAGAAGTTATTGATGCAGTACGACGTTGGCTCCGACATCGACCAGTGGAATGGTACCGTGCAGGCATACAGGCCCTCATATCAAGGTGGCGTAAGTCCGTAGCATTGAATGGAGATTATGTTGAAAAATAGTGTTGTGTAGCTAAAAGATTGGGGAATAACCTGGTGTATTTCAATGTTGAATAAAACAACCCCTGTTTCAGAAAAAAAATGTGTTGCATTACTTATTGAACTGCCCTCGTATATCGAAGATTTTCAGAAAAATGTCGATATATCATATTTTAACAACAGCCCTACTACACTCACGCTCGTACGTTAAGATACACTCCTGGAAATGGAAAAAAGAACACATTAACACCGGTGTGTCAGACCCACCATACTTGCTCCGGACACTGCGAGAGGGCTGTACAAGCAATGATCACACGCACGGCACAGCGGACACACCAGGAACCGCGGTGTTGGCCGTCGAATGGCGCTAGCTGCGCAGCATTTGTGCACCACCGCCGTCAGTGTCAGCCAGTTTTCCGTGGCATACGGAGCTCCATCGCAGTCTTTAACACTGGTAGCATGCCGCGACAGCGTGGACGTGAACCGTATGTGCAGTTGACGGACTTTGAGCGAGGGCGTATAGTGGGCATGCGGGAGGCCGGGTGGACGTACCGCCGAATTGCTCAACACTTAGGGCGTGAGGGCTCCACAGTACATCGATGTTGTCGCCAGTGGTCGGCGGAAGGTGCACGTGCCCGTCGACCTGGGACCGGACCGCAGCGACGCACGAATGCACGCCAAGACCGTAGGATCCTACGCAGTGCCGTAGGGGACCGCACCGCCACTTCCCAGCAAATTAGGGACACTGTTGCTCCTGGGGTATCGGCGAGGACCATTCGCAACCGTCTCCATGAAGCTGGGCTACGGTCCCGCACACCGTTAGGCCGTCTTCCGCTCACGCCCCAACATCGTGCAGCCCGCCTCCAGTGGTGTCGCGACAGGCGTGAATGGAGGGACGGATGGAGACGTGTCGTCTTCAGCGATGAGAGTCGCTTCTGCCTTGGTGCCAATGATGGTCGTATGCGTGTTTGGCGCCGTGCAGGTGAGCGCCACAATCAGGACTGCATACGACCGAGGCACACAGGGCCAACACCCGGCATCATGGTGTGGGGAGCGATCTCCTACACTGGCCGTACACCACTGGTGATCGTCGAGGGGACACTGAATAGTGCACGGTACATCCAAACCGTCATCGAACCCATCGTTCTACCATTCCTAGACCGGCAAGGGAACTTGCTGTTCCAACAGGACAATGCACGTCCGCATGTATCCCGTGCCACCCAACGTGCTCTAGAAGGTGTAAGTCAACTACCCTGGCCAGCAAGATCTCCGGATCTGTCCCCCATTGAGCATGTTTGGGACTGGATGAAGCGTCGTCTCACGCGGTCTGCACGTCCAGCACGAACGCTGGTCCAACTGAGGCGCCAGGTGGAAATGGCATGGCAAGCCTTTCCACAGGACTACATCCAGCATCTCTATGATCGTCTCCATGGGAGAATAGCAGCCTGCATTGCTGCGAAAGGTTGATATACACTGTACTAGTGCCGACATTGTGCATGCTCTGTTGCCTGTGTCTATGTGCCTGTGGTTCTGTCAGTGTGATCATGTGATGTATCTGACCCCAGGAATGTGTCAATAAAGTTTCCCCTTCCTGGGACAATGAATTCACGGTGTTCTTATTTCAATTTCCAGGAGTGTAATTGCAGAATGTGGTGCCACACAACGTGGCACTACACAAAACTGGAGCTAATACCACAGGCACATAGGGAACACACACGACACGTATCTGTAAGTCCACGGTATTGGTGATGTTGTTGTGGTCTTCAGTCCTTAATCTGGTTTGGTGCAGCTCTCCATGCTACTCTATCCTGTGCAAGCCTCTTCATCTCCCAGCACGTACTGCAGCCTACATCCTTCTGAATCTGCTTAGTGTATTCATCTCTAGGTCTCCCTCTACGATTTTTACCCTCCTCGCTGTCCTCCAGTACTACATTGGTGATCCCTCGATGTCTCAGAACATGTCCTACCAACCGATCCCTTCTTCTAGTCAAGTTGTGCCACAAACTCCTCTTCTCCCCAATTCTATTCAACACCCTCTCATTAGTTATGTGATGTACCCATCTAATCTCAGCATTATTCTTTAGCACCACATTTCGAAAGCTTCTATTCTCTTCCTGTCCAAATTATTTATCGTCCATGTTTCACTTCCATACATGGCTACACTCCATACGAATACTTTCAGAAACGACTTCCTGGCACTTAAATCAATACTCGATGTTAACAAATTTCTCTTCGTCAGAAACGCTTTCCTCGCCATTGCCAGTCTACATTTTACATCCGCTGTACTTCGACCATCATTAGTTATTTTGCTCCCCAAATAGCAAAACTACTTTAAGTGTCTCATTTCTTAATCTGATTCCCTCAGCATCACCCGACTTAATTCGACTACATTACATTATCCTCTCTTTGCTTTTGTTTATGTTCATCTTATACCCTCCTTTCAAGACACTGTCCATTCCGTTCAACTGCTCCTCCAAGTCCTTTGCTGTCTCTGACAGAATTACAATGTCATCGGCAAACCTCAAAGTTCTTATTTCTTCTCCATGGATTTTAATACCTACTCCGAACTTTTCTTTCGTTTACTTTACTGCTTGCTCAATATACAGATTGAATAGCATCGGGGAGAGGCTACAACCCTGTCTCTCTCCCTTCCCAACCACTGATTCCCTTTCATGTCCCTCGACTGCCATCTGGCTTCTGTACAAATTGTAAATAGCCTTTCGCTCCCTGTATTTTACCCCTGCCACCTTCAGAATTTGAAAGAGAGTAGTCCAGTCAACATTGTCAGACGCTTTCTCTAAGTCTACAAATGCTAGAAACGTAGGTTTGCCTTTCCTTAATCTTTCTTCTAAGATAAGTCGTAGGGTCAGTATTGCCTCACGTGTTCCAACATTTCTACGGAATCCAAACTGATCTTCCCCGAGGTCGGCTTGTACCAGTTTTTGGTATTGGCGATAAGTTGAGTAAACCGTTCCAAAACATATATGCTACAAAACGCCACTGTTTCCTGCGCATGTGCCCCTACATCAGTATGGGATATGATCATCATGCACACGTACACAGGCCACACAATGGGTTGGCATACTCTGGATTAGGTAGTCGTGCAGCTGCTTGGTTAAAGCCTCCCATTCTTGCACCAGTGCCTGTCGGAGCTCCTGAAGTGTCCTAGGGGTTTGAAGACATGCAGCGATCCGTTGACTGAGAGCATCCCAGACGTGCTCGATGGGGTTTAGGTCTCGAGAACAGGCAGGCCACTCCATTCACCTAATATCTTCTGTTTCAAGGCATTCCTGCACGATGGCAGCTCCTTCCATCAGGAGGAATGTGGAACCCAATGCACCCTTGAAAAGGGGGACATACTGGTGCAAAATGACGTCCCGACACACCTGACCTGTTACAGTTCCTCTGTCAAAGATATGCAGGGGTGTACGTGCACCAATCATAATCCCTCCCCACACCATCAAGCCACGACCTCCATACAGGTCCCTTTCGAGGACATTAAGGAGTTGGTATCTGCTTCCTGGATCACGCCAGATGAAAACCCGGTGAGGATCACTGTTCAGACTATACCTGGACTCGGCCGTGAACGTAACCTGGGACCACTGTTCCAATTACCATGTACTGTGTTCTTGACACCAGGCTTTACAGGCTCTGCTGTGAGGTGAGTGGATTGCACCTTGCAGGTCTCTGGGCGAATAAACCATGTCTGTTCAGTCGTCTGTAGACTGTGTGTCTGGAGACAACTGTTCCAGTGGCTGCGGTAAGTTCCCGAGCAAGGCTACCTGCAGTATTCCGTGGTCGTCTGCGAACACTGATGGTGAGATATCGGTCTTCTTGTGGTCTTGTACACTGTGAACGTCCCATACTGTAGCGTCTGTACACGTTTCCTGTCTGCTGGAATCGTTGCCATAATCCTGAGATCACACTTCGTGGCACACGGAGAGCCCGTGCTACGACCTGCTGTGTTTGACCAGCCTCCAGTCGTCCTAGTATTCTACCCATCATAATGTCATCAATATGTGTTCTTTGAGCCATTTTCAACACACAGTCACCATTAACACGTCTGAAAACGTCTGTACACTTACTCTGCTGCACCGTACTCTGACATGCACCAACACAACTCTTTGTATGTGGACTGCTGCCAGCGCCACCGTGCGACGACCGCAGGTCAGATGCATCGTATGGTCATACCCCGAGATGATTTAAACCCGCAAACCGCCCACCCGAGCGTTGTTTCACCGTGATACTTAATTTATGAGCATGAATGTAGATGGATAGGGGTTAGCCTACAACCCGCATTTGAGAAAAGATTAAAGAAGGGATGTATTCTGGGAACAGAGATATGAACACAATTAAAGAGCAGCCTTCATTGACAAAAATTCCATGCCGAGTAATACAGGATACGTCAGTGAAGACCTGAACCAGCGATTAGTTCTCTCTCTCTCTCTCTCTCTCTCTCTCTCTCTCTCTCTCTCTCTTTTTAATAAGTAAATATACAAAGGAGCTTTAGATCAAAGCAACCTAGTATTGGACCAGAGAGAATGTGCATGAATATTTTCTGTCAAGTTAAAGCGAGAGAGTGTACTGAACCCCTGAGAGTGTGATCGAGGTGGCAGACAAACGGCGTGTTTGTCGTGATTTGTTACCACATGAGTGACTTGTCGGTGTTCGACGTGGTCTCGCTCACCGAGTAAATACGACGATCTGAGTGCGAATAGCATTGTGACGTTCTTCTCAAAGTAATGGACAGGCAAACTGTATGTAGTTGCAAAGCAGCAAGAGCCAGTTGCGTGTTCGTGGCGGTGTCGCCGGACGATTTGAAAGCAAGCTAAGCTAGCGATTGAGGGTGGTGGCCGCTGCGCTCCGTACTTTTATTGCCTCGAAGATACTGCACTTCAACGAGCCAATGACCCTAAAAAGTTGAGCCGGGAAGGAGGAAGAACAAGGACTTTCTGTAGCCGCATAGGAAACTAAACGGTTATTCCAGTGTCCCTGCTCTCCCATCGCACGAAAAACGTACTTTCTAAAGATTACCGCGCTTTTGGGAAAGTCATCAACTTCCCCTTGAATGACAGCAAGTGAAATCTGTTCTTTTTTATTAATGTGTTAATCTTCCAATGAAATATAAGGAAGCTGAAAATGTAGGTAATAGCTCCTAAATAAATTCACTCATCGGATGGTAATCGGGAAAAAATGAAAATGTATAATTGGATGGACGGATTAGGAATTGTTAATTGCCTCTTTCACTGTCAGAAGCCTTGTGCTTGCGCACACTTACTGGTGCCGACACGTGGTGACCCTGTGGAGAACAGTTGTGTTACAAAATTTACTAACAGATCAAGACTGTGTGCGGGACCAGCCAGAACCATGCCTATCGTGGGTAGTGCTCTTCCGGTTTAACCTATAATAAACGATGACGTCCATTTCTACAGAGCACAGGTCTGGATTGGACAGGAATGTGACAGGAAATCAGAAGACTCAAAAGGGACCAGCACACCATTCGATTGAATTGATTCATGCCAATCATAAAAGCGAAAGTTAGATTCTCAGGAAATAAGCGTTGAGGACCGATGTGGGAATTTGACATTACCATCGTGGTTAAGGTCCTAAAGGTTTGGCGTTGCCTTCCTCCGACCTGTTATAAACTGTCACTCGCGTATCACCATCGTATGGACGACTGTAATGAGTAGGCTCATTCTATGAGGCATTGCGTAGAGTCTCGGTATTTAACCTCTGACACTGGGGAAAAGTGCATTTCTACTCCGCTTGGTAGTCACACATTAGCGATGGAAACTACTTCTCCTCCCAGGATTCAATCCTAAACCTAAACCTAAATATGTATCACTGGACACAAATTTGAAGCACACTACTAAAAACAATCGGGGTCCAGTGCCTTAACCATAATTCTCTCAGCATGATGGCCGTAAAAGAAGTTAAGTACGACTTACGCAGTACTTCCATCTGGTGTACTGAACGGTACCTCACACTAAATGTGGGTAAATGCTAGCGATGCAAACAAGATTAACAAAAGAAAAAAAATAGCCTGAGGAAAAAAATAACCTGACAGTATCCAATTACGAGATCAACGAAAAACTTTGGGTAAGGCCACACCGGTGAAACATCTAGGTATAATACTACGAAGCGATATGAAATGGCATAATATACGTAAAATCAGTAGTAGGAAAATCAAATTTAAAACTTATATTTATTAGAAAGATTGTGGGAACATGGGAAGCATCTGTAAAGGAAAGTGCTGACAGGGATCTACTGCGACCCATTGTCGAGTAATTCGCCATCATTCCGAGTGATTATTAAGTACTGTATGACATGACAGTACACATCGAACGATTTCAGAGCCGCAATGCTACTATCTGAGTAGACTATTACAACATCTAGAAAAGTGTACAGTGAGGACTGTGGGAACTTAACTGGAAACCTTTGGAAGAAAAGAGACTTTGATTCCATTAAATCCTACATCATCAATTGAAGTTCTGGTATTTGATGAAAACTGTTCAACAATGTTGGTGCTCCGTCATGCAGTTGGCGTAGGGAATAGGACAGAGAGTCGGAAGTATTGCTACGAAGTACCCTTCACCATGCACAATACGCGAAATATATAATTACTTACGAAGCACACTAGACCATGTTTCAGTTCTTAAACAAACGAAAAAGCGATGGTAGTGCCAGAGATGGAATGCGGAGCTGCTATGTTGTGATCGGCCTCTCAAACATGGATCTTTGGAGTCTTTGAAGAGCCTAGTAAGAAATTCAGGTCAACGAAGTTTTTAGATTATGACGCTCACTGTAACCAACTTCCACAGATATCATACCACTCCGAGGTTACTACAATACGATTCTGCATTTATATCCAAAATTATATTTCGCACATAACAATAGGGTTATTCATAAGTAGCTCTGCAGTTTCCGAGCACAGTGCGAAAGCTACAAACTGTTTGCTGTAATTACACATATCAATGGTTAGAGCATTTCTTCAAGGTCTGATTTGTAATACGCGCCATGACGTAGTTGCACTGACGAACAGGTGTGTCAGAATTATGGAGACAAAGTATGAACTCCGTATTGCCACATCGAGTTACTTTGCGCCTGCAGACAGGTAACCCAGCACACAGGTTTCCATATTGGACTTTCCAGGCATTCTTAGCAGCGACATCAATGAATTGCATACACGTATTGACTTGTGCCAGGACACAAACGGTGCTCATTTTGAGCACTTTTAACGTGAGTTAAAAACTACTGATATGTGGCTATTTTCCGCGTGCCTTGAAGTTTTTGAACAATTGTCTTACAATAATAGGGAGGTACTTATGAATAACAATATAGTGTGTGGCTAGGGGTCCTTCGCTAGTACCAGTTTCTCTCTTCTATCCCATTAGCAGATTCCTCAAAACTACTGTCTCTGTGCTACTGCATTAGTCCACAATTATCTAATTCTACTGTGGCTGTAATTACAGGAATGCCGTGGCGGAGGATGTAACATGTTTATTTACTCATCATACAACATATCATTGTGAAACTATAATAGTGAATATTTCTGTTGGGCGACAACAGTTTTCTTGTAAAATGTCCACTGGGGCTCAGTGTTCATTCTTGTGGCGTTTAAATAAACCTATCACGAACTGCCCACATCTATCATTAATTTAACTGCGTATGGATCCACAAATGACTAAAAGTACTCGATAATCTATCGGACGAGGACTTACCGCTTAGTCCGCTTTGCGAATAAATGACTGTGAATCCTCCAAAGGACAACAGTCTCCCCATTTGTGTGCCCATAATTTCTTTACAATTACTGGAGGTATTTTGTGTTTCGTCGTTTCCTGTGGTTGTGAAGACGTGATATGAATATTCCCAAATGACAATCTCACATGCACTTACCCCACAACTGGTTACTAACATCATAATATCTTAATTCATTCGACGAATCATTGAAGCCTTAGCGCAATTCATTATATGATATTTGGTTTTGTGAAAGCTGCTGCGAGAGCAAGAAGAACTTCACTGCAAATAATGTTCTGCGGCAAGATTTTGCCACCATATGTTTAATATTGTCGTAGATTTATGTTTATATTGGATCATTTTTACGATACAAAATCGGATTAATCATTTCAATGGCTGTTACTCGCTAGCACCAGGTACTAACAGTTTCTCTGATAGAGTATGTCTGAGAGTTGATTAGGGCTGAGCACTGGCAGAAAGGACCAGGTGGTCACGCGTTCTTCAGAAGCTGCTATGGGCTAAAGAGGGGCTATGAAGCACTTGTCGTATTCTGCAGGGGCAGACACTTATTTCCTTGAAAGAGACCAGTGCTTGGGGGCGGTGGTTTGTGATGCTAGAGGTATAAGTACATCGTAGTACGGACAGAGCGAGTGGGAGGTACTCTCTGGCGAGAGGAAAAAAATTCAGTATAGTGCACCTGGAGAAAGAGCGTCGGCGGCGAGAAAATGCGAAAGGACGTTCTTTTAGTGCGAAGGAATGCGCAGGATGACAAACGATGTTCGCGGACTGACGTCTATGGAATCTTCTCACAAGCAGTGGCGGAGCACGCCTCTTGCAAAAAAACACGCGGCAAGGAGGGGAAATGGAGCCTTTCTAAAATTCTTCTGAAAGGACCATGAAGTTCAGGTGATTGGCTGACAGTTTCATGACTTATGCAGTGGGAGGTAATGGTTTTTAACGGCTGCTGGGATTCGTAGCCAGAGCGCAAACGTATCGCAGCGTATCCAGTTGCTTGTGGCGTATAGCGGGTGATTTCCCTGCCGGCAGTGATCGTCAAGGCTTGCCTCTGAAGATCACTAGAAAGGACTTCACCCGCGATAGGCAAAGCGGAGAAACTGGCGGTCAAATTTTAAGAAGTGCTGCTTTTGACACCGGGAGAGCGTGAGTCTTCTCTCTGTGACAGAGTTGTTGTTCTGTTTACTCGAACGATGATTCTTTAGCTCTGTGTGGAGTCCGACATACGATGAAGTGCTTATTTACGGGAGAATGCTTGAGTCGAATTTCTGTTTCTGGCTAGTGTGCAAACAGAAATCTTGGAAATTTGGAAAATTGTGGTAAGATCTTATGGGACCAAACTACTGAGGTCATCGGTCCCTAAGCTTACGCACTACATAATCTAACTTACGCTAAGGATAACACACATACCAATGCCCGTGGGAGGACTCCAACCTCCGACGGGGTGAGCCACGCACAGAAATCTTGTATTCTGGCTTGTACTGGGGTAGAGCCGGCCGCTGTGGCCAAGCGGTTCTAGGCGCTTCAGTCCGGAACCGCGCGACTGCTGCGGTCGCAGGTTCAAACCCTGCCTCGGGCATGGATGTGTGTGATGTCCTTAGGTTAGTTAGGTTTACGTAGTTCTAAGTTCTAGGGGACTGATGACCTCAGATGTTAAGTCCCATAGTGCTCAGAGCCATTTGAACCATTTTTTGTACTGTGGTAATTTCAGCCCTAAGAGCTTGTGGACGACATATTGCGTCCACTGAATAGCCAGAGAATTTCAGCTACGCCACGTACGCCGTCTGCACAGCGGCCAACACCCCAAGTGCAGATCATTCGTTTAGTACAACTGCTGTCCGTTCTTCAATAGGTGATGCGCGCACTCCGGTCTGGCGGAAACAATCACAGTTTCATTTGCCTGTCCACTTAGCTTTTGCTCTGTAAATGCCACTCGAGGTGTAGATCTTCTGTTTCTCACCACTAATCAAGTATCACCCAACTTCATGTCCATCTAGTAATGGGAGGATGGAGTCTAAATTTAAACATGTGTTCTTCCAATCTCGAAATGACACGTAGGCTAGAATTCGATACTGTGTATTTCTTACTTGTACAGTTTTTTATAGTACACCGCATTCTCGTAGCGTTGCGATAAGAATGTTTGGTTTGATGTGTTAAACTGAAGTGAACTGAAACTGCAACCCAATACTTCGTTTTATGTAAATCCCTAGATGCCGGTTGTCGTCACTGACAGGTCTTGAGAATTCCGTTGCGGAGACGACATTAGGCAGCCTCACATACACACGCCATGTGCTGTTCTCACCAGTGGTTTACAATAAGACAGACAAATAGAAACAACACGAAACCAACATTAGCGCAAGGAAAGCCATGCGTGAGGCGTCCAGTGAATTCGACACTAAACGGAGGATGACAGAGAGAAGACTGAAATAATAAACACCTCTTTCCAAAAGTGTTTGGCTATGGAAGATCGTATTCTGGTTCCGCGTTAAATCGCCACACGAACGTCAAAATGACAGATATCGAAATAAGTGACCACGGGATAGAGAAAGAACTGAAATCGCCCAACAGAGGAAAGGCCACTGCGCCTGATGGAATTGCAGTACAATTCGACATAGAGTACAGGAAGGTACTTGCTCCTCTTCCAGCAGCTCTGTACCATACTAGTAAGTCGCTGGAAGAGTGAAGCGTTCTTCGTGATTGAAAAACAAAAAAGCCCGGTCATTCCCGTTTTCAAGAAGGATTGTCGAACCGACGTACAAAACTGCAGACCTATATCTCTGACGTCCTTCTGTCGAAGAATTTTGAAACATGTATCGTGGTCCCCTATTTTGATATTTCTGAAGACATAAAATCTTTGCAGAAATGAAACTGGTTTCCCAAGACAGCGATCGTGTGGAACGCAGCTCACTCCTTTCGTCTACGAGATGAAGAAAGCAGGAGGTACCGGCGCCCGGATTGGTGCCGTTTTCCTTGACTTCCGGAAGGCGTTTGATGCAGTTCTGCATTGCCGCTTAGTTAGCAAAATACAGTCACACGGAGTATCAGACCAGCTGTGTGGTTGCACTGAAGAGGTGCTAGTAAACAGAACGCAACACGTCGTTCTTAACCCTCAGACGTAAAATTAACTTCGGGCGTACCCCAAAGAGATGTTATATATCCTTTACTTTTGGTGGATAAGATCGGAAGTTCCATGAAGATTTTCGCCGATACTACTGTTATATACAGAAAAGCCGCAACGTTAGAAATTTATAGCGAACTGCTGGTGATTATTGATGTTTGGTTCAGAGAGTGGCAGTTTATCTTCACCACAAGCAAATGTAAAATATCACGCTGAATAGAGAGATACATCTTCATCTACATGGATACTCTGCAAGTCACATTTAAGTGCCTGGCAGAGGGAACCACCTACACAATTCTCTATTATTCCAATCTCTTCAGCGCGCTGAAAGAACGAGTGCCTATATCTTTCCGTATGAGCTCTGATTTTCCTTATTTTATCGTCGTGATCGTTTCTCCCTATGTAGGTCGGCGTCAACAAAATATTTTCGCGTTTGGAGGGGAAAGTTGGTGATCGGGATTTCGTGAGAAGATTCCTTCGCAATGAAAAACGCCTCTGTTTCGATGATGTCTATCCCAAATCCTATATCATTTCAGTGACACTCTCTCCCATATCTGGGACGTGTCTGGGTGATAACTCGTTCGTCCTGGTCCTTCTGCAGCCATTTTTGATACTTTGCGGATCGCATAAAAACCATAGTGAGAAAGACGGCCCAAAAACCTACCTACTAGATGTAACTCTGCAAAGCAATATGAAATGGAATGAGCATGTAAGGGCTGCAGTGAGGAAGGCGAATGGTCTACTTCGCTTTATTGGGAGACTTTTAGGATAGTGTGATTTATCTGGAAAGGAGACCGTATATGGAACACTAGTGCGACCCATTCTTGAGTAGCGTTCGAGTGTTGGGGATATGCACCCGCTCAATTTAAAGGAAGACATCGAAGTAATTCAGAGGCAGGCTCCTAGATTTGTTACCGATAGTTGCGAACACCACGCAGTATCGCTGAGTTGCTTCAGGAACTCAAATGGGAATCACTGCAGGGAAGCCGACGTTCTTTTCAAGGAGCACTATTGAGAAAATGTAGAAAACTGGCATTTGAGGCTAACTGCCGATTCTACTGTCACCAACGCACCATTGCGGAAGCACCTTGAAGATAACATCAGAGAGATTAGGGCTCATACGGAGGCATATAGACAGTCTTTTCCCTTCCTTCAATTTCTGAGTGGGACAGGAAAGAAAATGACCAGTAGAGGTGCAGCGTACCCTCCGCCACGCGCCATACGTTGGCTTGCGGAGTATCTGTGTACAGGTGGATGTAGATTCCGACACCATGCGTCGACGCTTAGAGGATATGATTGCAGTTTCCGAATATGAAAGAAGCCCATTTTTATTTCTTTCTTTATGTCACATATCTTGGTACAAGACTGGCCATTAAAATTGCTACACCACGAAGATGACGTGCTACAGACGCGAAATTTAACCGACAGGAAGAAGATGCTGTGATATGCAAATGATTAGCTTTTCAGAGCATTCAAACGAGGTTGGCGCCAGTGGCGACCCCTAAAACGTGCTGACATGAGGAACGTTTCCAACCGATTTCTCATACACAAACAGCAGTTGACCGGCGTTTCCGGGTGAAACGTTGTTGTGATACCTCGTGTAAGGAGGAGAAACGCGTACCATCACATTTCTGACTTTGATAAAAGTCGGATTGTAGTCTATCGCGATTGCGGTTTATCGTATCGCGACATTGCTGCTCGCGTTGGTCGAGATCCAATGACTGTTAGCAGAATATGGAATCGGTGGGTTCAGGAGGGTAATACGGAACGCCGTGCTGGATCCCAACGGCCTCGTATCACTAGCAGTCGAGATGACAGGCATCTTATCCGCATGGCTGTAACGGATCGTGCAGCCACGTCTCGATCCCTGAGTCAACAGACGGGGACGTTTGCAAGACAACAACCATATGCACGAACAGTTCGACGACGTTTGCAACAGCATGGACTATCAGTTCGGACACCATGGCTGCGGTTACCCTTGACGCTGCATCACAGACAGGAGCGCCTGCTATGGTGTACTCAACGACGAACCTGGGTGCACGAATGGGAAAACGTCATTTTTTCGGATGAATACAGGTTCTGTCTACAGCATCATGATGGTCGCATCCGTGTTTGGCGTCATCGCGGTGAACGTACATTGGAAGCGTGTATTCGTCATCGTCATACTGGCGTATCACACGGCGTGATGGTATGGGGTACCAATCGTTACACGTCTCGGTCACTTCTTGTTAGCACTGACGGCACTTTGAACAGTGGACGTTACATTTTAGATGTGTTACGACCCGTGGCTCTACCCTTCTTCGATCCCTGCGAAACCCTACATTTCAGCAGGATAATGCACGACTGCTTGTTGCAGGTCCTGTACGTGCCTTTCTGGATACAGGAAATGTTCGACTGCTGCCCTGGCCAGCACATTCTCCAGATCTATCACCAACTGAAAACATCTGGTCAATGGTGGCCGAGCAACTGGCTCGTTACAATACGCCAGTCACTACTCTTGATGAACTGTGGTATCGTGTTGAAGTTGCATGGGCAGCTGTACCTGTACATGTCATCCAAGGTCTGTTTGAGTCAATGCCCAGGCGTATCAAGGCCGTTATTACGGCCAGATGTGGTTGTTCTGGGTACTGATTTCTCAGGATCTATGCACCCAAATTGCGTGCAAATGTAATCACATGTCAGTTCTAGTATAATATATTTGTCCAATGAATACCCGTTTATCATCTGCATTTCTTCTTGGTGTAGCAATTCTAATGGCCAGTAGTGTAGTATGCATGTATCGGTGCTCAATGGTGGGTTTCCTTGTTGCTATGTGGCAAATATATCGTTGTTCGCTCTGGAGTAGTAACTTCCTTGATAAAGCGCGCTAGAATTCTCTTTGGCTCCGAGATTCAGACTGCCATTATATGGAGATCAGTGCGTTGTCGTTCGAATTGCGGGACCTGATTGAGTTCATATCTCGCAACACGCGGAACGTCAGTGTAGAATGGAGTTGCAAGTGTTATGTTTCAAACTAACTTGCTTTGCTCATTTTATTGTTAAAGATAGGTCATGAGAACCAATAATGCGTACTTTTACGCATTTTTCTTTCTGCAGTCCGTTAAACCTACAGTAGGCGTTGTGTATATACTTTTTTTGTCACGTTTTCTTCAAGTTGAAAAGGAAAGATAGTTTGTGTCGCGGTTAGTGCTGAGCCTAGAATAGCCAATATATTTTCTTCAGTTTCATTTATATTAAGAACACACAAACACATATGTATCCTCTCTCTTACACACACACACATACATACATACACACATTTTATATATGAGTGTGTGAGTTCGTATGTTTTTTAACTTCGGAATGATCGTGGGAGAGACAGAGCAATGGGGATGGACGAGGTATGGGGGAGGACGGGGGGAGGGTTGATGAGAAATCTATGTGCTTTGATGAGCTCAGACACTGAACTTATGCTATTCAAGTTGTGGGATTCATATTGATGTATTGTAGGCACTTCATGTCAGTTTTCTTTTCTCATCACTTATTCTGCAAGTTGGAAGGAAACGTGGTCTGTGTCGGGTTTTGTGCTGAGTCTAGAACAACCGACATGTTTTCTTTTTTGTCACTCTTATTCCTGTATATGTAACACTAATGTATATATTTGCTACATACAATTCCCATGATTTTATCTTTCGTTTTTGTGTCTTTCAATTACGTGTGTCGCAGATTTAACGTACAGAAAGTAATGTGCTTCTGGAGCATATCAATCACTTAACATGCGTCACATAGTCTGAGTATCTCCCAGGTCGTTCACGTGGGTTAAGGTTACAACAATACTGTTAAGTATTGAGCAGTAAATACAAGGCTTACAACTTTGCTTCCGTCGTTTTTTCCCCAACATTTGAGGCTTTAATGAAACAAATTGGTTACACAAGTATCATTCAAAGTATTTTCCATCGCTGGCCACTACTTTCTCCCATCTTCTAGGGCAGTGTACGAGTCCCGCGTGGGAAAAATTGTTCATCGTTTGAAACGATCCACGAATCGATCCAATTTGTGACTTCTTTGAGATCGGAAGTGTTGGTCAGGCAGGCCATGCGCCTTTGATCTAAACAGGTGATAGTCGGAGGGAACAATGTCTGGAGAATACGACGGGTGGGGTAGGACTTCCCATTTCAACATTTCCAAGTACGTTTTGACCTCTGTTGCAACGTGGGGTCGAGCGTTATCGTGCTCCAAAATCACTTTATCGTGCCTCTCACTGTATTGCGGCCGTTTGTCTTTTAACGCTCTGCTCAAACGCATTAATTGCGTTCGATAAGGAGCACCTGTGATTGTTTCACTTGGTTTTAACACCTCACAGTAAACGAGGCCGAGCTGGTCCCACCAAATGCAGAGCATGATCTTGGAGCCGTGAATATTCGGTTTGGCCGTCCGTCGACGTGGAAGCATGGTCCCATTTTTCAATGCAGAAATCCCTTCCGTTTTTGTCTCTGAAGCAACTGTTCACAAACATACAAACGTCGTTCAACGTCCCTTGGTTTCAGCTCACATGGGACCCAAGCTTCTTTTTTCTGAATCATGCCCATAGCCTTGAGACGTTTTGAAATGGCTTGCTGTGTCACTCCCACTAATAGTGCCAATTCTTCTTGAGTTTGACGCGAGTCTTCACTCAGCGATGTCTCCAATTCTGCATCTTCGAAAACATTCTCTCATCCACCATTATGCCAGACTACGACGTTAAAATCACCGTTCTTGAGCTGTTGAAACCACTCATGACACGTTCTTTCACTAATAGCGTCCCTATCATACGTACTTGAGAGCATTCTATGAGACTCAGCTGCTGTTTTCTTCATAGTGAAACGACTAATATTTGAATGTGGTTATGTTGACCGAAGTCCAAGCTAACTGCCTGACGTCTGCGATCTGTTTCTTTCGACCACTACTTACCGTTGTCGCCACCTATCGGCAAACGGCGGAAGAAAGTTGTATACCTTGTATCTGCGCTACAATGTAGCCCCTGTAATTTGAGCTAATTGGAGCCGAGGCTACCTCTGATAATACGGAAATACCACAAAAATAAATGGGTAAATAATATATAAACGTTAATGGGCACAATGCGTAAATTATGAATTAATCCTTAATAAGCACAATAATGATTAAAAAACAAAAAACAATATAGTACATACTTGTGTTATATGTACATATATGAGCACATATTTCGAAGTTGCAAAAATATAAGTTGCATTTTAAAGAAATTGTCCACAGTTCTTTGTTGTAAAACAGTGACTAGTTTTTTAACAGCAAAGTCAAATCAAATGGTTCAAATGGCTCTGAGCACCATGCGACTTAACTTCTGAGGTCATCAGTCGCCTAGAACTTAGAACTAATTAAACCTAACTAACCTAAGGAAATCGCACACGTCCATGCCCGAGGCAGGATTCGAACCTGCGACCGTAGCGGCTGCTCGGTGCCAAACTGTAGCGCCTAGAACCGCACGGCCACTCCGGCCGGCCGCAGCAAAGTCGTACCATCTTCTAAGAAGCGTGGCGTCAGTTGGAGTAACTTCCGCTTGCTGTCCAGTATAACGCAATGCCACACCTAGCGCTGCCAAAGCCTCGGTGTGAGTAATCAAAAATGGTTCAAATGGCTCTGAGCACTATGCGACTTAACTTCTGAGGTCATCAGTTGCCTAGAACTTAGAACTAATTAAATCTAACTAACCTAAGGACATCACACACATCCATGCCCGAGGCTGGATTCGAACCTGCGACCGTAGCGGCTGCTCGGTGCCAAACTGTAGCGCCTAGAACCGCACGGCCACTCCGGCCGGCCGCAGCAAAGTCGTACCATCTTCTAAGAAGCGTGGCGTCAGTTGGAGTAACTTCCGCTTGCTGTCCAGTATAACGCAATGCCACACCTAGCGCTGCCAAAGCCTCGGTGTGAGTAATCAAAAATGGTTCAAATGGCTCTGAGCACTATGCGACTTAACTTCTGAGGTCATCAGTTGCCTAGAACTTAGAACTAATTAAATCTAACTAACCTAAGGACATCACACACATCCATGCCCGAGGCTGGATTCGAACCTGCGACCGTAGCGGCTGCTCGGTGCCAAACTGTAGCGCCTAGAACCGCACGGCCACTCCGGCCGGCCGCAGCAAAGTCGTACCATCTTCTAAGAAGCGTGGCGTCAGTTGGAGTAACTTCCGCTTGCTGTCCAGTATAACGCAATGCCACACCTAGCGCTGCCAAAGCCTCGGTGTGAGTAATCAAAAATGGTTCAAATGGCTCTGAGCACTATGCGACTTAACTTCTGAGGTCATCAGTTGCCTAGAACTTAGAACTAATTAAATCTAACTAACCTAAGGACATCACACACATCCATGCCCGAGGCTGGATTCGAACCTGCGACCGTAGCGGCTGCTCGGTGCCAAACTGTAGCGCCTAGAACCGCACGGCCACTCCGGCCGGCCGCAGCAAAGTCGTACCATCTTCTAAGAAGCGTGGCGTCAGTTGGAGTAACTTCCGCTTGCTGTCCAGTATAACGCAATGCCACACCTAGCGCTGCCAAAGCCTCGGTGTGAGTAATCAAAAATGGTTCAAATGGCTCTGAGCACTATGCGACTTAACTTCTGAGGTCATCAGTTGCCTAGAACTTAGAACTAATTAAATCTAACTAACCTAAGGACATCACACACATCCATGCCCGAGGCTGGATTAGAACCTGCGACCGTAGCGGCTGCTCGGTGCCAAACTGTAGCGCCTAGAACCGCACGGCCACTCCGGCCGGCCGCAGCAAAGTCGTACCATCTTCTAAGAAGCGTGGCGTCAGTTGGAGTAACTTCCGCTTGCTGTCCAGTATAACGCAATGTCACACCTAGCGCTGCCAAAGCCTCGGTGTGAGTAATCAAAAATGGTTCAAATGGCTCTGAGCACTATGCGACTTAACTTCTGAGGTCATCAGTTGCCTAGAACTTAGAACTAATTAAATCTAACTAACCTAAGGACATCACACACATCCATGCCCGAGGCTGGATTCGAACCTGCGACCGTAGCGGCTGCTCGGTGCCAAACTGTAGCGCCTAGAACCGCACGGCCACTCCGGCCGGCCGCAGCAAAGTCGTACCATCTTCTAAGAAGCGTGGCGTCAGTTGGAGTAACTTCCGCTTGCTGTCCAGTATAACGCAATGCCACACCTAGCGCTGCCAAAGCCTCGGTGTGAGTAATCAAAAATGGTTCAAATGGCTCTGAGCACTATGCGACTTAACTTCTGAGGTCATCAGTTGCCTAGAACTTAGAACTAATTAAATCTAACTAACCTAAGGACATCACACACATCCATGCCCGAGGCTGGATTAGAACCTGCGACCGTAGCGGCTGCTCGGTGCCAAACTGTAGCGCCTAGAACCGCACGGCCACTCCGGCCGGCCGCAGCAAAGTCGTACCATCTTCTAAGAAGCGTGGCGTCAGTTGGAGTAACTTCCGCTTGCTGTCCAGTATAACGCAATGCCACACCTAGCGCTGCCAAAGCCTCGGTGTGAGTAATCAAAAATGGTTCAAATGGCTCTGAGCACTATGCGACTTAACTTCTGAGGTCATCAGTTGCCTAGAACTTAGAACTAATTAAATCTAACTAAACTAAGGACATCACACACATCCATGCCCGAGGCTGGATTCGAACCTGCGACCGTAGCGGCTGCTCGGTGCCAAACTGTAGCGCCTAGAACCGCACGGCCACTCCGGCCGGCCGCAGCAAAGTCGTACCATCTTCTAAGAAGCGTGGCGTCAGTTGGAGTAACTTCCGCTTGCTGTCCAGTATAACGCAATGCCACACCTAGCGCTGCCAAAGCCTCGGTGTGAGTAATCAAAAATGGTTCAAATGGCTCTGAGCACTATGCGACTTAACTTCTGAGGTCATCAGTTGCCTAGAACTTAGAACTAATTAAATCTAACTAACCTAAGGACATCACACACATCCATGCCCGAGGCTGGATTCGAACCTGCGACCGTAGCGGCTGCTCGGTGCCAAACTGTAGCGCCTAGAACCGCACGGCCACTCCGGCCGGCCGCAGCAAAGTCGTACCATCTTCTAAGAAGCGTGGCGTCAGTTGGAGTAACTTCCGCTTGCTGTCCAGTATAACGCAATGTCACACCTAGCGCTGCCAAAGCCTCGGTGTGAGTAATCAAAAATGGTTCAAATGGCTCTGAGCACTATGCGACTTAACTTCTGAGGTCATCAGTTGCCTAGAACTTAGAACTAATTAAATCTAACTAACCTAAGGACATCACACACATCCATGCCCGAGGCTGGATTCGAACCTGCGACCGTAGCGGCTGCTCGGTGCCAAACTGTAGCGCCTAGAACCGCACGGCCACTCCGGCCGGCCGCAGCAAAGTCGTACCATCTTCTAAGAAGCGTGGCGTCAGTTGGAGTAACTTCCGCTTGCTGTCCAGTATAACGCAATGCCACACCTAGCGCTGCTAAAGCCTCGGTGTGAGTAATCAAAAATGGTTCAAATGGCTCTGAGCACTATGCGACTTAACTTCTGAGGTCATCAGTTGCCTAGAACTTAGAACTAATTAAATCTAACTAAACTAAGGACATCACACACATCCATGCCCGAGGCTGGATTCGAACCTGCGACCGTAGCGGCTGCTCGGTGCCAAACTGTAGCGCCTAGAACCGCACGGCCACTCCGGCCGGCCGCAGCAAAGTCGTACCATCTTCTAAGAAGCGTGGCGTCAGTTGGAGTAACTTCCGCTTGCTGTCCAGTATAACGCAATGCCACACCTAGCGCTGCCAAAGCCTCGGTGTGAGTAATCAAAAATGGTTCAAATGGCTCTGAGCACTATGCGACTTAACTTCGGAGGTCATCAGTTGCCTAGAACTTAGAACTAATTAAATCTAACTAAACTAAGGACATCACACACATCCATGCCCGAGGCTGGATTCGAACCTGCGACCGTAGCGGCTGCTCGGTGCCAAACTGTAGCGCCTAGAACCGCACGGCCACTCCGGCCGGCCGCAGCAAAGTCGTACCATCTTCTAAGAAGCGTGGCGTCAGTTGGAGTAACTTCCGCTTGCTGTCCAGTATAACGCAATGTCACACCTAGCGCTGCCAAAGCCTCGGTGTGAGTAATCAAAAATGGTTCAAATGGCTCTGAGCACTATGCGACTTAACTTCTGAGGTCATCAGTTGCCTAGAACTTAGAACTAATTAAATCTAACTAACCTAAGGACATCACACACATCCATGCCCGAGGCTGGATTCGAACCTGCGACCGTAGCGGCTGCTCGGTGCCAAACTGTAGCGCCTAGAACCGCACGGCCACTCCGGCCGGCCGCAGCAAAGTCGTACCATCTTCTAAGAAGCGTGGCGTCAGTTGGAGTAACTTCCGCTTGCTGTCCAGTATAACGCAATGTCACACCTAGCGCTGCCAAAGCCTCGGTGTGAGTAATCAAAAATGGTTCAAATGGCTCTGAGCACTATGCGACTTAACTTCTGAGGTCATCAGTTGCCTAGAACTTAGAACTAATTAAATCTAACTAACCTAAGGACATCACACACATCCATGCCCGAGGCTGGATTCGAACCTGCGACCGTAGCGGCTGCTCGGTGCCAAACTGTAGCGCCTAGAACCGCACGGCCACTCCGGCCGGCCGCAGCAAAGTCGTACCATCTTCTAAGAAGCGTGGCGTCAGTTGGAGTAACTTCCGCTTGCTGTCCAGTATAACGCAATGCCACACCTAGCGCTGCCAAAGCCTCGGTGTGAGTAATCAAAAATGGTTCAAATGGCTCTGAGCACTATGCGACTTAACTTCTGAGGTCATCAGTTGCCTAGAACTTAGAACTAATTAAATCTAACTAACCTAAGGACATCACACACATCCATGCCCGAGGCTGGATTCGAACCTGCGACCGTAGCGGCTGCTCGGTGCCAAACTGTAGCGCCTAGAACCGCACGGCCACTCCGGCCGGCCGCAGCAAAGTCGTACCATCTTCTAAGAAGCGTGGCGTCAGTTGGAGTAACTTCCGCTTGCTGTCCAGTATAACGCAATGCCACACCTAGCGCTGCCAAAGCCTCGGTGTGAGTAATCAAAAATGGTTCAAATGGCTCTGAGCACTATGCGACTTAACTTCTGAGGTCATCAGTTGCCTAGAACTTAGAACTAATTAAATCTAACTAAACTAAGGACATCACACACATCCATGCCCGAGGCTGGATTCGAACCTGCGACCGTAGCGGCTGCTCGGTGCCAAACTGTAGCGCCTAGAACCGCACGGCCACTCCGGCCGGCCGCAGCAAAGTCGTACCATCTTCTAAGAAGCGTGGCGTCAGTTGGAGTAACTTCCGCTTGCTGTCCAGTATAACGCAATGCCACACCTAGCGCTGCCAAAGCCTCGGTGTGAGTAATCAAAAATGGTTCAAATGGCTCTGAGCACTATGCGACTTAACTTCTGAGGTCATCAGTTGCCTAGAACTTAGAACTAATTAAATCTAACTAACCTAAGGACATCACACACATCCATGCCCGAGGCTGGATTCGAACCTGCGACCGTAGCGGCTGCTCGGTGCCAAACTGTAGCGCCTAGAACCGCACGGCCACTCCGGCCGGCCGCAGCAAAGTCGTACCATCTTCTAAGAAGCGTGGCGTCAGTTGGAGTAACTTCCGCTTGCTGTCCAGTATAACGCAATGCCACACCTAGCGCTGCCAAAGCCTCGGTGTGAGTAATCAAAAATGGTTCAAATGGCTCTGAGCACTATGCGACTTAACTTCTGAGGTCATCAGTTGCCTAGAACTTAGAACTAATTAAATCTAACTAACCTAAGGACATCACACACATCCATGCCCGAGGCTGGATTCGAACCTGCGACCGTAGCGGCTGCTCGGTGCCAAACTGTAGCGCCTAGAACCGCACGGCCACTCCGGCCGGCCGCAGCAAAGTCGTACCATCTTCTAAGAAGCGTGGCGTCAGTTGG
Source organism: Schistocerca cancellata (assembly GCF_023864275.1). NCBI lineage: Eukaryota > Metazoa > Arthropoda > Insecta > Orthoptera > Acrididae > Schistocerca > Schistocerca cancellata. Next base: position 77,398,520 of record NC_064628.1, read on the forward strand.
AGTAACTTCCGCTTGCTGTCCAGTATAACGCAATGCCACACCTAGCGCTGCCAAAGCCTCGGTGTGAGTAATCAAAAATGGTTCAAATGGCTCTGAGCACTATGCGACTTAACTTCTGAGGTCATCAGTTGCCTAGAACTTAGAACTAATTAAATCTAACTAACCTAAGGACATCACACACATCCATGCCCGAGGCTGGATTAGAACCTGCGACCGTAGCGGCTGCTCGGTGCCAAACTGTAGCGCCTAGAACCGCACGGCCACTCCGGCCGGCCGCAGCAAAGTCGTACCATCTTCTAAGAAGCGTGGCGTCAGTTGGAGTAACTTCCGCTTGCTGTCCAGTATAACGCAATGTCACACCTAGCGCTGCCAAAGCCTCGGTGTGAGTAATCAAAAATGGTTCAAATGGCTCTGAGCACTATGCGACTTAACTTCTGAGGTCATCAGTTGCCTAGAACTTAGAACTAATTAAATCTAACTAACCTAAGGACATCACACACATCCATGCCCGAGGCTGGATTAGAACCTGCGACCGTAGCGGCTGCTCGGTGCCAAACTGTAGCGCCTAGAACCGCACGGCCACTCCGGCCGGCCGCAGCAAAGTCGTACCATCTTCTAAGAAGCGTGGCGTCAGTTGGAGTAACTTCCGCTTGCTGTCCAGTATAACGCAATGCCACACCTAGCGCTGCCAAAGCCTCGGTGTGAGTAATCAAAAATGGTTCAAATGGCTCTGAGCACTATGCGACTTAACTTCTGAGGTCATCAGTTGCCTAGAACTTAGAACTAATTAAATCTAACTAACCTAAGGACATCACACACATCCATGCCCGAGGCTGGATTCGAACCTGCGACCGTAGCGGCTGCTCGGTGCCAAACTGTAGCGCCTAGAACCGCACGGCCACTCCGGCCGGCCGCAGCAAAGTCGTACCATCTTCTAAGAAGCGTGGCGTCAGTTGGAGTAACTTCCGCTTGCTGTCCAGTATAACGCAATGTCACACCTAGCGCTGCCAAAGCCTCGGTGTGAGTAATCAAAAATGGTTCAAATGGCTCTGAGCACTATGCGACTTAACTTCTGAGGTCATCAGTTGCCTAGAACTTAGAACTAATTAAATCTAACTAACCTAAGGACATCACACACATCCATGCCCGAGGCTGGATTCGAACCTGCGACCGTAGCGGCTGCTCGGTGCCAAACTGTAGCGCCTAGAACCGCACGGCCACTCCGGCCGGCCGCAGCAAAGTCGTACCATCTTCTAAGAAGCGTGGCGTCAGTTGGAGTAACGTCCGCTTGCTGTCCAGTATAACGCAATGCCACACCTAACGCTGCCAAAGCCTCGGTGTGAGTAATCAAAAATGGTTCAAATGGCTCTGAGCACTATGCGACTTAACTTCTGAGGTCATCAGTTGCCTAGAACTTAGAACTAATTAAATCTAACTAAACTAAGGACATCACACACATCCATGCCCGAGGCTGGATTCGAACCTGCGACCGTAGCGGCTGCTCGGTGCCAAACTGTAGCGCCTAGAACCGCACGGCCACTCCGGCCGGCCGCAGCAAAGTCGTACCATCTTCTAAGAAGCGTGGCGTCAGTTGGAGTAACTTCCGCTTGCTGTCCAGTATAACGCAATGCCACACCTAGCGCTGCCAAAGCCTCGGTGTGAGTAATCAAAAATGGTTCAAATGGCTCTGAGCACTATGCGACTTAACTTCGGAGGTCATCAGTTGCCTAGAACTTAGAACTAATTAAATCTAACTAAACTAAGGACATCACACACATCCATGCCCGAGGCTGGATTCGAACCTGCGACCGTAGCGGCTGCTCGGTGCCAAACTGTAGCGCCTAGAACCGCACGGCCACTCCGGCCGGCCGCAGCAAAGTCGTACCATCTTCTAAGAAGCGTGGCGTCAGTTGGAGTAACTTCCGCTTGCTGTCCAGTATAACGCAATGTCACACCTAGCGCTGCCAAAGCCTCGGTGTGAGTAATCAAAAATGGTTCAAATGGCTCTGAGCACTATGCGACTTAACTTCTGAGGTCATCAGTTGCCTAGAACTTAGAACTAATTAAATCTAACTAACCTAAGGACATCACACACATCCATGCCCGAGGCTGGATTCGAACCTGCGACCGTAGCGGCTGCTCGGTGCCAAACTGTAGCGCCTAGAACCGCACGGCCACTCCGGCCGGCCGCAGCAAAGTCGTACCATCTTCTAAGAAGCGTGGCGTCAGTTGGAGTAACTTCCGCTTGCTGTCCAGTATAACGCAATGTCACACCTAGCGCTGCCAAAGCCTCGGTGTGAGTAATCAAAAATGGTTCAAATGGCTCTGAGCACTATGCGACTTAACTTCTGAGGTCATCAGTTGCCTAGAACTTAGAACTAATTAAATCTAACTAACCTAAGGACATCACACACATCCATGCCCGAGGCTGGATTCGAACCTGCGACCGTAGCGGCTGCTCGGTGCCAAACTGTAGCGCCTAGAACCGCACGGCCACTCCGGCCGGCCGCAGCAAAGTCGTACCATCTTCTAAGAAGCGTGGCGTCAGTTGGAGTAACTTCCGCTTGCTGTCCAGTATAACGCAATGCCACACCTAGCGCTGCCAAAGCCTCGGTGTGAGTAATCAAAAATGGTTCAAATGGCTCTGAGCACTATGCGACTTAACTTCTGAGGTCATCAGTTGCCTAGAACTTAGAACTAATTAAATCTAACTAAACTAAGGACATCACACACATCCATGCCCGAGGCTGGATTCGAACCTGCGACCGTAGCGGCTGCTCGGTGCCAAACTGTAGCGCCTAGAACCGCACGGCCACTCCGGCCGGCCGCAGCAAAGTCGTACCATCTTCTAAGAAGCGTGGCGTCAGTTGGAGTAACTTCCGCTTGCTGTCCAGTATAACGCAATGTCACACCTAGCGCTGCCAAAGCCTCGGTGTGAGTAATCAAAAATGGTTCAAATGGCTCTGAGCACTATGCGACTTAACTTCTGAGGTCATCAGTTGCCTAGAACTTAGAACTAATTAAATCTAACTAAACTAAGGACATCACACACATCCATGCCCGAGGCTGGATTCGAACCTGCGACCGTAGCGGCTGCTCGGTGCCAAACTGTAGCGCCTAGAACCGCACGGCCACTCCGGCCGGCCGCAGCAAAGTCGTACCATCTTCTAAGAAGCGTGGCGTCAGTTGGAGTAACTTCCGCTTGCTGTCCAGTATAACGCAATGCCACACCTAGCGCTGCCAAAGCCTCGGTGTGAGTAATCAAAAATGGTTCAAATGGCTCTGAGCACTATGCGACTTAACTTCTGAGGTCATCAGTTGCCTAGAACTTAGAACTAATTAAATCTAACTAACCTAAGGACATCACACACATCCATGCCCGAGGCTGGATTCGAACCTGCGACCGTAGCGGCTGCTCGGTGCCAAACTGTAGCGCCTAGAACCGCACGGCCACTCCGGCCGGCCGCAGCAAAGTCGTACCATCTTCTAAGAAGCGTGGCGTCAGTTGGAGTAACTTCCGCTTGCTGTCCAGTATAATGCAATGTCACACCTAGCGCTGCCAAAGCCTCGGTGTGAGTAATCAAAAATGGTTCAAATGGCTCTGAGCACTATGCGACTTAACTTCTGAGGTCATCAGTTGCCTAGAACTTAGAACTAATTAAATCTAACTAAACTAAGGACATCACACACATCCATGCCCGAGGCTGGATTCGAACCTGCGACCGTAGCGGCTGCTCGGTGCCAAACTGTAGCGCCTAGAACCGCACGGCCACTCCGGCCGGCCGCAGCAAAGTCGTACCATCTTCTAAGAAGCGTGGCGTCAGTTGGAGTAACTTCCGCTTGCTGTCCAGTATAACGCAATGCCACACCTAGCGCTGCCAAAGCCTCGGTGTGAGTAATCAAAAATGGTTCAAATGGCTCTGAGCACTATGCGACTTAACTTCTGAGGTCATCAGTTGCCTAGAACTTAGAACTAATTAAATCTAACTAACCTAAGGACATCACACACATCCATGCCCGAGGCTGGATTCGAACCTGCGACCGTAGCGGCTGCTCGGTGCCAAACTGTAGCGCCTAGAACCGCACGGCCACTCCGGCCGGCCGCAGCAAAGTCGTACCATCTTCTAAGAAGCGTGGCGTCAGTTGGAGTAACTTCCGCTTGCTGTCCAGTATAACGCAATGTCACACCTAGCGCTGCCAAAGCCTCGGTGTGAGTAATCAAAAATGGTTCAAATGGCTCTGAGCACTATGCGACTTAACTTCTGAGGTCATCAGTTGCCTAGAACTTAGAACTAATTAAATCTAACTAACCTAAGGACATCACACACATCCATGCCCGAGGCAGGATTCGAACCTGCGACCGTAGCGGTCACGTGGTTCCAGACTGAAGCGCCTAGAACCGCACGGCCACACCGGCCGGCTGTGAGTAATCACTGGTACAATTTCTCCAGGAAATTCCTCGCGTCCACTGTCTTCAGCGAGTTCAGTAACCCTTCCAACAATTGTAAGATCGGTCGCTTCAAACTGTTCATCACTGGTCATCAATTCCGAAACATTCGAATTCGCATTTTCACAGAAATAAGCTTTTTCATCAGTGCTACCTACGGTAGGTCATCTTCGTCTGTACTGTAGGTATCAGTTTCATTCCGTAAAATCTGGTTCCAAGATATTTTTAGTGGCTCCGCCTTTAGTTCAGATCAAGAATCGTCTATCCAGTAAACTACGGCTTTTATCGTAGTTTTCTTTAGAAATTCTTTGATGTTTCCTTCACCTTCTGTTGTTTGTAGAAGCATCTGAAGCAAAAGACGACGATAAATCTTTTTTTTAGCACTGTAAAACGTGTTGGTCCATAGGCTGTATTACACTCGTCGCATTATGGGGTAATAACAATGCACGAATTGTGTAATTCCTCCTCATTGTGGTGTGAAGCAGCGTTGCCTAGCGTTAAAATTGATTTGGAAGGCACGCACTTTTGCCACAGGTATCTTTTGGTCTCTGGAACTAAATCTTCGAAAAACCACGTAAAATATTTTTGTACATCCAAGCAAATTTTTGGTGGACAGGCAGTGCAGAAGCAGTGGTATTTTTTAAAGCTCTAGGCTTAGCAGACTTCCCTGTTACCATCAGCTTCAGTTTACGGTCTCCATCTGCGTCCGATGCAGCAAGAACTGTTAATTTCTCTTTACGTTATTTGTACCCCGGGGCAGCGTTTTTCTTCTTCTGAAGCTAGACTTTTAGATGGAAGCATTTTATAGTTAAGCCCCGTTTCATCACAGTTATACATCTGATCAGGAGTAAGATTTTCTTCTTCTATAATTTTTCTTAATTTCTCGCGAAATTGTGTAACAGTTCGAGAAACCGCAGAAATTTTTTCAACCCTAATTTCAAGACGCCTTATGCTCTATAGCTTCTTCCACCTATACAACCATTCTGAACTTGCAGTAAAGACGTCCTAACTTTCAACTCATTTCCAAAAAATCCAGCTTCTTCTTGCAGAATAGGCCCTGAAATTGGCTTCCCGTTTTGTCTGTTGAGTAAACCAAACGAACTAAACTTCACTCTCCTACTGAAACTTCACCGACTCCATACTCAGCAGCAAGTTTTTTTTAATGTTCCTCCTTTGTCTAGCCTTTCAAAGCCTCCAGTTTCACATTCAACGGTACAAATCTTCTCTTGCTCCTACCACACATTCTAAAGTATGAATTAAAACATTAAGAAACACAATTACAAATGTACAGTACACTGTACATACATACAACACTTTAAAATTAACGTGACACAGGTGGACTCACTACAGTACATATGTTATTTATTACACAACCAACTATAATGTATACGACAATGGTCAGCCAATGTTGGTAAATGAGTACTGTATTGTTAGTCAAGCGTACTGTATTTTAATGACCACTGTTGCTGTTTAGACACCGTGACAGAGGTAACAATAAAGATAAAAAAAATGGCTCTAAGCACTATGGGACTTAACATCTGAGGTCATCAGTCCCCTAGAACTTAAAACTACTTAAACCTAACTAACCCAAGGACATCACACAGATCCATGCGCGAGGCAGGATTCGAACCTGCGACCGTAGCGGTCGCTCGGTTTCAGACTGAAGCGCCTTGAACCACTCGGCCACCCCGGCCGGCCAATAAGGACCAAACGCACTGTACTACTGATTGTCAGGCGGTCCCAGTTAGTGAACGGTTGACAAAGAAAGAGTAAGCGCACTCCACGAAACATAATGGTACCTGTTCATCTGTAATAGAAGTGCATTGGCAGAGTGAGGCGAAGGTTATTTCTGTGAATTATGAACGAAAACCCTAAATGGGACAATTTAACCTATATTGAAGATGGCAATTGAAAGAAAGTTCAAAATTTAACACATTCGAAAGCGCGTAAAACATAAATGTGGACGATGAAAGAAAACGAGTATTTACTCTAGTTTTATGTAAAATTTTAATTTTCGTAAGACCATCTCGAATTACAAGGAACCTCGGAATACAGAGGCTCCAGAATTTTGGGGGCTTGCAGATAGACCTGACCCGTTTACTTTCAAACATACTCAATCCTAAGTCAGTAATTTAGTACGCTTTCTAATCTTAATACTTTTACTGTTTCCATGTACTCAGTTTATTGTATACTTTTCATTCCAGCCACACCTTTTCCCATGCTGCAATGTTTAGAAACATCACCGTACAACCGCGTTCGCAGGACTAACGTGAGAGTGCTATCTATGTTACCTACCGCAAGATTTACACAAATAGTGAACACTACCGGCCATTTCATGAGTTCAGAACTGATGATTTCTACCCAAAGAGAATGACTATGTGAAAGCTGCTTCGTAGGATGTCATTAAACCCGTTCTATAATTTCCTTTATTAAAAAAAACCTGAATTATGCCATGTAAAGAAACCTGTTGTTAAACTGACGCACTCTACATCATTAAGATGTGTCGTATTCATGATCTATGGAACATGTACACTACTGGGCATAAAAATTGCAACACAACGACGATGACGTGCTACAGACGCGAAATTTAACCAACAGGAATAAGATGCTGTGATATAACCAATGATTAGCTTTTCAGAGCATTCACACAAGGTTGGCCTACAACGTGCTGACATGAGGAAAGTTTCCAACCGATTTCTCATACACAAACAGCATTTGACCGGCGTTGCCTGGTGAAACATTTTTGTAATGCCTCGTGTAAGGAGGAGAAATGCGTACCATCACGTTCCAGACTTTGATAAAGGTCGGATTCTAGCCTATTGCGATTGCAGTTTATCGCATCGCAACTTTGCTGCTAGCGTTGGTCGAGATCCAATGACTGTTAGCAGAATATGGAATCGGTGGGTTCAGGAGGGTAATACAGAACGCCGTGTTGGATTTCAACGGCCTCGTATCACTAGCAGTCGAGATGACAGGCATCTTAACCACATGGCTGTAACGGATCGTGCAGCCACTTCTCGATCCCTGGACATTTGCAAGACAACAACCATCTGCACGAACAGTTCGATGACGTTCGCATTTGCAGCAGCATGGACTATCAGTTAGGAGACCATGGCTGCGGTTAGCTTTCACGCTGCATCACGGAGAGACTCAATGACGAACCTGGGTGCGCGAATGGCAAAACGTCATTTTTTCGCATGAATCCAGGTTCTGTTTACAGCATCATGATGGTCGCATCCGTGTTTGACGACATCGCGGTGAACGCACATTGGAAGCGTGTATTCGTCATCACCATACTAGCGTATCACCCGGCGTGATGGTATGGGGTACCATTGGTTACACGTCTCGGTCACCTCTTGTTCGCAATAACGGCACTTTGAACAGTGGACGTTACATTTTAGATGTGTTACGACCCGTGGCTCTACCCTTCATTCGATCCCAGCGAAACCCTGCTTTTCAGCAGGATGATGCACGACTGCATGTTGCAGGTCCTGTTCGGGCCTTTCTGGATACAGAAAACGTTCGATTGCTGCCCTGGCCAGCACATTCTACAGATCTCTTACCAATTGAAAACGTCTGGTCAATGGTGTCCGAACGACTGGCTCGTCACAATACGCCAGTCACTACTCTTGATGAACTGTGGTATCGTGTTGAAGTTGCATGGGCAGCTGTACCTGTACACGCCATCCTAGTTCTGTTTGACTTAATACCCAGGAGTATCAAGGCCGTTATTACGGCCAGATGTGGTTGTTCTGGGACCTGATTTCTCAGGATCTATGCACCCAAACTGCGTGAAAATGTAATCACATGTCAGTTCTAGTATAATATATTTGTCCAACGAATACCCGTTTATCATCTGCATTTCTTCTTGGTGTAGCAATTGTAATGGCCAGTAGTGTAATTTTAAGCGCACTATAATTCCTGTACTGGAAATGCAGACCGACTAGGCCATACATGTGACATAAAGGTCAGAAAAAATAATTGTGTTTTTCCACAAATAATCTATAGTAATTATAAATAGGTCAAAACAAAATTAATCTGGAGCTGCACAAACATTGCTGTTGTCCAACATGAGATATGAATCTGAAAAGACGAATAAGCAGTGAATTTTTTTTTTCCTTTTTTCTGGATGTAAGGTCTTCCTGGTTACTGCTTGCGTCAAAAGCGTCCATCCGCCACACGGGTGCGTCACGAAAGGGCGCGACCTGCGCGCATATTTTAGCTTATACGGGCGGCAGCCTCTGGGCGCCGTGGGTAATTTGAGACGTCAGCGGCGAGGCAGCCGGCCAGGGCCAGCGGAGCAGCCCAGCCCAGTCCAGTCCAGGCGACCTTCCTCTGAGGCCGACCACTGTGCAGACGCCCCAGGGCCCGCGGGCGCTGCAGGGAGCCACCGGGCCGCTCCCCTCCACACGCCTATCTGCACACGTTTCTCCCTGGCTGGGGAATATTCTCAAATGCCGCTGGGCTCTACCAGGAAGCTGTCGTGGCGGTCGTCCAGAAATTCTGAGGAGTAACTGTAGATGGACTTCTGGGTAGGGGAAGCCATATTAAGCCGGAGAATAGTAACACGAAACTGTGGGTAGCTCCCATCTACGAGGTGCATTCAAGTTCTAAGGCCACCGATTTTTTTTTTCTAATTAACTACTCACCCGAAATCGATGAAACTGGCGTTACTTCTCGACGTAATCGCCCTGCAGACGTACACATTTTTTACAACGCTGACGCCATGATTCCATGGCAGGGGCGAAGGCTTCTTTAGGAGTCTGTTTTGACCACTGGAAAATCGCTGAGGCAATAGCAGCACGGCTGGTGAATGTGCGGCCACGGAGAGAGTCTTTCATTGTTGGAAAAAGCCAAAAGTCACTAGGAGCCAGGTCAGGTGAGTAGGGAGCATGAGGAATCACTTCAGAGTTGTTATCACGAAGAAACTGTTGCGTAACGTTAGCTCGATGTGCGGGTGCGTTGTCTTGGTGAAACAGCACACGTGGAGCCCTTCCCGGACGTTTTTGTTGCAGTGCAAGAAGGAATTTGTTCTTCAAAACATTTTCGTAGGATGCACCTGTTACCGTAGTGCCCTTTGGAACGCAAGGGGTAAGTATTACGCCCTCGCTGTCCCTGAACATGGACACCATCATTTTTTCAGCACTGGCGGTTACCCGAAATTTTTTTGGTGGCGGTGAATCTGTGTGCTTCCATTGAGCTGACTGGCGCTTTGTTTCTGGATTGAAAAATGGCATCCACGTCTCATCCATTGTCACAACCGACGAAAAGAAAGTCCCGTTCATGCTGTCGCTGCGAGTCAACATTGCTCGGCAACATGCCACACGGGCAGCCGTGTGGTCGTCCGTCAGCATTCGTGGCACCCACCTGGATGACACTTTTCGCATTTTCAGGTCGTCATGCAGGATTGTGTGCACAGAGCCCACAGAAATGCCAACTCTGGAGGCGATCTGTTCAACAGTCATTCGGCGATCCCCCAAAACAATTCTCTCCACTTTCTCGATCGTGTCGTCAGACCGGCTTGTGCGAGCCAGAGGTTGTTTCGGTTTGTTGTCACACGATGTTCTGCCTTCATTAAAAGTGTCGCACCCACGAACGCACTTTCGACACATCCATAACTCCATCACCACATGTCTCCTTCAACTGTCGATGAATTTCAATTGGTTTCACACCACACAAATTCAGAAAACGAATGATTGCACGCTGTTCAAGTAAGGAAAACGTCGCCATTTTAAGTATTTCAAACAGTTCTCATTCTCGCCGCTGGCGGTAAAATTCCATCTGCCGTATGGTGCTACCATCTCTGGGACGTATTGATAATGAACGCGGCCTCATTTTAAAACAATGTGCATGTTTCTATCGGAGGCCTTAGAACTTGAATGCACCTCGTAATATACGAAGGGTAACAACCAAGCTGTCTCCATGAAACGCCCTGGTGCTGTCAGTCCCCTGTTGGCACTTCCATGGGACACATTTTTCCCAATGACTAATGATTAGGCGGATAGCATGTCGTAGAAGTCTGCATGTCGGATGCTCAGGAAACGCTCCACTTCATCAACATAATGTCCGACCCCGGTAGCTGAGTGGGCTGCGTGGGGTTTCCTATCATGGGATTTCCTACAAGGGTGCAGCAGGTAGCGAAGCTGTCCAGTCCTAATGAGATGTTTTCGAACTGAGCCTCCCCCACTGCTTGTCTACCCCAGTCGTTCACCCTCAGTGCAGGTATTGTCACCGTTTCTCAGACAGTGTCGTGGTCGATCAGGATCAATAATTTCGCAAACTTAACTTGCCGATTCTAGATTTTCGTCATGTATGTCATACGAAACTAATTATTTGTATTTGGCGCGTCTCATTCACAAAAGTTCTAATGCACAATCTGCTATTTATAGAATTTTGATCTCAACGAAACTGAAATTTTGCTTGGTAAATTTCTTACATAACATGGTCACTCGTCCTGTGAAGCTTCCAGAATTTTTGGTGAGGAAGGCGGAATGAGGACTCAGAGAGCTGGTTGCCCACTTTTCTGTCAGAGACTTTTAAACACGATCATATTTGACTTTATTGTGCTCCAACAGGAGCATTTTTCGGCTAATTATTATGTAGTTCATTTTATAAAGATGAAATTCCAACTAGATGAACTTTGGTGGAGTCATCTATATTAAGCGACGAATTTTATCATCTCTAGACATCAAGAACAACTCTCTAGTTAGCGAGACTTTATACGCCGCGACTAACCATAGGGAAATATTCTGTAATTTCTTTCACATGAAGACGTCCATTGTCGCGTAAATCTTTATCTAATTACTAAATGTAAACCAGGCGTTGCCCGGATATAGATTCATCCCAGTTTTATGTCAGTTCATCCCCTCTTCCCTCATCTCTTTTGTCCATTTAGTCCTATCTCGTCTCTCTATCCACCTCCTCCTTCCGCCAATCTCCTCCATCTGCCCCCCTCTCCCACAACACTTCCTTCTCCTCTCCATCCTCCTCTCCTTCTCCATCCTTCTTCCCGTCTCTGGCCACCTTCTTCTCCGCTTTTTCTAATAGTACATCAGACTTAGAATAACACCCCTAATTTATGTATTTATTACAGTGTTCCATTAGTCGTTCATCACCTTCCCCCTCTCTCTGTTTACCTGATGCTCCCTCTCTCTTTTAATCTACTTCTCTCACTTCTCTGGATGCACCTCCTCCCGCCACCCCGCCCCCATCACGTTCTTCTCTCTCCGTATATCTCCTCTACCTCCGTCATGCCATCTCCTCTTTCCCCGTCTATGAAAAAATACGTATATCTGCCAACTTTCATGCTGATTGACGATACTACGTTGAATTTATTTAAAGGTAGGCCAACCATCCGCAATCCAGCATACGTTGGCTAAATGCCTTTACCACGAAAACATCCATACATGAGCCAACTCCCAAGCTGATCAGTCAAATGGTGTGTAATTCTGTTGTAAGGCACCTTCCGCCATACACCGTATGAAATTTCACGTAGACGGTGAGGTTCCCCTTGTTTTGAAGATCAAATGTACAAAATTTCATCAAGATCGGAGCAACACTGTGGCTTTTGTTCAAATCCGTAAGTAAAGTACTCTCCACCATGCACTGAACGAAGTTTTATGTAGACAGTGACCTTCCTCTTGGTTTGGGGAATAGGAATTCATTTTTATACAACCCCCTCGCTCTATGCCAACTTAGTTGCGAAACATAAAAAATAGATTCGAACAACAGAAATCACGTAATGATTTATGTCGTATAAGGTGCAACATAGGTATTAAATAATAGTAACGAGATTACGAGAGCAGTCACTTTCAGTGTTACGTACAATAACGTTATACCTTGTAAATTATCACGACACAAAATGAAGATGATAAGCAATGCGGGACTTCCGTTTGCGTTTGAAACTCTCGGAGAAATCCTGTGTGGTGAGGAGGGAGGGGGCAGCAAGGGGAGCCTCGATTTGTTTTTCCGGCCCGGGCCTCTGACAGGTTTAGTGTGCCACTGCTCGTAGGAAACCACACGGTAGGAAAGCACACGGTAGGAAACACCACGACACCGCTGAGTGGTGCCAGCACGGTAGCTCAGCGTGTTCGGTCAGAGGGTTAGCCGCCCTCTGTAATAAAAAAAATAAAATAAAAAAAAACTGAGTTAATCGATCAACAACGAACTTAAACGGATGCCTTACGACGTCCGCCCCGCGCAGATGCAACGAATGAAAGCGAACAAAATGAGATTTAAAAAAAAAAGTGGTCAGCGCGACAGAATGTCAATTCTAAGGGCCCGGGTTCGATTCCCGGCGAGGTCAGAGATTCTCTCCGCTCAGGGGTGGGTATTGTGTTGTCCTAATCATCATCATTTCGTCCCCATCGACGTGCATGTCGCCGAAGTAGCGTCAAATGGAAAGACTTGCACCCGGCGAACGGTCTACCCGACGGGAGGTCCTAGTCACACGACATTTACATTTTTTAATCAACATAATTATACACTCCGCAAGCCAGCTTACTATAGGTGACGGAGGGTATTCTAGTATCACTACCTTTACACCCCTTTCCTGTTCCATTGAAGAGTACTGTTTAGAGTACAGAAGCGTATAATAAGAGTAATGAGTAGTGAAAATCCTAGAACATCATACCGAAACCTATTCAAAGAAATGGGCATATTAACCACAGCTTCTCAGTATATTTATTCCTTAATGAAGTTTGTTGTAAATAATACATCTCTTTTTCCACCTAACTGCTGAGTACACAGTATCAATACTAGGAACAAGAAAAATATACACAAAGATTTAAAATCACTTACTCTTGCCCAGAAAGGAGTTCAGTATTCAGCAACGCATATTTTCAATAAGTTACCAGAAACCATTAAGAGTTTAGTTTCTGACAAGGCACAATTTAACCATAATTTAAAAGAACTTTTGGTGGCCAACTCCATCTATTCCATCCACGAGTTTCTCAACAAGTGTAGTAGACCATTTTAATGAAAATTTATTATACTTTAATTTTTGACAATACTTGGTTGTAATAGCCAAGAAACTAGCAAATGTCTGAATGATGGATTCAATGAAAGCAGATGTAAGTATTAAACCTGTAAATATTAGAAGTTTAAATTTAATTCTTGCACATAATTTTACTGTTTATTGATTGAGGATCATCAAAATTAATGAAACTCAAGTTTTTCTAATTACATTTTTGTAATGTGTTTACCTGACATGTTCCACACCCAGGAGGATTCCCTCTTTTATGGGTCTATAGAATGAATAATTAATCTAATCTAATCTAATCTATTGACGCGTGATAAGAATATGCTGGGATGAAAAAAATCATGAGATACCTCCGTGTCGGACTTCCTTTTGCCTGGCGTAGCGGACTCCACAAGTCGTTGGAAGTCCCCTGCAGAGCCATGCTGCCCGTACAGCCGTCCATAATTGTTAATATGTTGGTTGTCGTACAGGATTTTCTACACGAACTGATCTCTCGATTACGTCCCATAAATATTCGACGAGGTTCACGTCGGGCGGTCTCGGTGGCCAAATTATTCGCTCGAATTGTCCAGACTGTTCTTCAAACCAATCGCGAACAGTTATGGACCGCTGACATCCGTAGAAACTCCATTGTTTGGGAACATGAATTCGATGAATGGTAGGAAATGGTCTCCAAGTAGCCGAGCATAACCATTTCCAGTCAATTATCGCTTCAGTTGGACCGTAGGACCCAGTCCGTTCCACGTAAATACAGCCCACACCATCACACAGCCACCACCAGCTTGCACAGTGCCATTTTGGCAACTTGGGTCCATGTCTTCGTGGGGTCTGCGCCACACTCGAAACCTACCATCACCTTTTACCAACTGAAATTGACACTCGTCTGACCAGACCGCGGTTTTCCAATCGTCTAGGATCCAACCGATATCGTCACGAACCCAGGAAAGGCGCTGCATGTGGCGTCGTGCTGTTAGCAAAGACACTCGCGTCGGTCGTCTGCTGCCACAGTCCATTAACGTTAAATTTCGCCGCACTGTCCTAATGGGTACGTTAGTCGTACGTCACACATTGATTTCTGCGGTTATTTCATGAAGCGCTGCTTGTCTGCTAGCACTACCAACTCTACGCAAACGCCGCTGCTCTCTGTCGTTAAGTGAAGGCCGTCGGCCGCTCCGTTGTCCGCGTGGTGGGAGGTAATGCTTGAAATTTGATATTCTCAGCTCACTCTTGTCACTGTGGATCGCGCAATGTTGAATCCCCTAACGATTTCCGAAATGTCGTATCCCATGTATCCATCTCCAACTATAAACCGCGTTCAATGTCTGTTAATTCCGGTCGTGCGCTCACAGTCACGCAGGAAATCTTTTCACTTCAATCACTTAAGTACAGTGCAACCTTGTGTACGCGATACTACTACTACTACTACTACTACTACTCTCTCTCTCTCTCTCTCTCTCTCTCTCTCTCTCTCTCTGTGTGTGTGTGTGTGTGTGTGTGTGTGTGTCTGTAGTGTATATCGCTATCTCGTGACTTTTGCCATACAGTTGTTGACTATTTTTCCACATAATCGCCATTCCATTCAGTGAATGCAATGAACGTGGTGAGTCGTGCCACAAGCTTTTTCATGGCCTCCTCGAAGAACTCTATCACTAACTCCTTCCCCGACTTCAGCATACCTCTCGTCGGTTGAAACTTTAATTCCGCTCGTGTGTGCCTTCAGGGAGGTCAAAAATGATACGCTGAAGGCACTAAGTCTGGAGAATACGGGGGAGGGGGGTTCAAAACATTCCAACCAAATGAGTCCAAAAGCGCCTTAGCGGCTAAGGCTGCGTGAGGACGGGCGTCCCAGTGCAACAGGCACACTTCTCTCATTAGCATTCCCCTTCTGAAATTTGGAATGTTCCTTCTGAGTTTTCTTAGGGTCTCACAATATCACTGTGCACTGTTGGTCTCCATTTGAGGCAGAAATTAGACCATAATGAATGCCTTCTCGGTCACAAAACACTGACGCCCACAATTCTTTTGCGCGAAATTGTGGTTTTGGATTTTTTGGCGGATGGGGAATTTGTGTGACGGCACTGTGACGACTGCTTTTTCTCAAACGTGTTATGAGTCACCCACGTTTCATCCACATTCAGAATAGAGGTCAGAAAATCTTTACCTTCCAACTGAAGTCACTCAGAAAACTCGCGGTCATTACTGGCGCAAATTTTTTTTGTGTTGCTCTGTTGCTGTTTCAGGAGATCCTGAAACAACTTGCGCACAGTTTCCCGTGTTCCAGCGTTTCTGTTAGTGTTTCATGTAAGACAGTTGTGGAGGGTTGCGGAAACATCGCACAAATTTCCTCCGCTGTCAGTTGGCAGTCTTCACAATGTTTCCTGTTTTTTTTTTTTTTGTTTTTGTTTTTGTTTTTTTTCATCAATTCAGCAATCAAAACGGAAGGTCTACCACTCCTCTGTTTGTAATGAACATGTTCTATGTCTCGCCGGCCGAAGTGTCCGAGCGGTTCTAGGCGCTACAGTCTGAAGCCGCGCGACCGCTACGGTCGCAGGGTCGAATCCTTCCTCGGGCATTGAGTGTGTGATGTCCTTAGGTTAGTTAGGTTTAAGAAGTTCTACGTTCTAGGGGCAGATGACCTCAGAAGTTAAGTCCCATAGTACTCAGAGCCATCTGAACCACTCCTATGTCTCCAACAAACTCCTTACACCATTTAAACACAACCGTTGTGTTCATAACACCTCTGCCGTTAACCGTTCTGATTCGCGAAAAAATTTCGGTAGGTGTCACTCTTCCGCAAGTAGGAAGTTGGTCACAGAATATAATTCGTACTTGGCGTGATTTATTACCAACTTTTACGCAACTGGAGACTACAAGGTGAGTTTTGATACTACCGTGGTCCTATTATGCTCCCTCCGATCAGAGGATCTCTCCCTCTACCACTCAGTGTTGCCAAACCTCAAAAAATGAAAAAGCACTCCGTTATAGTCGCAGTACACTTACTTACTGAACATGCCTCGTATACATTTCGAAGCCACTTTGGTGGTATGCGGCAGACGTTACGTCTAGTGCCAATATGGTACCTTCACACCCCTTTCCTATTCCATTAACGAATGATGCAATGTTTAGCAATGTTCAGTACAACCCACCAGTTAGCGTAACGTCATTCTGTAAGTGTTACTCTGCAGTACACGTGATAGCTCCCAGGTGCACGTGTAAAACGGATAGCGTCCATTGACTCTCATCAAGGACACTTCGAACACTGAAGAAAGAGGCCACCAAGGACATCCCATTTTGCTGCGGACGATCTAACTCGTTTACTCTCGGCTTTCTTTGCACTGGAGACCGCTTCTTACCCGGCGAAGTGACTCTGCGATTTCTAGTTTGTGCTCCGTATCAAGTTTTCCGCGTGACTTAACGGTAGCAAAAAGTAAGCGGCAGCGGTCGATTCGAAACAGTCTCTGGAACCGCACGAGCGTGACGAAAATCCGATTACCTCGGCGCGGAAATTACTTGCTCACTTAGCACACAATAAGCCATAATGAAGCAGCTTGGGACGTGTCTCTTGCAGGTGTTACATATTACCTAACGACCCAAGCAGACTTATCTTTGCTTTTCTTACGTGAATAAACATGTCTTTCACCTCCATCCACATACATTTTGTGTGTTAGTCTTCAGTGATGGCAACTCTTATAGCACAGCGTGTACCTTACTTCTTCAGACAATATGCTGCAATCTTCCTTAGAAAAGGGATGTGTGAAGTTCACCCAGCAGCATGTTAGTCACATTGTGAGTGGACACCAACAGTAATTTCTAGCGTATGATGTAGAATGAGAAGGAGTGAGACTCGATTGTTGGACGAGTGTAGAGTACTGACAGTAAGCATAAAGATTGTGTTCGGCCATGTCAAAGATGATCATGCCAAGGACGTATCTATACGACATTTTGTAGGTCTGCCGCCTCTCCCCCTCGAATAGGTTTCGCCAGCTGTGGCAGACATCTCGCTGTACAAGGAATTCACCTCAGAACTGCGATCGAAAGAAGTCCGTGACGAACAAGGACAACCGTGACCAAGTGCATAGGGCTAAAGTGTTCGGCACTGGCCTGAGAAACTTACGGGAGGAAGCGCACATACTGTGCCCAACAAAATCTCAGGTTTTGAACCACAAGTGAAAATCCTTGGAGCTACTGGAACAAAAAGCGAACACTGTTCTCGGCCTGTGGCCCTTGTTCTGCCTGTAAGGAATGGACACTCCTGCGTCCAAATATAGCCCGTTGCAAGCTACAATGAACCGCAGTTGTTCTGAATATAGGCGCTACGAGAGCAGGGTTCACAAAAAAACATAAGACAATCTTACAACATTACATAAGCGATGCAAACAGTAAACAAAAGGTAACTTCCGTTGCAACCCAGAGAAGCGTAATAGTACTGTTAACACAGTGTCGCCGGCCGCGGTGGTCTAGCGGTTCTGGCGCTGCAGTCCGGAACCGCGGGACTGCTACGGTCGCAGGTTCGAATCCTGCCTCGGGCATGGGTGTGTGTGGTGTCCTTAGGTTAGTTAGGTTTAAGTAGTTCTAAGTTCTAGGGGACTTATGACCTAAGATGTTGAGTCCCATAGTGCTCAGAGCCATTTGAACAGAATGTCATTGTCACTCTGCAGCCGATTGTGTGCTGATACGAAACTTCATGGCAGATTAAAACTGTGTGCTGGACCAAGACTCGAACTTGAGACATTTGCCTTTCGCGGGAAAGTGCTCTCTCGATTTCGAGTCTCGGTCCGGCAACCAGTTTTAACCTGCCAGTAAATTTCAATACCGTTACTTTTGACAATAAAGAAATGATTTAGTATAAAATGTCTGAAGACTGTTCGCAGATGACGCCGTTGTCTATAAAAGTGATTGTGAATAAATGTAACATATTGCTCGCAATCAGGAAAAGAAATTCTCTAGTGTACAACTACTCTGTTGATGAAAGCTTCCGGAAACAATATTTACCGTCAAATACCTAGGAGCAACTCTCCAGGGCGATCTTAAGTGGAATGGCCGCATAACACAAATAGCAGGAAAATCACATGCCAGACTGAGATTCATAGGAAGCATCTTAAGGAAATATAACTCAGCCACGTATGTAGTGGTTTGCAAGGCACTTGCTCGACCGATTCTTGAGTATTGTTTATCTATCTAGGATTGTTAACAAGTAGGACAGATGGAAGAGGTAGAGAAGATCCATCGAAGAGCGGTTCGTTTCTTCGTTGGTTTGTCGGGTCGGTGCGATAACCGTACAGAAATGCTCATCAAAACTTCAGTGGCAGGCGTTACAAGAGAGGGGCCTTGCATCACGGAGAGGTTTGCTATTGCACTTACCGGGAAGTGTCGAACAACATATTATTTCCTCCCACGCACATATTTTAAAATGACCACGACGGCAAAATTGGAAAAATTAGAGCAAATACAGAGACTTACCGACAATCATTCTTCCGACACGTCATAGCAAGTGAAACAGGGAATTGGGTACCAATTAGTGGTAACATAAGTACCTTCCACCACACACCGTTAGGCGGCTTGTGGAGGATGGTGTAAATGTAGAAGTAGTGCCATATCAATGCTCGATATTGGACCTATTAATATTCAGAGAATTTCGTGTAACTTCGATAAAATAGCATTTCAGTTTTCCCAACAAACAGTTAACAGTCATCAGTATTAAAACTTTACTTTGTGTCTTCTGGGAAGTAAAATTCACTTTTTCACGAGAATTTTAATGCTTACTTCTGTTATGTCTCTATCTTGCTTTGTGTTTTATTTCCGCAATCGAGTCTGACTAAATCGTCCTGAGAACTTTGCTTCTCAATTGCTACATACCAAATAAACACCGACATTTGATATATGGCGTCATCTGATCGTTTCGTATTGAAAGTTTGAAAGTTGTTTGCTTTTAGACACCTTTCATACTATGCACTTCAGTAAGTTCTTATCTGATCAAGGAGTTTTAGTCACGTATCCATGTGCAACAGTAGTTTATCCTTACATGGCATTTTCAGTGCAGGTCGCCTATTCCTGGAGGTGAGCCAGCCAAAAGAATTGCTTGAAGGTTCAAAAATGGTTCAAATGGCTCTGAGCGCTATGCGACTTAACTTCTGAGGTCATCAGTCGCCTAGAACTTAGAACTAATTAAACCTAACTAAACTAAAGACATCACACAGATCCATGCCCGAGGCAGGATTCGAACCTGCGATCGTAGCGGTCACGCGGTTCCAGACTGAAGCGCCTTTAACCGCACGGCCACACCGGCCGGCAAGTGCTTGAAGGGAGGATCGGTTGGCGAGTGTCGCATGGTCAGTGAACAAAGGAAGAAACTCTGTTCTTACGCTTGATGCCGTGAGAACGTGCCAAATAGTTTAGTTAGTAGCTTGCTTGCACTATATTTGTGTATTCATCCTTTGTAGAGCATCAGATTTATTTATTCCAGATATGTGAAGTCGTATTCCAAGTGGAAGAAGGCTTACCAACTTGAGATTTGCTGATGATATTGCCTTACTGGCCAAAGACTTCGCAGAGCTCCAAAACTTAGTTACAGATCTTGCATCGGAATGTCAGCTGGTTGGCTTGAACATGAACTTTCCAAAACAAAAGTAATATCCAACAAATGGCTCCCAGCTGGAGATGTGAAAGTCAAGGACAGTCTACTAGAAGAGGTCAGTGAATGTGTCTACCTTGGCCAGATTATAAATATGAAGGGAGATATAAGACCAGAAATCTATCGACGCATCAAGCTTAGCTGGCAAGTATTTGGGAAGAATTCAAAAGTATTCAGATCAAAAATGCCAGTAAATCTGAAGAAAGCAGTATTTGATCAATGCATTCTTCCTGTGATGACGTATGGCTGCGAGACATGGACACTGAGCTCATTCACAAAAGGGAAACTTAGGACAGCACAGAGAGCCATGGAGAGATCAATGCTGGGCTATACAAGAAAGGACAGGAAAAGGGCAGATGACATCCGGTCTGTGACGAAGGTTAATGACATCTTAGAGAGAGTAGGTTCCTTGAAACGGCAGTGGGCTGGTCACGTTGCTAGAAGAAAAGACAACAGATGGACGAAGCTAGTACTGGAGTGGAGTCCGAGAGAGCACCGGAGGCCTAGAGGAAGACCACCAGACAGATGGGTCAAAGACATCAAGAAGATCGCTGGTAACACCTGGCAGAGAACTGCCCAAGACCGTCCCACTTGGAGAAGCCTACCTGAATCCACGACTCGAAGAGGCCACATCATCTAATGATTGAATTGGCTGATGATGATTCCAAGTGGGCAATATTAGTTGCTTGTCGAGTTCACAGTTTCCAATTTCAGTTAAGTCTTCTGGAATTGCAAGTAGACTTTCTCACGGTTTTTCCACTCATTAACTAACATCATGGGCTTTAATACGGTTATAGGGTGATTCT
Organism: Schistocerca cancellata; assembly: GCF_023864275.1. Classification (NCBI taxonomy): domain Eukaryota; kingdom Metazoa; phylum Arthropoda; class Insecta; order Orthoptera; family Acrididae; genus Schistocerca; species Schistocerca cancellata. The sequence goes on from NC_064628.1 coordinate 77,419,384, forward strand.
CCTCTTTTTTCGTATATGTATTGCCATGTAAAGACATATAGAACATTCAATGGCACTTGTGTGTGAAACTTGAGATTTTGTATTCATTCTACGAACAATATATATCCAGTAGTCATGCACTTTGGGATTCTTATGAACTTATTTTTCACTTCCTTAATCTTAATTCAAATCTATACTTATGTTTACTTACGAATTATAATCTCAAACGAACTATATTTTGCTTTCACTATATTCCAAGAAGAGAGAGAATAAGTTCTTTTCACCGGTGATAGTACTTTCTTATTTTTAAATGAAATTTTCAACTAGCCAGGTAAGTTCATGTTGCAGCGACAGAAAACCGATTTTTTTGTATCACGCTCTTTTCGTTTAATTAAGCACCGTAGGATACAGAGTGCAAATGTATTTCCACTGCGCGAATTACGGATATAAGGTGTAAGTCTTAGGCAGAGATAGCGAGTAGCTACAGGAGATCTGCTGTAACGATTATGGTTTCAGATTTGTGTTGGTTTCAGTTATGCTAAAACCCGCCTTTAATTACTCCACTGCGCTACGAGAAAATTCCTTGTCACTACGTTTTCTAAATGTCACTACGATTTCTAAAACAAAGTTAGTCAGATTGCGTTGTTCAACTGTGGGGTCGGATTTCATGTACAGGGGAATGTTTCTGGGCATCAAAACAAGGATCATAGTCTCTTATGAACTCACAGGTTAAAGCATAAAGTAGTGACGGGCTTTCAAGTTCACAAGTTGTTTCCCTGGAGATGATTCTTCAGTGGTTAATTAACCTAGCTTTACACTAGTTATTAGGAAAACCAGCTTCAATTTGCGAAAATATATGATGCTAGAACCTGATTACAATTACGTGTAGACGTTATTAGAGGTTCTCACTGCCCTTAAACATTTCAAAACAGCCGCACCCACTGATATTCGATGTAGGAACTTCCGCATCTTCGGGCGCTTCAGTTACATACTACAGAAAGATTTTTTTAAAGTACAACTTCTGGTAATGAGAAAATATTCATTCTATTTGAGACCTACGCCCTTTTAAAGAGAAGTATTAAAGCGTGCTGCTTCGTTACGCCTTAACTGAATATCGCGTCTGACTGAAAGCTGATGATAGCCCAAGATGAATAAGTCAGTGTAATTGCATTAAAAAAGAAATTTTGCTTCACGTACATCTCTGAAGCCTCTACATGTATAATAACTTTAGATACGGAAAACTCTAACAATTTTCAGTAATTCTGTGCTCTAACAACAAGCTACATTTTGTTACTTATATTTACTACTTAGTGCAGAGTCCTACTTGCTTCTCCCATACATAATTTTAAGTAAATTTTAAAAATCCAAGTTTATATTCACATAAAAGTAAGAATTTTCTACATACTGGATTTGTGCCCAGAGATAATGCTAGTGGAATGACTTTTTAAAATTGGAATCAGGCAGGATTAGAGAGAAAGTTAATTGAAATAGTATTAAAGACAAAAAGTGAGGTTGTGAACGAAGGTGTACAACGTGACAGCTAAGTAGGAAAAGAGTGAGTGAGAGACTTCATTCGAGATGATAAAGATAGGGTCAGCTGCTACTGACAGGTCTGTGCATAGGTGATGATTTCGTTGTTGGGTGCGGGATATGAACTGTAAATTAGAGGTCTCCAGTAAATACGAGACCGTAATTGTTTCATTGCAACCTTGGTAAGATGGTTCCTTCTGTGAAAATTGTTTTTCTAGTTCAGTTGCAACATTCACTTTCAATGTTCGTACATAATCTGTGAAAAAAACCTTTGAACAGGAGTCCGGCACATGAGCGACAATTTGAGTTCACTGGCTCGAATAGCGAAAGTGACAGCTGCCTGCCATCTGTAGGGCGAAAGTGGCAACCTGCGCGTAGCTAGCGGCAAAGGCGGCAGACCGTGATTAGGTGTTCTTTGTCACGACCCTGAAAACGTCAAAGCGCAAGCGATGGCAGGTGCTCACCTTAGTGTATCAAGTGTTGTAATTTCAGTAATTGCATGTTATATCTGTTTAACGTGTAGTACGGTGTCTGTATTTTATCAGAGGCTCTACAGATGTATTTTGATATTTAACGCGAGAGATAAAGTGCCATTTTAGGAGGCATCAGAAATAGAGTGGAGGAAAGACCTCTATGTGAAACCTTTACAGAAGAAATTACCTTCGCATAGGTGGGGCAAATAGAGAAGAAAGATTGTGCAGCTGAAGAAATGTTTAGCAGGAAATGGGAAGATGAAGCGGGCGTGTCATACCAGTGAAAATTCAAGTGGTCTAAAATGTATTTCGCTGAGTTTAGACACGATGTCATACGGAAAGCGTAATGTCAAAATACATAATACTCGTCAGTTAACAAAACACGTTAATCGTCAGACGATCGCTCGCAGAAACGTAAAATACTATAATTCCGATGTAACTTACAGAATCTATGGCACCCGTAACAATAAAGTTAAAGCGATTAAAAGTGTCGATTTAATATGAAAAATACCTGTCATTTAAGCCACGATTGAAACTCCGTAATGTTTTTATGATGATAAAAAAAACTGAATAATATCTTATTATCAAATTAACATATCACCATTAATAGAGACTTTAAATCACAGTCGGTACTAACTTTTACAGACCACAAGTAAGTTCCGTAATGCTGTCTTATATAACAGCACACAAGTAATTACAGTTGCGAAAACACGTAGAAGAGAAGACAAATGATCAACATTTAAACGCTGATCACGACATCCCCTCCCACCACCCGTCACTGATAAGGATATCGAACAGGTAAAGGTTCAAATGGCTCTGAGCACTATGGGACTTAACATCTATGGTCATCAGTCCCCTAGAACTTAGAACTACTTAAACCTAACTAACCTAAGGACAGCACACAACACCCAGCCATCACGAGGCAGAGAAAATCCCTGACCCCGCCGGGAATCGAACCCGGGAACCCGGGCGTGGGAAGCGAGAACGCTACCGCGAACAGGTAAAGGGCTAGACTCGTATTTGGGACTGGCGAGGCACACATTTCCGTCCAGAGATTCAAATTTAGCCTCTCGGCGATTTTTCTCAGCCATTTTAGTCGAATGCCGGTACGATTCTTTAAATAATTCCACTGTCTAATCCTTCAGCCACACTTCTCATAATACATTAGCGTGCAGCCTCTGATAGCATCGACTCCGACGACACTTTAAAGTTTAGCCCCCTGAGCGCCGTCTGCAAATTCACATCAAGGCTGTACCACGATGACGGGAGTATCATTCACCATGAGAAATGAGTACACGTAGTTAGGGGTGAGCGAACGTCCTTCACTGGTGATCCCGACACGACACGGAATAAAAATAAATCTACCGGAGTGGCAAATCTTCAGCTCGATGAAAACGAGATTAACCGAGAGTAATCCTGCAAAATTTAGCCGAAGTGAATTACTTTCAACCACGAGTAATGTACGAGTGCTATTGCAGATCCACTGTTCGGTCGTCGAATGCTCTTTACGCATGGAGCCTCTTTACTCGTGAGGGTGTTTTGAACGTTCATAACGTGCACGAGTGGGCATATGAGAACCCTAGCGTAACTAAAGCACGCCGGCCGGGGTGGCCGAGCGCTTCTAGGCGCTACAATCTGGAACCGCGCGACCGCTACGGTCGCAGGTTCGAATCCTGCCTCGGGCATGTATGTTTGTGATGTCCTTAGGTTAGTTAGGTTTAAGTAATTCTAAGTCTAGGGGATGGTTCAAATGGCTCTCAGCACTATGGGACTCAACTTCTGAGGTCATTAGTCCCCTAGAACTTAGAACTAGTTAAACCTAACTAACCTAAGGACATCACACACATCCATGCCCGAGGCAGGATTCGAACCTGCGACCGTAGCAGTCGCGCGGTTCCGGACTGCAGCGTCTAGAACCGCACGGCCACTTCGGCCGGCTAAGTCTAGGGGACTGATGACTTCAGATGTTAAGTCCCATAGTGCTTAGAGCCATTTGAACCATTTGAACAGGTTCTGGGGTAAATGTACAGTAGATAGTTGTTTTGAATTTCGCATCCCTTCGTGTGGTTGCTTTCTGAGAAGAATTAATTCTGCGTTGTTTGTGTAGAATTTGCTATCCCTACTCTACTGCATAACTCTGAAACAAAATAGTTTCAGACAAAACTCGGTGTACCATTTTACTCTTATTTTGATGCATACATTACAGCCACGTAGTGTGTACACTTACTTTTCAATCACCCTGCGTATTTAAATAGATTTCTGAAATTACCAAATTCCCAATTGTTTTACTGTTTGGTCAAAGCTCTATCTTCTCACATTTCCCGCCATGTGTGTACAAACTATGTATGAAGCCACCAAGAACATTTAAAGTTGTTAACTAATTCTTGGTAACTGTTTTTCTGTTAATTTAAGCTCAGACCATAATGTTTGCGTTTCGGAGCGGTAACGTAGTGCGCTCTTTGATGCAGCTGAACAGTAAGTAATGGTTTCAAAGCAGAAATGAAATGATCGTATGGCATTTATTGACGGAGATAAGCCCTTCGGGGTTCGGCCACTGTATTGCAAGTCTGTTTAGTGGATGCCACTTCGGCGACTTGCCTGTCAATGATGATGAAGGACACACAACACACAGTCCCTTGTGGAATGTGTATTCTTATAGGTTAACTATCCAAGGAGTTCCACCCAATAATATCCAAACAGCAGACTCTGTACACAATTTATTAAATTGGCAATACTAAACTCTTTTAAATAACAACAAATTCATATGACTTACAAAACGTAACAAATGGTTAAAGAGTGAGCTTTAAAACAATAACGGCGGCTTGCCGCCATAAAATCAAGAACCTTTTACAATAGTGCTTTTAGAGTTTACCCAAAAGATAAAATCCAATAATAAGTTAACTTGGCATTACAATTTAAAATGATTTATATAAAAAACTTTGAGAAAGATAATGGCGCTTGGCACCATAAAATGAAAGAAGCGCAACACACAACCAATAAATATAATAACAAAATAATAATTTGATACAACCAAAGGGCGAGGGCAACTCCCAACGCAATCACAGACGAGCGAGCTCTCAGCACTTTGGAGCCTTCCCACTAGAAACGGCCACCGAAATAAACCACTGAGAGCTCCCCGACACGCCTCCCACAACTGCCCATCACTTACGCACCTTGGTTATCTTCTGTAACACATGATAGATAATATCAACACAAGATAAAATTCAAAAATACAGTATAACATCCCTACATCACATGATAACCACGGCGCCGTTAACTCGGGCGCTCTTAAAAAGTGCCGGAATCCAACACACAAATCTCAAACAATTCTCGCTTCTTAAAACGAAACAATAAAAGCCAAGCGCACATGAATAGTCAAACCACAGTCTTAGAAGTGCCTTAATGACAACAAACGTGACTATTCCACCAAGTTAATAATAACACAGTAAAAAAAAAAATACAGAACATACCACTAAATGCTGTTACACAACCAAATTGACGAGATCGTGTTGTTCACGTCCCAGAAGACCACATATACCAAGTAGCAGCAATTCACTATGTATATACCGTACAAAAGCGCCCTTCTTAGGCAGACTTTACCTAACACATCGACCGCCAAATGTACCATACACGAACGCAACTCCGGGCAGGACTCCAGTTGCCGGCCGGTGTGGCCGTGCGGTTAAAGGCGCTTCAGTCTGGAACCGCGTGACCGCTACGGTGGCAGGTTCGAATCCTGCCTCGGGCATGGATGTGTGTGATGTCATTAGGTTAGTTAGGTTTAATTAGTTCTAAGTTCTAGGCGACTGATGACCTCGGAAATTAAGTCGCATAGTGCTCAGAGCCATTTGACTCCAGTTGAGCAAATAAATTAGTCCCAACAAATATCCTAACAAGCCACACACACAGCAAAAAGCTCCAACAACACCGTCCCACATCAGAAAAGTTCAGAAACCGCTGCTGGAGCTTCCAGGGGAAAATCTGAAGAGCCAACCGAGCCCACACTCTAACCTGGCAGACGACTCCAAAATTCAGCAACTAGTTGTCTCCCCCCACCGGACCTCCACATCAGACAGGCAGGAAGAACAAGTACGCCGACTCCAATTAATCACCACCACATGGCCAGCACAGCGGCGAGTCGCCTCCGCGACAGACCACTCTGCTCATATTGCGAGGCACAAGACGCAGAGCGAACTTCACGTTCCGTGCAATACCCGAAAAACCAACTACCCTCTCACTTTCCGCCGGCCACCGCAAACACACGCCAGCGACGTCATAGCAAATCGCCACCGGAGAGCCACCCGCACCAGGACAGCGAACTATAATCGATTACAGTGCGCGCTCTGAACAAGATCACAGGATAGCGGCGCGCGCCATATCACCCTGCCGGGAATCGAACCCAGGCTCCCTTGCGTGGTAGGCGGTAACGCTACCGCTGCGCTACGGAGACGGATTTCAAACTAGCTGTGGAACGAAGAAAGAAACAATGTAAATAAATAACAGCCTGAGGTGGAAGAACGCCGCGTTCATTTAAAAGATCAAAGCCCTACTCGTACACCGGCAGGCAGATGAGCTCAGCTCTTGCGCATTTACCGGCGGAGCAGGTAGCTGAATGACCCGTGAAGCGCCGCCTTAGGCGGGAGAGGGGAATTGCCGTGACCGTGCGCTTCGCGAGGCCGCCTGCAGGCTGGGCATCTCTCTCAATGAAGATGCGCCGCCGGTGACTCACCGCGCCGTACGCTGGCTGTCTGCTGCGCCTGCTCGTTACAAGAGGACGAGAAGTGGAAGAGCCGGCGTGTTGCGTCACGGCGTCACTGCCACCTGGCCGCCTGCTTTCCGACCGCAAGGTTCAATGCAGCACCTTTTGTTATTGAGGGGGCAAACAAAAGCTTAATCTTTACTCTTAATCGTGAGAATTCAGAGTCACCTATTATGAAGACAACTCATGTTTATATATACTCAGACATGTTTCAGCACTTTTGTTCCATCATCAGTGGGTGCTTTTATTCAGTTCTGTAATAAGAAAAAAATGTTTGAAGTACTAATTATTCTAATGAAGTTAGTCTTAAAAGCAGTTTCTCTTTTGTGGTGCCGTGCGGGATTAGCCGAGCGGTCTCAGACGCTGCAGTCATGGACAGTGCGGCTCGTTCCGGCGGAGGTTCGAGTCCTCCCTCGGGTATGGGTGTTTGTATTTGTCCTTAGGATAATTTAGGTTAAGTAGTGTGTAAGCTTAGGGACTGATTACCTTAGCAGTAATGTCCCATAAGATTTCACACAAAAAACGGTTCAAATGGCTCTGAGCACTATGGGACTTAACATCTGAGGTCATAAGTCCCCTAGAACTTAGAACTATTTAAACCTAACTAACCTAAGGACATCACACACATCCATGCCCGAGGCAGGTTTCGAACCTGCGACCGTAGCGGTCGCACGGTTCCACACTGAAGCGCCTTTAACCGCGTGGCCACACTGGCCGGCATTTCACGCACTTTTGAACATTTTTCTTTTGTAGTAACTACCTATTTTCTACATTCCTACAGAAACCAATAATATGGAAAATATGTCAATAACCAGTAGTTATCGATATACGATAATGTAAGTATAATAACCACTACAGACGGACTGTTGTTAGATCTAATTTCGTTACAATAATTAGTTCTTAAAACATGTTTGCATTTAACAGAGCTGAATAAAAGTACCCACTGATGATGCACAAAGGCGCTCAAACATCTTTGGGCACATAAACAGGCGGAGGTTCGAGTCCTCCCTCGGGCATGGGTGGGTGTGTGTCTGTTCGTCCTTAGGATGATTTAGGTTAAGTAGTGTGTAAGCTTAGGGACTGATGACCTTAGTAGTTAGGTCCCATAAGATTTCATACACATTTGAACATTTGAACTTATAAACAACAGTTGTTCCGAGAACAGGCGGATCTGATTTCTCATAGTTCACAAGAAGCATACATCTAACTGAATTTGTTCACAGAAATTGTTCACATTTCGAAAAATTATGGTACGTATTCAGACGTAAAAAATGATGCTCTGGAAACGCTTCTCAGGCGGTTCCGAGAATCGAGGTTCAAAGTCTTACGGCCCACTGAACGTCATACGGAGGCACCATCCTTCGAACAGCGGCATTAGAGCAATATTCTAAGAAATCTGCCCTACCGCTCTTGGTTGGCGTCATTTTTGTGTTCTAATATTTCACTACAAACTTGTATCCCCAGTAAGGATCATGTTCCTTCGATAACAAACACCAGTGATAATTATATTAATGATAATCCGATGTATACTTCTTATTGTCTAGTCAAAACCTTTTGATGATATTTCAGAATGGTTCTACCTTGTATGGCCAGAGAGACTTATCATCTCTTGAAGATCGCTCTGGTAGTACGTCAGCTGACAGCTCTAGTTTTCGCACCCTTGTTGAAATACGCATAGTCTAAGGTAAAAAGTTGTTTCTGAACGGCTGTTATTTTTAAATATCAATTAGCTTTTTCCCGTTATTGTTATTAAAAATCGTAGGTGCATGTCAGGAAACAGCTTGCATAAGGTGTTAGTACAACGTGTTCACACTTCTATGATAATTGCAATACCAACTCGATATGCTGTCAGCCTAACACTCAAAAGGAACAAATGCAAGTTTAATGAATTCGCTGTGATAATGTCCGTACATCTGCATAAATGCATCGATCAATAATGTACATTTCTTCACATATGAGCAGATCTAGATCCATCCTCTGCAAACCACTGTAAAGTGCATGTCAGACGTTCAACTGTACCAGTTATTAGGGCTTTTTTTTAAATTTCATTCACATATGGAACTTGCGAAGAATAACTGTGTATGCTGTAATTAATCTAATTTTGTCCTCGTCCTTATGGCAGTAATGTGTAGGGGGTTCTAGTATATTCCTAGACTCTTCATTCAAAGCCGGTTGTTGAAACTTTGTAAGTAGGCGTTCTCGGTATGGTTTACGCCTATCTTCAAGAGTCTGCCAGTTCAGTTCTTTCAACAGATCCTGTGACCATTCGTGCTGCCCTTTTCTATATGCGTTCAATATGTCCTGCTCGTCCTATTTGGTATGGGTCCGACAGGCTTGAGCAACATTTTAGGGTGGGTCGCTTGTGTGATTTGTGAGCAATCTCCTTTGTAGACTGATTGCATTTCCCTAGTAGTCTACTAATACACCATAGTTTTCCACCTGCCTTACGACCGATATTATGCGATTGTTGCGTTTCATGCCCCTACAAAGTGTTACACCAGGCGTTTGCATGAGTTTACCGATTCTAAGTATGGCTCACTGATATTGTGCTCATAAGATACGACACTTTTTTCTTTTCGTAAAGGGCACAATTTTACATTCCTGGGCGTATAAGTAAGTTTCCAATTTCTGCACGAACCTGAAACTTTATAAACGTGTGACTGAAGATTTTTGCAATTTCTTTTAGATAGTACTTCGTTATAGATGTCTGCATCATCTACGAAAAGTCTAAGGTAACTATTCATATTGTCTAGTGGACTGATGACCTCAGATGTTAAATCCCATAGTGCTTAGAGCCATTCGAACTATTTTTTTGTTCTACATCTGTCGGTCACTACCCATCCAATGTAACTTGCTGCGTCCTCCCTGCCCAAAAATAATCATTCCAGTCACAAATTTCACCTGATACTTTTGATAACTAAGGTGGGTGTGGTAATGAGTGAAATGCTTCGCGTAAATCAAGAAATACTGCTCCTACCTGCCTATATTGAGCCATGCCTTTTAGTGCGCGATATGAGAAAAGCACAAGTTGGGTTTTGCATGCTCGATTTTCTCGAAATCCATGCTGGTGAGTATGGAGGAGGTCATTCTGTTCTACCTTATTATGCGTGAGCTCAGGATATTCATCACGCAGCGGTGTACCTTAGGTATGTCGCGCCCCTGGCAAGAATTTAAAATGGCGCCGTCTAAAGAAGCCCCCACGAAGAATGGAATGCACCCTCTTATCAATACAGAGAGATTGATATTTTTCCTTGTCCCAAGAAAAGGTGAATGCGTTTCTTGGCAAATATATATATGCAGTATTGTTAATTTACAGAAATTTAAGACAGAACGAAACTAATTTACTGTTCAGAATCAAGGTGTTCTGATTAAGAAACAGAGACACACATTTAAATACAAAAACTCGTTATATTTTACAAAGTCTATTTCAAAACACATTGAGTTGCTAGGAATACCTATATGAAATTTAACTTAACGCTGTTATTAAGCTCAGTTAATCTACTTAGATGCTACTTTCCTGGCTTTGATTTTTGCAAAATTATCAATTAATTCCTCTAACTTAAGTTTCGCTACCTCTTTATGATCTATCGATAAAATGGCTAAATTTGACAAAGTTCCTGTCCCGTGGATCATATTAAATAATTGTTGATGAGCTTTATTTTACTGAAGCTTCGCTCACAAGAGGCCACCGCAACAGGAAGTGTTAAGTAAATTCTAAGAGTTATTTGGATATTGAATCTTTTTAAGAATGTGAAGTGGTGTTGCTTTTTCAACTTCGTTAATAAGTTCTTTAGCTTGCATTCGAAAAATTTCCAATTCTTGTGACAACCTAACTACATCTACATCATGTGAATATTTAATTCCATAATCTGCAGCATGTTTAAGAAGAACATCAATTGACTAATTTTTAGAGCTTCTCCCATTAGAAAATAAAATTTTGAAGATATTGAAGTCATTGCCTCATACCTCTTAGTGAGTTCTGTCAGGAATTGATCATAAACCAAGGTCATGTGCTCTCGTGCTGTGATAAAAAAGTTCATGGAGTAAGGAGGTTCGCCGGCCGGAGTGGCTGAGCGGTTCTGGGTGCTACAGTCTGGAAACACGCGACAGCTACGGTCGCAGGTTCGAATCCTGCCTCGGGCATGGATGTGTGTGATGTCCTTAGGTTAGTTCGGATTAAGTAGTTCTGAGTTCTAGGGGACTGATGACCACAGCAGTTAAGTCCCATAGTGCTCAGAGCCATTTGAACCATTTTTGAGTAAGGAGGTTCAGCTTGGGTAACATATATTAGCTGAGCACTGCTAAAAACTCAAGAATAAATTAGTAGTAGTTGTAGCAGTAGTAGTAGTATTTTTCAAAAGTTTATCTAAAAAGATAATACTGGCCGCGGCGCACATCCTGTTTCGAGTAGACTGCACCTCTACGCGATATTCTGCGTTTCCTGGACTGGTCACTTGTGAGTGACATGAGGAAAGTGCCTACCAGGAAAGTGAAGAGGATTCTCGTCATCAGAGCGTCTTCCTTTACTATCTCTTCTCCGTTCTGTAACAAATTTTTCCACAATTTGTCGTATCAGACTGGCCGCGGCGCAACGTTATTTTTTCCGATGGTGGCGCGGCGGTCCATCACGACATCGTCGGCAGCCTTTGGAATTTGCGCCCCCCTTGCTCTTGCGCCCCTGGCGGGGGCCACTCCTGTCAACCCCTAGGTGTCCTCACGATTTCTTATTGTACCTCACTACAAATGCATTCAGTACGATTGTCTTTATTTACTATTATACTTCCTTTCAGAAAAAAGATGGATTCGTCGTAGCAACACAAGTTTAAATTCGGATGTCCGAAGTTGTTGAGCCGGCCGGGGTGGCCGAGCCGTTCTAGGCGCTACAGTCTGCAACCGCGCGACCGCTACGGTCGCAGGTTCGAATCCTGCCTCGGGCATGGATGTATGTGATGTCCTTAGTTAGGTTTAAGTAGTTCTAAGTTCTAGGGGCCTGATGACCTCAGAAGTTAAGTCCCGTAGTGCTCAGAGCCATTTGAAGTTGTTGAGAAACCGCTTTATAGGCGGGTATCAGCAACTGTTTCCGTGATCTGTCTTTTCACAGGAGAAAATGTAACGGAGCGCGGAACTGAACTGTCCGTTGCAACACGCACTGTTCCGTTACAGGTGAGATAGTTTCCATTTCGAGGCACGGCATGCGAACCTGATCCGCGTCAGCTTTTTCGCTCTCGCGCCGTTGTCGCAACAAAGCGTGACGGGATCGCGTACCTGTCTGCGGGCACGGACGCGGTGGGGGGCGACGATATTTCCAGCTGACGCCGTCACAATACCTAATTTCGCGACGACCTACAATTTCTGGGAAAATTTCGCTGTGGAAGCGGCAGTGGCGGCGTATGGGCGTGCGGCCGGAAGGCGTGGACAAAGGAGCGGGCCGGGTCGCGACCCTGGGGCCGGGACAAAGGCTGCCGTGTCCAGACGCGCTGGCCGCGGCCGGCTGGCCGGCGAAGACGAGGTGAGGAAGCAGGGCGCGGCCCGCCAAGGCCGAGCACCGCGCACCGCGGGCAAGAAATCGCTGGACCGCGCGCCGCGCGCCGGCCGCTTACGTAAGCCACACCCCGGCTCGCCGCAGCCTCCAGGGTCCCTTTCACTTGGCGGCGCTCCCGAGACCGCTGCGCTGACCACGCCACTCGCAGTCCGGCGTGCCCCGGCGCGGGCATCCGCAGCTGCGTGTGGGCCGCTCCGAGGCACCGTTACTCGCCAAATAATGCGAGCGTTAAATAACTAAGTATCACGAGATGCTAATATTTTTCTGTGATCTGTCCAAAGCTTTTGACATTGTGTGACTCTTCCAGAACGGCTTAAGCCTTATAGATTGGTAGTTCTCTAAGCAACTTCTCTGAATTTTCCGTTACTGCGGAATCGTCTCACGAAATTTCAGTCACCAACTTCCTCCTCCGAATGGGAAAATATTTTGTGGACGCCGATCTACATAGGGAAAACGATCATCATAATAAAATAAACGAAATCAGAGCTCGTTCGGAAAGACGTGAGTACTCGTTATTCCGCGCGCATTTCGAGAATAGAATAATAGAGAATTAATGTTAAAGTGGTGCGATGAACCTTTCTGCGAGGCATTTAAGTGTGATTTGCATAGTAGCCACGTAAATGTCATATTTAACAAACAGGATGCAAAAAGATTGTGCTGAACGATTCGAGCAACGTCGGAAGGAAATAAAATTGCAGTAACTGGGGAGAAATAACGAAGGGTGTCCCACAAGGTTCAGTTTTAGGTCCACTCCTCTCCCTTACACATGGTGTCTCATTTATCTTGCCCACACCAAATTATATTTCTACATCTACATCTACATGGATACTCTGAAAATCACATTTAAGTGCGTGGCAGAGGGTTCATCGAACCACATTCACAATTCTCTTGTATAGCATACGGGAAGAATGAACACCTATATCTTTGCGTACGAGCTCAGATTTCCCTTATTTTATCGTGGTGATCGTTCCTCCCTATGTATTTGTCCACAAGTAAAACAAAAAATAATTTATGAAGCGAATGTTGTTTGCTACTATGGGAACATTAACCATGGTTGTTATCACGATCACAAACATCATCAACTCGAAGTGTTTCCAGCCCCAGACTTGGTCTGTTTGGAACAAAACCCTCGCCATCTAGCCCTGTTTCCCCATCACCTGTCTGTATTCACGCTGGTCCAGTACTCGCCTGTTTTACAACGCACTCCTTCACACCTTTTACCCATCTGTCCTTTGATCTTCTTCTTAGTCGTTTCTTTCAAATCTCCATTTCATGTGTGTTCTTGGGAATCTTCTTGTTTTCCATCCTCTTTAAGTGCTCATACCAGCTTAGCCTTGATGGTTCTATCCTGCTCTGCAAGAATTCCTCTTTCACTATTTCCCTTACCCTTTCATTCCTCATCCTATCTCTTCTTGTTACTCTTATCCTACTTGCGAAAAACTTCATTTCACCCTACTGTAATCTGCTTCCGTCTCTTTTCTTCACTGCCCATGTTTCAGCTGCATAGGTCAGTGTTAGGATGTAGTAACTTATTTATATTACTTCTTTGCTTTTCTGTAGGACGTCTTTGTTTCTTATAGGTTGATCGCTCTCTGAACAACTGCTCTGAATTTTTCGTCGCGCCGGAATCTTCTCACGAAATTTCAATCACCAACATCCTCCTCCGAATGCGAAAGTATTTTGTTTACGCCGATCTACATAGGGAGAAACCATCATCATAATAAAGTAAGGGAAATCAGAGCTCGTTCGGAAATACATAAGTATTCGTTTTTCTGCGCGCTTTTTGGGAGTGGAATAATAGAGAATTAATGTTAAGGTGGTGCGATTTCTGCCCGGCATCTAAGTGTGATTTGCAGAGTATCCATGTATATGTAGAACTACGTCATGTTTAACAAGCAGAATGCAAAAAGATTGTGCTAAACGATTCAAGCTTGGCCGGAAGGAAATAAAATTATAGTAACTGGGGAGAGAACACGAAGGGTGTCCCACAAGGTTCAGTTTTAGGTCCACTCCTCTCCCTTACACATGGTTCAAATGGTTCTGAGCACTATGCGACTTAACTTCTGAGGTCATCAGTCGCCTTACACATGGAGTCCCATTTACCTTGACCACTCCAAATTATATTTGTCCAGAAGTAAAACAAAAAAAAATTAAAACAGTGTGAAGTGAATGTTTTTTGCTACTAGGGGAAATTGCAAATGGAAATGCCGTGTGGCTAGGGCCTCTCATCAGGTAGACCATTCGCCTGATGCAAGTCTTTCGAGTTGACGCCACTTCGGAGACTTGCGTGTCGATGGAGGTGAAATGATGATGATAAGGACAACACAACACCCAGTCCCTGAGCGGAGAAAATCTCCGATCCAGCTGGGAATCGAACCCGGGCCGTTATGTATGACATTCCGTCGCGCTGACCACTCAGCTATCAGGGGTGGACAGGAGAATATTAACCAGCTTGGTTGTTATCACGATCATCGTCATCATCATCATCATCATCATCTCGAACTGTTTCCAGCCCCACAGTTAGTCATTTAGAACATTAGCCTCGCCGTGTAGCCCTGTTTTCCCAACATCTATCTGTATTCACGCAGATCGAGTCTTCGCCTTTTTTTTTACAATTCGCTCCTTCACACCTTTCAGCCATCCATCCCTTGATCTTGCTCTTAGTAGTTTCTTTCAAATCTCTTGGTAATGTTCTTGTTTTCCATCCTCTTTAAATATTCATACCATCTTAGCCTTGATGATTCTATCCTATTCTGCAAGAATTGCTCTTTCACTATTTCCCTTACCCTTTCATTTCTCATCCTATATGTCCTTGTTACTCTTATCCTACTTCCGAAGAACTTCATCTCACACTCCTGCAATCTGCTTCCGTCTCTTTTTTTCACTGCCCATGTTTCAGATGCAGAGGTCATTGTTAGGATGTAGTAATTTATTTATATTACTTCTCTGCTTTTCTGTGGGACGTCTTTGTTCCAAACCAGGTTCCTAACATTTTGCAGCAATGCTTCCGCCTGTCTGCCACGTTCGCTGATCTCTTTCTCATTTGTTCCATTTTCCTCTATAACACTTCCCAAGTACTTGACACTTTCCGCCTTCACCAATGATTCACCTTCAATCATTATTCCGCTAGTAGGTTTATCTTTCTTATAATTTTGTTCGTTACAAATTCAAGGCGTCCATGCTAGAGGTACGCACTAGTACATCCTTATAACGAAAGAAGTCGGTATTTTATGTTATTGGTTAAATAAGCAGTCGATAGACACACACTCACAGATGTTGTACTCACCATTATACGAACTGTACTGAGGAGCACAGTGCACGCGAGCCAGTAACAGCGCACATATATCTCGACATTTTGACGCACTATGCAGTTTCGCAGAAGCCTGCAGACGTCATTTTCCAGTAGGACGGTGCCTCCCCGACGCCCCACTCACTATTATTGGGATGTGGATGTTACCACTCCTCTCCTTGAGACGATTCCTGGGCGTTGGATCGGAAGTGAGGGTCCCATTGCCAGGCCCCGCCCGTCTCCCAGTCTGACTTCGATGGATTTGCAGTGCATGGGGATTATCAAGGACATTGGTTACATAAGAAGGGTTCGAGATCTGGTAGATATGAGACAACTGATCTACACTGTACTGAGGCCGTAACACCTGTCATGCTTATGAACACGTCGCAAGAAGTGGAGTACCGTTTCGGTATCTGTAGAGTTACAAACGATGACCCCACTTAACTGTACCAACATGCATAAAGACGAAACTTCCTGGCAGATTAAAACAGTGTGCCCGACCGAGACTCGAACTCGGGACCTTCGCCTTTCGCGGGCAAGTGCTCTAGCATCTGAGCTACCGAAGCACGACTCACGCCCGGTACTCACAGCTCTACTTCTGCCAGTACCTCGTCTCCTACCTTCCAAACTTTACAGAAGCTCTCCTGCTCCTGGAAGAGCACTTGCCCCCGAAAGGCAAAGGTCCCGAGTTCGAGTCTCGGTCGGGCACACAGTTTTAATCTGCCAGGAAGTTTCATATCAGCGCACACTCCGCTGCAGAGTGAAAATCTCATTCTGGATGCATAAAGACGTTTGAGTTCCTGTGTACAGTGTTGGACAAATAAAGCTATACACTTAATAGGTATTGAAATATATACAAATGTTCTGTATACCTCTAGCCTGGACACCCTGTACCTCTGCAGCAACATTTTTTTTTAAATAGCATCTTAGATTTTTTTATCTGCACTCGCATCTACATATACACTTCGGAAGTCACCTTACGGTGTATGGCTGAGGGTATATTCTCTACCACTGTCACTTCCCCCATGTCTTCTCCAGTCGCGTATGGTTCGAGGGAAGAACGAAGCCTCCATGTGGGTTGATTTTATCTTCATGATCTTTCCACGAGATACACGTAGGAGGAAGCAATATATTGGTTGACTCTTCTAGAAAAGTTCACCAGAAAAATGTTGGCAGTAGACTATTCCGTGATCCAGAACGCCTCTTTTGCAACGTCTTTCGCGCTAGAGTTGGCTGAGCATCTCTGTGACCCTTTCGCGTTTACTAAATGAGCCTGTAACAAAACGTGCTACTCTTCTTTGGTTGTTCTCTTTTTCCTGTATGAATCCTATTTGGTGCGGATCCCAGACTGACGAGCAAAATTCAAACATTGCTCGAACGATTGCTTTATGTTTTTGTTCCACTTCACTTCGCTCCATACGCATACTGATATATATATATATATATATATATATATATATATATATATATATATATATATATATATATATATAATGGAAGTAACTGCCTCCAGTGATTATTTTGCAATCTTGTAATCGTACAATAAAGGGTCTTTTTGTCTGCTTATTCGCAAAATGCTACATTTGTTTACGCGGAGGGTGAGTTACTACCTCCTGCGCCAAATGTCGATCCCCTGCAGATCTTCTTGAACTTTGCTACAATTTTTCTAGCGTTGCGACTTCTCTGTACACAACAGCATACCCCGCTAAAAGCCTATTTGGTAATCCACTTCCACTCCTCAAACCCTCTATCATATCATATGCATCATTCACGTAAATATGTATTAAAAAAGTAACAACTAACTGACTTTGCTGTTCTACCGTACAGTGCAGGTATCCTGGGTAAAGCAATTCATGCCCTTGCTGGAGCTAACAGCGAACAAATGGTAAAACAATGGAAACTGATACCGATTATTCAGGTAAATGCCCTTAGTCACACTGTAGTCACGGAAATCTTTAACTGAAGACGACTGACTGGATGCCGGTTCAATGAATTAAGCCATTTACTTTCGTTACATTGAACAATACACTTTTTCTGTGGAATTTGATAGAACCTTCCAAAAGGATCACGGCAGCATAATCCGTGTTGAACTAGATAGAATAGTAAGAATAAAACAGCGCTGCAAACCACTGTCCCAGCATTAAGAGAAGACGTTTCCAGTCTGTCTGACCTACTGTACCAAATGCGAGCAAGCACGTTACTAAGGTATGGTTTGTGTTTTTAGTTTAACGACTATCAAAAATTCTACCTTGAGCGCTGGTACAAGCTGTAAAGCAATTCCGTGCAGACAGTACGGTGCGCTGTATTTTATCTGGAATTACTGCAGCTCAGGTCCATGTTATAGTTATAGGATTTCACGTCTACAGAAGGCGTTTGTGTTTCCCCATAGAGCTCTTTTTTCAGTGTTCTCCACAGACAAATGTCCACAGGAGTAAATTCTGGAGACCGTCCAAACGGCCGAAAGAGAGCTCTCTGTTAATACTGCCTCATGTCTCGGGCTCTCTCTTAATTACTTGGACAACATACGTATTAGGATACTAGTAGATACTTGTGGCTGTTTAATGTCCTATCAATAAAATAGTTACGACGTTTCGGTTCTTGCAAAAGGCCATATCACATGTTGACAGGCCACGCTTTTTGTTTATTCGCATCTCTCACCCCACGCGTATTTTCAACCGGCCAGTAGTAGATATCGTGAAGATTTATTTCCCCTGGTTCATAAACGATGCCTCGCTTTGAAGTTTTCATCAACAACATTGGAAGAGTTGTAGCTGAAAGTCATTGCCATGAAGTATGGATGGAGCGAAACAGAGAATGGATAAAATATTTTGAGGTGTAGAATTTACAGCACACTTGCTAG
The DNA here is from genome assembly GCF_023864275.1 of Schistocerca cancellata. Taxonomy (NCBI): domain Eukaryota; kingdom Metazoa; phylum Arthropoda; class Insecta; order Orthoptera; family Acrididae; genus Schistocerca; species Schistocerca cancellata. The sequence goes on from NC_064628.1 coordinate 77,437,816, forward strand.
GCTTGTTCCACTCGCACATTCAAATTGTCGGGTAGAGACATCTGCATTTTGTTAGCGCTGCTAAAATATTCTCTCTTCGTACATCTCTATCTACATGTACACTCCACAAGTCACTGTACTGTGCGCAGCCGACAGTAATTCATACCAGTACTAACAATGAACAAAATGATTCTTAGATGCCAAAGCACGCGCCAAAATCTGTTGTTCTCACTATCCGTATGCGAGATATACGATAGCTGTAGCAGAATCATACCACAATCTTCCTCGAATACACTTGCTCTAAATTTATCCATCCAAAATAACTCAACACAAGGTAGGTAGTTGTACCCAATGAGACACATATAAGATTCTATAAAGAGTATGCGAAATAACTTGTTCCTCTTCTAGTAGCAGTCTCGAGGAACGAAGCGTTCCAAGTGACTGGAAAAATGCGCAGGCCGTTCTCTCATCTATCAAACGCTCACAAATGTAGAAATAAATCGCTGAGGTCAGTCTGTTTTAAAAATTAGGAACGCTTTTTATGCTTACATTTCTGGGGAAAAAAATCTCCAGTGTAGGAATCAACACGTGTTTTGCAAACAATGATAACGTGAAACCCAGTTCGCTCCGTTCGGCCATGAGACCCAGAAAGCAGTAATTACCGACACCCAGGTCGATGCCGTGTTCCTTGACTTCCGGAACTTCGCCGCCGTTGTTCACTGTCGCCGAATGAACAAAATGCGAGTGTAGGGCGTATCAGACCAGATGTATGATTGGCCTGTAAAGTTCTTAGTAAATAGAACACATAATATTTTACGCTCCGTTGGACCGGCATCATACTATATGTCGGTATAAGATATTATGGAAATGAATGCTCCGAATCAGCTGGAATAAAGTAATATGTTTTTAATATTTTACACGACAGGCCTGTTTCGGCTTATAGGCGTTATGAATTGGCGTCTAGTTGGAAGTGACGACCATATTGTGTCTACAGTAAAATTTTGTGTCACGTCTCGGTAAGTATGTCTTTGTCAGATGTTTTGACAGTTCAGTTTCGACAGTTCTTTACTTTGTAAGTATATAGCATCATAGTAAAGAACAGTCAAAACTGAACAGTCAAAATATCAGGCAAAAACATATTTTTACGTTTCATAACTACAAGAAATATTATGCGTATCGAGACATAACAGAAAGACTTTGCTATAGATGCACTATGGTCATCACTTCCAATTAGACGTCACTTGATAATGGAAGTAAGTCTAAACAGGCCTGTCGTGTAAAATATTAAAAAACGTATTACCTTATGGCAGCTGGTTTGGAGTATTCATTTCTACAATGTGTTAGAACACATAATGTCATTCATAACAAAGGAAATCTTACGGGAAAGTAACTTCGGGCAAGTCTCATGTTACAGGATCATTACTGTTTCCATGCTTTTCGCGGATGATGCTGTCCTTCACAGAGAAGTCGCAAGGCTAAAAAGTGTAGCGAAATATAGGAAGACCAGCAAAGGATCGGTGTTTGCTTCAGATATCGGCAGCTGACCCAGAGCAGAAACGAATGTAACTTCTAGACCTTACAACTAAACTCTCGTCTTAACCACCACAAGTATTTATTACATTTCTTTAGCTCTTACTCGTTTCAGTATTAAGCCGTTTTCGGAGTAACGAAATCTTATTGTTATAAAGTATGACCTAAGAGTTGATCACATGAGATGTAAGCGCTCTTCTTGTAGTTAGATAATCGGAAGGGTCCGTTACATTATTTTCATTAGAGGGGCACTCATTAAGTATATGCGAAGACCTGTACGGACCGATTTAAAAAGTAACGACCGCATGAAACTAATCACAGGTAACGTAGATGCCAGACAGATTAATTGGAAGAATTCTCAGGAAGTGTAAACCACGCACGAATGAGATAGCTTATGAAACTCTTGTTAGGCCGTTACTCTTTAGTCTGACATAGGATTGACAAAAAATATAATGAAGCTGCAAAGGTGAGCAGCACGGTTCGCCACAGGCTCTTTTCTCAAGCACAAAACGTAGACAGAAGTGATAATTCAACTTCATATCCAGACGCTGAAAACGGAGTTGTGCATCACAGTGTTAGTTTTATCAGCCATGGATCATTTGCGCGATAAATGATGTCGAACGACTCATTTTCTATTTGCAGCAGGGAGTATTTTGTAAACATGACTACATGCTGACGATCCCCAAGTGTTTTCTTTTCTTTTTTTAAAAAAAAGTGCACATGTGCGTTAGTAAATCCTACTCACCACATTTTACACATTACAGAAATAGAAATTTTTCTACGGAATAGCAGGAGCTGTCAAGGAAAAAACGGTCCAGTTTGTTCTCAAATTTATCTTTGCTCTTTGTCAGGCATTTTATGTAACTGGATAAGTGAATGAAAGTTTTGGTGGCATCATTGTGCACTCTTTTTTGTGCTAAAGACAACCTTAATGTTCAGTAATGAATCCCATATTTTCTTCTGGTACTGTAATTATGTACATCATTGTTCCTTTTGAACTAGAGAGGATTGTTTACAACAAACTTCTTGAGCGAATAAATATGCTATGAAGAAGTAGTCAAACTGCCTAACGTTTTAAACAGATGTCTACATGATAATCGTGAGAGACCACCATTAATTAATCTTACGGCACGTTTTTGTGCAATGAAGACTTCCTTTCTTAAAGATGAGCTACTCCAGAGCATTATTCCATATGACATTATAGAATGAAAATACGCAAACCATGTCAGCGAAATGGTTTGCCTCTCCAAGATTTGCAGTGATTCGAAGTGCGAGTGTGGCTGTACTAAGTTGTTTGAGAAGTTCAAAAATTTGTTGTCTCCAGTTTAAATTCTCGTCAATACGTGCACCGAAAAATTTTGAAGCTTCCACCCTAGTTATTATTTCCTCTCCATGGACGGCACACCTCTGTACATGCACTACTGAATATGTTGTGTCTTCTTGAAATGAGAGTGATACCATTCGTAGAAAATTGCTCAATAATAATTTTTAGTGATTTACTGCTAAAATTTCTAGTGAGTACACCCTTTCCAGCCGACTTTATTGCACTATTTTTTGTTAATCATACTATCTTTTCTAAATGGCCCAAAGTATCTCCGTCATCAAGGCCAGGGCACAAAGTCATTTTGACGGACTGCCGTAGTTACGACGTTTTGATGCGGTGCGGGAAAGACGCTGGGTCAGCTGATCCCTCCCCCAGCCATTGTCGACTTTGCAGACCTTAGGAACCGCTACTTCTCATTCAGGTAGATCTTCATGATCCTCATTGGTCTCACCAGGCTGGCGATACCCTATTCCAGTCCTATCACCTATCAATAAAGTTTATGCCTGATCGGTTTCTTGTTCCGTTCTGACACAAGTTTTCAGTAGTCACGACACATTCGTTAAATGGCAGCTAAATCGTGGCAAATGTGTTTTACATTCTCATCTCTGCGTCCTAAAAATTGAACTGTGAAGCGCTCTATGTATAATGCAGATTAGTGCAACAGGAATTAAATTATTGTCGGTTCCAGTTTATTGTAAGAAGTGTAAAATGTCAGACAACGAATCCGTTTCAAAATGTCGTAGATGTCTGTTGCCAATCTCACCTCTTTCGAATCGGTCCTGCACGCGGGAGGTGGCGGTTATTGGAGGGGGGGGGGGGAAGTTTTGTACGGCAGTATTTGGGTGCAAATAAATGGTGGTGGTTCAAAATGGTTCAAATGGCTCTGAGCACTATGGAACTTAACTTCTGAGGTCATCAGTCCCCTAGAACTTAGAACTACATAAACCTAACTAACCTAAGGACATCCTACACATCCGTGCCAGAGGCAGGATTCGAACCTGCGAACGTAGCGGTCGCTCGGTTCCAGACTGTAGCGCCTAGAACCGCTCGGCCACTCCGGCCGGCAAATGGGGGTGGTCGAGCACAGTTCTCGATCATCAGATACTACACTGAAATACTGTATTAAATTTCAAACCTCTCTACTGTGTCTCATCGATCATGATATTGTAACATTACTGATGATGATCCCTTTTTCATATGGAGAAAGCTAAGCTCGACAGCCCATTGGTGCTTCTCGAGAGCAATAGGTTGAGCGCTGACAAATGGCTCCACGATTCTACGTTGACGATGTACACTCACTACTATCACCGGCACACGACAATTACACTTGACATGCAAGTTCCCTCACCGCTCAACCCCCCCCCCCCCCTCCCTTCGTGACAGGGAAAAGAAAACCAAAGCATTCATACCAGACCTTGAGCCACACCATTAGTTTATCATCTACTCAGTATACAACTTTAAAATTTCAAATAATAAAAGGAAAATAATAACATCCAGAGGAAATTATTCAGTTAGATAAAAGCTGTTTTGGATAGTTCAGTTTTAGAACAAGTGTCTCAACTCTCTCATTTGAGGCTGTGGTATAGGTTTTAATTTTGACTCCGATATTGAAAATGAAATACACAGATTCCAAGCTGTTTGTGCTGCCATTAGCAGAACACTGGGCTATAAAGTACGAAACGAGACCATCATGAAATTCTATAAGTAATGGCAATTCCTGCGTTGTCCTACGGAAGCGGAAGTTGGGCTACTACAAGAAAATAAAAATTCGAACAGGGGAGATGAGGTTCTTAAGAAAGACGACGAAGGGCTGTGCAAGTAACGATGTGACTAGAACAGAATTACACATTTTTAACACGAATGAAAAAATTCAATAATATTGCGAAGATTATGGACATTACGTAAGAATGCTTGGTCAGAGAACTCTCCAGAAGATCCAAAACTACAAGCCGAATAGGAAGATAGAATTGAAAGACGGCGGTAAAAAAGATGAGAATCAGTTTGAAACTTCCTGGCAGATTAAAACTGTGTGCCCGACCGAGACTCGAACTCGGGACCTTTGCCTTTTGCGGGCAAGTGCTCTACCAACTGAGCTACCGAAGCACGACTCACGCCCGGTACTCACAGCTTTACTTCTGGCAGTACCTCGTTTCCTACCTTCCAAACTTTACAGAAGCTCTCCTGCGAACCTTGCAGAACTAGCACTCCTGAAAGAAAGGATATTGCGGAGACATGGCTTAGCCACAGCCTGGGGGATGTTTCCAGAATGAGATTTTCACTCTGCAGCGGAGTGTGCGCTGATATGAAACTTCCTGGCAGATTAAAACTGTGTGCCCGACCGAGACTCGAACTCGGGACCTTTGCCTTTCGCAGGCAAGTGCTCTACCAACTGAGCTACCGAAGCACGACTCACGCCCGGTACTCACAGCTTTACTTCTGCCAGTACCTCGTCTGGAAGGTAGGAGACGAGGTACTGGCAGAAGTAAAGCTGTGAGTACCGGGCGTGAGTCGTGCTTCGGTAGCTCAGTTGGTAGAGCACTTGCCCGCGAAAGGCAAAGGTCCCGAGTTCGAGTCTCGGTCGGGCACACAGTTTTAATCTGCCAGGAAGTTTCATATCAGCGCACACTCCGCTGCAGAGTGAAAATCTCCTTCTGAGAATCAGTTTGCTTGCGAGTTTAGAACGATGAACACCCTAATGCTTGAAAGCAAGACGATTATGTTCTATACCGAGAAGACGAGAACGATAACCAGTCTGGGAAAAATCATTTTATTATGAAACTAATTTTCTTTCTGCATGGGACTGTTTCTTGGATAATGGATTATACGCAACATTGCCTTACGGGGTGAACGAAAATACCTCATCTTCGGCAAGACAGTAGGCGTTAGTGTTCACACCAGTACCCGTGGCGACATCTGTGGAGCGAGGAACAAACACGATTCGCGAGCAACGAGCTGTCTCCGCGCCTCGCCCACAGAGGCCACGCCTAGCGCCGGTAAACGGTGCCGTGCGTGGAGCAGCTCAGCTCCGTAACGGTGCACGGTGGATACCGGTTGCACTTAATAAATATTCACTTCGCGACACAGTATCTTATTCCCTCTGTCACTGCAGTTCACCTTGACAATTCTCACTAGTCTTATTTAAGACCTTCAATTCCGCTACTTGATAGGAAATCTTGCATAACACTTATCTTTATTTACGGTACTGTATAGGCAAGGGGCGGTACACCTACCTATGTCGTCTACATCTCGCAAAACTTGACACCACGACAGATTCCGACCCCTAATGTTTAATGGTTCAAATGGCTCTGAGCACTATGGGACTCAACTGCTGTGGTCATAAGTCCCCTAGAACTTAGAACTACTTAAACCTAACTAACCTAAGGACATCACACACATCCATGCCCGAGGCAGGATTCGAACCTGCGACCGTAGCGGTCGTGCGGTTCCAGACTGTAGCGCCTTTAACCGCTCGGTCACTCCGGCCGGCCCTAATGTTTAATATACGAAGGTTATCGGGCCCATGCTAACACATCTACAAGGGTCAGTCAAAAAATAATGCCTCCTATTTTATATATATTTGTCAAGAATTTCAAATGCAACTACATAGGTTGAAAACAAGAGTGACGATTAATTTATGGCTTTTCAGTGTCATATCGGTCGATTTCCACAGTTTTGGTCTATATTTTGAGAAGGGCGTGTATCCCAGTGTGATAAAACGAATGGCCCTGTTCCCGAAGCCGCGGGGAAGTTTTCACGGCCTCCTCATCTACATCATACTCCGCAAGCCACCTAATGGTGGGTGGCGGAGGGTGCTTTCCGTACCACTATCTGATGCCTCCAATCCTGTTCCACTAGCGAATAGTGCTTAGGAAGAATGACTGTCGGTAAGCCTCTGTATTGGCTCCAATCTCTTGAATTTTTTTCTCCTCGTGGTTAATACGCGAGATGTATGTGGGGGGAAGTAATATGTTGTCTGACTCCTCCTAAAAAGTGCTGTCCCAAAATTTCTGTAGTAAATCTCTCCGTGATGCACAACATCTCTCTTGCAACGTCTGCCAGTGGAGTTTGTTTGGCATCCCCGTAACGCTCTCGCGCCAGCTAAACGATCCCGTGGCGAAACGCGCCGCTCTTCGTTGAATCTTCTCTGCACAAGACGAACATCCACTGTAGCTTCAGTTGTGTGAAACCGCTGAAGACATGCATTAAGCTGTTTGAGGGTTCTGACGAACTGGACAGATCTGTGCGTCCCTGCTCCAAAAAGCCAATCATAACAACACCCTCCGTGTACGAGAATAATGTAGCCATAGCTTTCCCTGCCGATAGCACAGTTCTAAACTACTTCTTCTGCGGTGAGTCTCTGTGATGCCATTCCACAGACTGCCTCTTTGATTTTGGTTCAAGAAAATGAGCCCATGTTTCCTCTTCGGTCATTTTTCATAACATCCTCTCCCTCCAAACGGAAGCGCTGCACGAGTTGGGAGGAAATTGTTTTTCTTATCTCTCTATTCTGGTCGGTTAACATTTTTGGCACCCATGTTGCACAAACCTTTGAGTATCCCAATTGTTGAATAACCATCATCACACTGCCTTAGCTGAGGAGAGTAATGCGGCATAAATAATCCGTAGTCACCCGGCGGTCAGTCCGAATGATGTCATCCACTCGCTGAATGTTGTGTGTCAGTGGCTTGCTGATCCGCATTTCGTCAGCCAAAGATGTTTGCCCTTCAGCTCCGTTACAGCGACAATACCATCGTCTGACAGTGCTGATAGCCATGTTGCATCACCCTACGCGTTTTTCAGTATTTCATGAATAAGAATGGGCGTTCCACCTTCTGCGTTCAAGAATTCCATCACAGAAATCTGTTTGATACGAACTTCGATGTCGACCATTTTGCAAGCGACTGCAGTACTGGCTTCTGTTTCTACATCTACATCTACATCCATACTCCGCAAGCCACCTGACGGTGTGTGGCGGAGGGTACCTTGAGTACCTCTATCGGTTCTCTCTTCTATTCCAGTCTCGTATTGTTCGTGGAAAGAAAGATTGTCGATATGCATCTGTGTGGGCTCTAATTTCTCTGATTTTATCCTCATGATCTCTTCGCGAGATATACGTAGGAGGGAGCAATATACTGATTGACTCCTCGGTGAAGATATGTTCTCGAAACTTCAACAAAAGCCCGTACCGAGCTACTGATCGTCTCTCTTGCAGAGTCTTCCACTGGAGTTTATCTGTCATCTCCGTAACGCTTTCGCGATTACTAAATGATCCTGTAACGAAGCGCGCTGCTCTCCGTTAGATATTCTCTATATCTTCTATCAATCCTATCTGGTACGGATCCCACACCGGTGAACAGTATTCAAGCTGTGGGAAAGCAAGTGTACTGTAACCTACTTCCTTTGTTTTCGGACTGCATTTCCATAGGATTCTTCCAATGAATCTCAGTCTGGCATCTGCTTTACCAACGATTAATTTTATATGGTCATTCCATCTTAAATCACTCCTAATGCCTACTCCCAGATAATTTATGGAATTAACTGCTTCCAGTTGCTGACCTGCTATATTGTAGCTATATGATAAAGCATCTTTCTTTCTATGTATTCGCAGCACATTACATTTGTCTACATTGAGATTCAATTGCCATTCCCTTCACCATGCGTCAATTCGTTGCAGATCCACCTGCATTTCAGTACAATTTTCCATTGTTACAACCTCTCGATATACTGCAGCATCATCCGCAAAAAGCCTCAGTGAACTTCCGATGTTATCCACAAGGACACTTATGTATATTGTGAATAGCAACGGTCCTACGACGCTCCCCTGCGTCACACCTGAAATCACTCTTACTTTGGAAGACTTCTCTGCATTCAGAATGACATGCTGCGTTCTGTTACCTAGGAACTCTTCAATCCAATCACACAATTGCTCTGATAGTCTATATGCTCCTACTTTGTTCATTAAAGGACTATGGAGAACTGTATCAAACGCTTTCCGGAAGTTAAGAAACACGGCATCTACCTGGGAACCCGTGTCTATAGCCCTCTGAGTCTCGTGGATGAATAGCGCGAGCTGAGCTTCACACGATCATCTTTTTCGAAACCCTTGCTGATTCCTACAGAGTAGATTTCTAGTCTCCAGAAAAGTCATTATACTCGAACATAATACGTGTTCCAAAATTCTACAGCTGATAGACGTTAGAGATATAGGTCTATAGTTCTGCACATCCGTTCGACGTCCCTTCTTGAAAACGGGGATGACCTGTGCCCTTTTCCAATCTTTTTGAACAATACGCTCTTCTAGAGACCTACGGTACACCGCTGCAAGAAGGGGGGCAAGGTCCTTCGCATACTACGAGTAAAATCGAACTGGTATCCCATCAGGTCCCGCGGCCTTTCCTCTTTTGAGCGATTTTAATTGTTTTTCTATCCCTCTGTCATCTATTTCGATATCTACCATTTTGTCATTTGTGCGACAATCTAGAGAAGGAACTACAGTGCCGTCTTTCTCTGTGAAACAGCTTTGAAAAAAGACATTTAGTATTTCGGCCTTTAGTCTGTCATCCTCTGTTTCAGACCATTTTGGTCACAGAGTGTCTGGACATTTTGTTTTGATCCACCTACCGTTTTGACGTAAGACCAAACTATTACTGCAGTGGACAGAATAAGTAGTTTCGCGGAATAGCGCAAAATTCAGATTTTTCACTTTACAAACTTTATTTCAGGTGAAAAAATTGGAGACAGTACTTTTTGACCAACTCACGTACATTCCGCAAACCGCGGGAGTGTGGCGGAGTATTTTGCTTGCCATTGTGTTCACCCCTTTCCCATTCCTGTCGCCGGCCTTGTTGCCGAGTGGTTCTAGACACTTCAGTCCGGGACGGCGCGACTGCTACGGTCGCAGGTTAGAATCCTACCTCGGGCATGGATGTGTCTGATGTCCTTAGGTTCGTTAGGTTTAAGTGGTTGTAAGTTCTAGGGGACTGATGACCTCAGATGTTATGTCGCATAGTGCTCAGAGCCATTTGAACCCATTCCTGTCACAGACTGTTTAGAGGGAGAACGATTGTTTGTAAGCCCCCGCGTTAGTTCGAATCGCTGTAATTTTACCTCGAAGGTTTTTTCGCGAGAAATATTGGAGGGAGCAATATATTGGCTGACGTTCTAGAATGTTACGCTCTCGGAATTCTAATAGTAAACTAAACCACGATGCACAATGCCTACTTTTAGCGTGTGCCACTGGAGTTGGTTGTGCAGCTGCGTGACGTGTTGGCGCTTTCTAAATGTGCCGAAAAACACTCTTCTTCTTTGGATCTTCTCCATTTCTTCTACCAGTCCAATATGGTGCCGCTATGTATGCCAGACAAGAGCAATTTCCAAGTATTGCTCAACGACGGTTTTGTAATTTACTTTCTTCATGGATGGACTACACGTCCTGCAAATTTTTCCAATGAAACTGGCATGTTACCTGAAATTTGTTTTATGTGGTAGTTCCAATTTAAATCGCTCTGTACCCATGCTCCTGGATGTAACTGCACCCCGTAATTGTTCTGCAATCGTGTAACCATGCCATAATGGCTCTTATTATGTTTATGCGCAATAGGTTACATTTGTTTATGTCGAGCGTCAAATGCCAATCTCTGCACCAAACATCGATCATCTGCAGGTCTGCTAGCATACTGCTACAGTTTTTTAGTGTTGAAACGTCTCTTAATACACGCTGTCCATAAAATAATGTTCCAGTTATAAATTTTAATAATGTCAACTCTAAGGGCTATGAAGTGTTGGTTCAAGGTTACAATTACTGATTTGTTGTTTTCCCACTTGCAGCCTCACATACGCCACTTAATGGCGACTCCAGAGTGTAAACCGTTTTGTGTTCTGCAGTTTGCTAAGAGTGAAGCTGCAATTTCAGTCCAACATGCGTTTAGTTTAAAGTTTGTGATGCCCCATGTGGGAAAAACATCCGGCGATGGTAATGTCAATTCTAAACGACCGGATGTGTGTGTAAAAAGAAAAGAACGGGCCAACCAAAAGTATCTGAAGAGCATATTGACCGTATTAGAACATCTTACTTTCGTAGTCCCATGCATTCTGTTCCGAAAGCAAGTGCTAGACTTCAGTTGCCAAAGACAACAGTGTGGAAGGTTTTAAAAAACGTGTACACATGCTTCCATACCGATTAAAGTTGGTACATGTTGTAAATGCAGATGGCTATGGTGTACGTTATAACTTTGCAAAGTGAAGGTTTGCAGCGGGAAGGTGATTTTGTTGATCGTTTGATGTTGAGTGATGAGGCACCTTTTCATCTGAGTGGGAAACCAGTACTGTTCGTTCGTATGTGGGGGTTAGAGCATCCTGACGGACTTGCACATTGCCAAAGAAATTCCCCGAAATTAAACGTTTTCTACGCTCTTTCCTCACATCAAATGTACGGATGATTTTTTTTCAGCTTAAACTACATGGATGCGTTGAAAGAATGCTTCTTTCCCAATTACAAGGTAATCTGAAAGCTTTATTTGGCACTAATACGGAGGCGCTTCCCATTGGCATCTCTTTGTACGAGAGTCGTTGAATATAAAGTCCCTGACCGTCGGATTGATAATAATGGTCAATACGACAGCTCTCTTTTCGTTGGTCTCCACGTTCACGTGTACCATGGTACACATAACACGTCAGAACACTGTTGCAGAAGCAACGAAAAAAAGCATGCCAAATTCAGAAGAACTCAAAATCCCCAAGACTGGCTAAGTTTCACAGAAGTTCGAAATTTAGTGCGGACGTCAATGTGAGATGCTTTTAGTAGTTTCCACAATTAAACATTGCCTCAAAATATGGTAGAAAACCTAAAGACGTTCACTGCGCGATAGTGATGGAAATATTACCGATGGTGGTGCCACTAAAGCGGAGTTACTAAATACAGTTTTCCGTAATTCCTTCACGAAAGAAGATGAAGTAAATATTCCAGAATTCGAAATCAGAACAGCGCCTTTCTTAGCAACCATATACAACCGCTCACTTGACGAAAGGTCTGTTCCTAAGGACTGGAAAGTAACACAGGTCACACCAATATTCAAGAAAGGAAATAGGAGTAACCCATTGAATTACAGACCCGTATCACTGACCTCAATTTGCAGTAGGATTTTGGAGCATATACTGTACTCGAACATTATGAATCACCTTGAAGAAAATGTATTGATACATAACCAACGCAGATTCAGAAAATATCGTTCTTGTGCAACACAGCTAGCTTTTTATTCCCATGAAGTAATGAGTGCTGTCGACAAGGGATCTCAGATCGATCCCATATTCTTAGATTTCCAGAAGGCTTTTGATACCATTCCATACAAGCGACTATTAATCAAACTTAATACGGATGGAGTATCGTCTCAGTTGTGTCACTGGATTCGTGATTTCCTCTCAGAGAGGTCACAGTTCGTAGTGATACACAGTAAATCATAGAGTAGAAGTGATATCTGATGTTCCACAAGGTAGTGTCATAGGTCTTCTGCCGTTCCTGATTTATATACATGATCTAGGTGGTAATCTGAGCAGGCCCCTTAGATTGTTTGCAGATGACGCTGTAATTTACCGTCTAGTAAAATCATCAGACGATCAATTCTAATTACAAAATGATCTAGAGAGAATTTCTGTATGGTGCGAAAAGTGGCAACTGGCACTAAACAAAGAAAAGTGCGAGGTCATCCACATGAGTACTAAAAGAAATCCGATAAATTCTGGGTATACGATAAATCGCACAAATCTAAGGACTGTCAATTCGACTAAATACCTTGGAATTACAATTATACGAGCAACTTAAATTGGAAAGACCACATAGATCGAAGCGGTTAAAGGCGCTACAGTCTGGAACCGCGCGGCCGCTACGGTCGCAGGTTCGAATCCTGCCTCGGGCATGGATGTGTGTGATGTCCTTAGGTTAGTTAGGTTTAAGTAGTTCTAAGTTCTAGGGGACTGATGACCTTAGCAGTTAAGTCCCATAGTGCTCAGAGCCATTTTTTGAACCACATAGATAATATTGTGGGGAAGGAGAAACAAAGACTGCACTTTGTTGGCAGAACACTTAGAAGATGCGACAAACCCACTAAAGAGACAGCCTACATACCTTACCAGGTAGGATTGACGGAGGACATCGAGAAAATGCAAAGAAGGGCAGCGCGTTTCGTGTTATCGTGCAATAGGCGTGAGAGTGTCACTGATATGATACGGGGTGGCAGTCACTGGAACAAAAGCTGTTTTCTTTGCGGCGAGATCTATTTACGAAATTTCAATCATCAACTTTCTCTTCCGAATGCGAAAATAATTTGTTGACACCCACCTACGTAGGGAGAAATGATCATCATAATAAAATAAGAGAAATCAGAGCTCGAACGGAAAGATTTAGGTGTTCCTTTTTCCCACGCGCCATTCGAGAGTGGAATGGTAGAGAAGTAGTATGAAAATGGTTCGATGAACCCTCTGCCAGGCACTTACGTGTGAATTTAAGAGTAACCATGTAGATTTAGATGTAGACCTCACGCCACGTAGTTCTTTTCTTTGAAGCTGTATAAAAAATAGTGTCCACGTTACACCACTACCTAATAATTTGCCAGAGTTGAGTCACAGAAGTGAAGAGGTTTTTGCTTCCTTTTATGCGTTTTTGCTAACTAAAGTGTGGGAGGAATTGGATTTTAGGTTGGATGTACACTCTCAGTTGCAACAAATATTAGATTAATTTACCTTGAATTTAATGTATGATTCGTTGTTAATAGTCTAAATTAAATTGTTATATATGAACACCGAAACTGGAACATTATTGTATGGGCATACTGTGCAGCAGCATCTTCCGAACAAGCGTAATGAATCTACCGACATTATCCACCAAAAATATCCTTTTGGCAGGCGCCTGAAATTAGTTTTAAATCTTAAGAGTAAGAATGACATTCTGTTTACTTGAATTCTTCGATCCAGTGACACAGCTGGTCACATATTCCATACACTCTTATTCTGTTCGTTACGCCACAACTGTATTCAGCGCCTTCCAGAAGCAATGAATACGGAATCAACATGGACGTCGGTATCTACTGTTTTATGGTTGTCGTAGACAGATAGAGAGAGCTGGATTTTGCACGATCGTTGTTTTAGGAATCAATTTTGTTTCCTACAGAGGGCTCAGTATTTACATTCACCTTTTCCGAAGTGTAACATTATAAATACCAATATGTCGTCCAGATTCTCTAATTTTCTTTCAATTTCTAACTGCAGTCGTGATTACAGCTATAAATTCTTCTATTCACGAATCTTTACAAGTTTTCCGGGCATAATTCCGAATCCTCTATAAATAAAATGATTCCCTCATTAAATGCATCGTAAATTTCACATACTGATTGCCTTACTTCCGTAAAAATCAAACAGTAAATAAAATGATTCTCTCATTAAATGTATCATAAATTTCACATACTCATTACCTTATTTCCGTAAAAATCAAACAGTTGTTAATTACACGAGGGGTAAGGTTATGCGCCATGGAACACCATATGTCGTACCGCGTACTATTACCGCAGATTGTGCCATGTCGTTTGCTCACTTTCACATTGAAACGAAATCTAGAAACGAAATGTTTGATTATGAAGCACAGCAAGCATTTTGTTGCACACAGTTCACAGAATGTCATTAGGCACTTTGGCTGCACATTAAAAACCGGTTTTCCACTTACCTTGTTTAGAACCTCGAAACCTTAATAGAAGAATTTGTGCAAAACAAATATCCAATCACAGCCAAACGTCTCTCAATGAAGCAACTCAGACTTATTACCGCTAGCTTGCGAAGGTCACTAGATGTCACTCTACTCACTTACGTCTACAGACCGGAAGCATCTGACTTTTCATGATGTGTCCCATTTCCTGCTGTCTACCATTACACCTCTCTCCCCTGTTTGTCATGGGTAGAAGTTTATAAAAAAGTAAGATCTTATCGCCCAAATATACAGTGGGCCAAGAAAACATGGATTGTGATAGCAATGTTCACCGATTGGAGATGAAATTTGGATAACCAATTTCTACGACCAAAACGTGCTGTCACAATTATTTTATAAAATTGAGTACACTCTGACAAAATTAAAAGCTGTACAGTATATACTTGCCTTCGACCACAAGTTTTTTATAGCCGTGTGATCAAGGCGTCATACAAAACTAGAAATTTCATTATCGCTAGCAATCGCTCTGAAAATATTTACTCGTATTCGAAGCAAAAAAAAGGTTTTCCCATCAGTCAATTAGTTGCGTTACTTATGTTCATTCTGCTTGGAATTTGGGGACGGAAAGGTGACTGAAAGTTGTTTTCGCCATGTGGGATTCTCCAAAGTAGCAGAGTCTTTAGCGCCTCTAGGATAGGCTGATACTGAACCTCAAATGACGTGTAATGAAATTTCGAGGCAGGTTACTACATTATTAGAGTTACCTACATTATCACTGCATGAGATAGCTGCAGTATATTAAGTATATACAGAACCGATAATGACAGATGAATACTTTTTGGAAACTGTTCAGTTTTCAATAGACCATGTCCGTGTAGACGATGATAACTAACTTGACAATCAGTTTAACATTACAGTTCCTGTCCTTACTGCGTCAGAAATGTGGAACATCGTGAGAAGTGTTCACAGCTATTTATATTCCGACTGGGAAAATTAATGAAAAACCATATAGATATTGAAAACTTCGTTCAAACTTTGATGTTGATATCTTGATACAGATATATCAATAAACAGTAATAGGCTTTCTCAAAAAAAAGTAAATAGTGAACATACACTCCTGGAAATGGAAAAAAGAACACATTGATACCGGTGTGTCAGACCCACCATACTTGCTCCGGACACTGCGAGAGGGCTGTACAAGCAATGATCACACGCACGGCACAGCGGACACACCAGGAACCGCGGTGTTGGCCGTCGAATGGCGCTAGCTGCGCAGCATTTGTGCACCGCCGCCGTCAGTGTCAGCCAGTTTGCCGTGGCATACGGAGCTCCATCGCAGTCTTTAACACTGGTAGCATGCCGCGACAGCGTGGACGTGAACCGTATGTGAAGTTGACGGACTTTGAGCGAGGGCGTATAGTGGGCATGCGGGAGGCCGGGTTGACGTACCGCCGAATTGCTCAACACGTGGGGCGTGAGGTCTCCACAGTACATCGATGTTGTCGCCAGTGGTCGGCGGAAGGTGCACGTGCCCGTCGACCTGGGACCGGACCGCAGCGACGCACGGATGCACGCCAAGACCGTAGGATCCTACGCAGTGCCGTAGGGGACCGCACCGCCACTTCCCAGCAAATTAGGGACACTGTTGCTCCTGGGGTATCGGCAAGGACCATTCGCAACCGTCTCCATGAAGCTGGGCTACGGTCCCGCACACCGTTAGGCCGTCTTCCGCTCACGCCCCAACATCGTGCAGCCCGCCTCCAGTGGTGTCGGCGACAGGCGTGAATGGAGGGACGAATGGAGACGTGTCGTCTTCAGCGATGTGAGTCGCTTCTGCCTTGGTGCCAATGATGGTCGTATGCGTGTTTGGCGCCGTGCAGGTGAGCGCCACAATCAGGACTGCATACGACCGAGGCACACAGGGCCAACACCCGGCATCATGGTGTGGGGAGCGATCTCCTACACTGGCCGTACACCACTGGTGATCGTCGAGGGGACACTGAATAGTGCACGGTACATCCAAACCGTCATCGAACCCATCGTTCTACCATTCCTAGACCGGCAAGGGAACTTGCTGTTCCAACAGGACAATGCACGTCCGCATGTATCCCGTGCCACCCAATGTGCTCTAGAAGGTGTAAGTCAACTACCCTGACCAGCAAGATCTCCGGATCTGTCCCCCATTGAGCATGTTTGGGACTGGATGAAGCGTCGTCTCACGCGGTCTGCACGTCCAGCACGAACGCTGGTCCAACTGAGGCGCCAGGTGGAAATGGCATGGCAAGCCGTTCCACAGGACTACATCCAGCATCTCTACGATCGTCTCCATGGGAGAATAGCAGCCTGCATTGCTGCGAAAGGTGGATATACACTGTACTAGTGCCGACATTGTGCATGCTCTGTTGCCTGTGTCTATGTGCCTGTGGTTCTGTCAGTGTGATCATGTGATGTATCTGACCCCAGGAATGTGTCAATAAAGTTTCCCCTTCCTGGGACAATGAATTCACGGTGTTCTTATTTCAATTTTCAGGAGTGTAGATTTATAGATTTTGAATGTACAGTATGTTGATTTTAGCATAAAATGGATTTACTGTATAGTAACAATTTTTATCGGACACATCGTTTAATACGAAAAAATAGGTCCGTCAGTGTTAGGTATGAAACGTTTTTCACTGCATCTTGATGCAGAAAAGTATTTTATAGCGGCAGTAGATGACTTGTTGCCACTGTGCTGAACCACGCAGTGAGAGCAGTTCCTCAAGCCTCGCGTGAATTGCCGGTCATTACACGCACGCATACTGCAACGAGTGCAAATGTGGTTCACGTCATATCGTTCTGTTTTATTGGCCACAGTTTTGTTACCACCACAGCGCGTAAATCAGAGTTGGTATTACCGGTTGTTAAAGTCTGACGTCCGTTATACGTCAGTGAGTAAAGTTCAGGCGCTAAACTGGTCGGCATCGTAAATTATACGGCAGCCAGAGCGTTAATAAACAATACTGTTTAGCAATTCGTTCCGTTTCATTAACTCGTCTCGAAACCCGTAATTATTGTGAGGGCTGCCTCAATTACTGTTTCTTTTACACGTTGTAAAATATCACTTCCCAAGATTTTGACGTGGTGCGGCACCTCGCCCACTTCATTGGAATTTACTAGTTGTCAGCAACCAGCAGTGCACAAGCGATACCTGAGCTTCAGTGTCACGACTGACACGCAATATAATTGAATATTTATCAGTGTGAACATTTTACAAACACCGAAACATTGTCGTAGGTGAAATATCAACCACGGTAAATGTTCGATGACCGAACGCACCATTTCCGACTAATGAAGCTGTTATACTTTTCTTCAGCACGCCCAGTTTTCTACGTAGGCGCTATGTGGAAACACTATAGTTCTTAAGCATCGCATTTGTAAAAAGAGTCAAATCTGGTTGGTTGTTCGTTTACCGTAATTTCGAATATGTAAAACTCCTCCCGAACAGACCATGAAGGCCCAACGGTACCGACCGGTCGCCGTGTCATCCTCAGCTCATAGCCATCACTGGATGCGGATGTGAAGGGGTTAAGTGGTCAGCACACAGCTCTCCCAGCTGTATGTCAGTTTCCGAGACCGGAGCCGCTACTTCTCAATCAAGTAGCTCCTCAGTTTGCCTCACAAGGGCTGAGTGCACCCCACTTGCCAACAGCGCTCGGCAGACCGCATGGTCACCCATCCAAGTGCTAGCCCAACCCGACGGCGCTTAACTTCGGTGATCTGACGGGAACCGGTGTTACCACTGTGGCAAGGCCGTTGGCAATTTCGAATACATAATGAATGTTTCAAACACTACATTCCCATCCAAAACGATATTTATATACTGAAAAGTGCAGCATACTTGTCAACTTCAGTCTAAACATCCGAAGGTAAACAAATTTACGTCAAAAGAACAACCGTGATCGCTGTCTGAATAACAGTTTTATTTAGCAATCTGTGATGGCTATTATTTTCTAGCTACGGTCGCAGGTTCGAATCCTGCCTCGGGCATGGATGTGTGTGATGTCCTTAGGTTAGTTAGGTTTAAGTAGTTCTAAGTTCTAGGGGACTGATGACCACAGATGTTAAGTCCCATAGTGCACAGAGCCATTTTATTATTTTCTATATGTAGTAAGTTTCGGATACACACGGAACACAAGCTCGGATCGAGGAAGAATGGAGGAAGATGAGCAGGAGTGTCTTTAGCAAAGGAAACGTCAAAGCATTTGCCCAAAGCGAATTAGGGATCTAAATTTGGATGGTCGGAGGCGAATTTAACTGCCGTCCCTCCGGAAGCGAGAGTGTCTCTTAATCAAAAAATGTTCAAATGTGTGAAATCTTATGGCACTTAACTGCTAAGGTCATCAGTTACTAAGCTTACACACTACTTAACCTAAATTATCCTAAGGACAAACACACACACCCAGCCCGAGGGGGGACTCGAACCTCCGACGGGACTAGCCGCACAGTCCATGACTGCACTGCCTTACACCGCTCGGCGTCTCTTAATCAATGCGCCATCTAGTGTGATGACTACAAAGACTTCACACCTCGACGTTCTTCTTTGCTAGATCAAATAGTTTCTTTTCTTGTACTATGAAATGGAACTGTGTGTACGAGCATGTGTGTGTGTGTGTTTATTTATTTTTGAACCGTTTCAGTTTCAAAGCTGGAGATGAAAGGTTCAACAGCTCGCTTCGGTAAGCGGAAGAGACAACATCTGCGCCCTACGGTATTAGACACTTCCTACGCGCCTATGCGGCAAGTTGTCGCGCAGTGCACGCAGTGATAGCTGGTTATGATATTTATCCTACCTCCACAGGCTCTCTCGAATCGTTTAAACGTTTCCTCCGCTGTAATCACTACGATGGACGGTGGCGATTGCATCCCCCTGCTCCAATAACTTCACAAAACTAGCCGCACAGTGCTGCAATGGATACTGAAGAACTCCGAGCACCTATCAGTCAAGTGATTATGCGAAGCAATCATCGCGTCCCACAACACAGACACATACCAACGTGTTCCACCTGCCGATGCAACTATAGCAAGAGATCTGCAACCCTCGCAGGACGGGCCGGACTGCACAGATGAGGAAGGGCGAGACGACCCACGTGACAAAATTGAAAAAATGCTACGTGACGACGCCAGCCAAGAAGATACCGTCATCCACCAACACGTAGGTTGCGTTGTTAACTTATACGCGACTACCGAAAATGTCCCTTTCATCTTTTTTGTAGAAAGAAGAGACCGAAACATAACCAGGCTCCACACTGTGGCATTATGTAAACTCATTAGGCGACATTACGAGACATTACTCAAGCAAATAATCAATATCAAGGTGGCAGGGAGAAGCGGTGTGTAAACTGAGACTGTGTCAAGATTAAATGCCAGTGCTATATTCAACACTCAACACACTTCCTTAGACAAAGCAAATGTGGAGTCCAAAGTTTATCACTGCTAAACAAAGCATCATCGCTTACGGAAGACGAATTACACTAATGGCCATTAAAATTGCTACACCACTAAGGTGACATGCTACAGACGCGAAATTTAACCGACAGGAAGAAGAAGTCGTGATATGCAAATGATTAGCTTTTCAGAGCATTCACACAAGATTGGCGCCGGTGGTGACACCTACAACGTGCTGACACGAGGAAAGTTTCCAACCGACTTCTCATACACAGACAGCAGTTGACCAGCGTTGCCTGGTGAAACGTTGTTGTGATGCTTCGTCTAAGGAGGATAAATGCGTACCATCACGTTTCCGACTTTGATAAAGGTCGGATTTTAGCCTGTCTCTATTGCGGTTTATCGTATCGCGACATTCCTGCTCGCGTTGGTCGAGATCCAATGACTGTCAGCAGAATATGGAATCGGTGGATTCAGGAGGGTAATACGGAACGCCGTGCTGGATCCAGCGGCCTCGTATCACTAGCAGTCGAGATGACAGTCATCTTATCTGCATGGCTGTAACGGATCGTGCATCCACGTCTCGATTCCTGAGTCAACAGATGGGGACGTTTGCAAGACAGCAACCATCTGCACGAACAGCTCGACGACGTTTGCAGCAGCGTGGACTATCAGCTCGGAGACCATGGCTGCGGTTACCCTTGACACTGCATCACAGACAGGAGCGCCTGCGATGGTGTACTCAACGACGAACCTGGGTGCACGAATGGCAAAACGCCATTTTTTTCGGATGAATCCAGGTTCTGTTTACAGCATCATGTTGGTCGCATCCGTGTTTGCCGACATCGCGGTGAACGCACATTGGAAGCGCGTATTCGTCATCGCCCTACTGCCGTATCACCCGGCGTGATGGTATGGGGTGCCATTGGTTACACGTCTCGGTCACCTCTTGTTCGCATTGAAGGCACTTTGAACAGTGAACGTTACACTTGAGATGGTGTTACGACCCATGGCTCTACCCTTCATTCGATCCCTGCGAAATCCTACATTTCAGCAGGATAATGCACGATCGCATGTTGCATGTCCTGTATGGGCCTTTCTGGATACAGAATATGTTCGACTGCTGCCCTGGCCAACACATTCTCCAGATCTGTCACCAATTGAAAACGTCTGGTCAATGGTGGCCGAGCAACTGGATAGTCACAATACGCCAGTCACTCTTCTTGATCAACTGTGGTATCGTATTGAAGCTGCATTTGCAGCTGTACCTGTACGCGCTATCCAAGCTCTGTTTGACTCAATTCCCACGCGTATCAAGGCCGTTATTACGACCAGACGTGGTTGTTCTGGGTACTGATTTCTCAGGATGTATGCACCCAAATTGCGTGAAAATATAATGACATGTCAGTTCTAGTATAATATATTTGTCCAATGAATACCCGTTTATCATCTGCATTTCTTCTTGGTGTAGCAATTTTAATGGCCAGTAATGTACTAATGGAAATTACGTGTTGGTGGATGTTATTGCTATCAGGAGAATTAATAAAGTTACAATTCTGAACAGGAAAAAGGTAATAAAGCCATATCTAGTTTGTGTTCTAACATTTGGATCTCTGCGGCTCCCAAATTTATTTTATATTCATGGAATTCGCTGTCCAATGGACAACAATTCGTCTTACAATGCTACAACTTGTAACATTTATATCAATTAGAAGTAGGTTTACGTTATGTAACTGTGTATCTGTAATTATGAAGTGTGTATTCTGTGTTGTTTAAACCCCCTTGATCTGTGGCAAGAAAATTAATGTTTTGTAATGTATATACGAAAAAAGCAAAAGGATATGTTAAAATGATAAATATTGTAATATGCGTATGTTCATAAAAAGAACATATTTACTGGAAGGTGGTTCATGCTTACGGCAATGGTATTTGTAACATGTAGAAGCAGTAGGGAAGTCCCTCCGCAACGGAAGTGGCATGGCGCCATGGTGGTTTTGGCGGTCGAACTGAGCGGCCCCTTTGTGTGAATGATACGCAGTATGTGGCTAGCCGTAGCACAGTACACTTCCACGGTACTAAGAGAGGAATTGGAAGATGCTTTATAAAGGACTTGTCTCGGTTGTGGATCTGGCAATTATTTGGTATTCTCGGCATAAAGGAATGGCTCTAATATGTTGAAAATCAGACGCCAAGAAAAGATTTTATAGAGCTTTCGAACATCAAGAGCCCTGGGTACAGTTAGCCGCCATGTCGCTTGCATCCAATCTTCGCCACTGCTTCACTAACTTCATACATTCAGTAATGTATATGGGCATCGACAAGTTAACTTGTTTTTTGTTTTAATAATAATCACAAAAACATAAATTCGTGTCCGAAACCATATTTTCTATCCTGATCACGAACCTATGTAGGGTCCTCACCTAAGTGCTAGTAAAACCGAGTAACTTGATTTAAATGAATGATTCCTGCAACCAAGTGTTTAAAAGTGATTTTTTGTCTAACGTAAAAGGAGCAGTAAAAGTTGAAGTTAAAACCACAAAAGTGAAGTTGGATAGGCTTTTGCTAAAGTATCCTTAGTTTGTAGGATTCCAGCACAAGATTAGGTAAATATTATTGTCTAGAATATCTGCTTCACAGGTGATAAAAAGGCAAATAAGTAAAGCTCATTTTGAAAATTAGTGTGGTTTTGATTCCTATCATGAATGGTTACATTTTTTGAAGTTAACTAATCACAGTGTTGTATTTTATTGTCTTGCAAAGTAAATTATGAACTACTCCAGCCGCGCGGAGTGGCCGCGCGGTTTGAGGCGTCATGTCACGGACAGCGCGGCTCCTCCCGGCGGAGGTTCGAGTCCTCCCTAAGGCACGGGTGTGTGTGTTGTTCTTAGTAAAAGTTACTTTAAGTAGTGTGTAAGTCTAGGGACAGATGACCTAAGCAGTTTTGTCACTTAGGAATTCACACACATTTGAACTACTCCATGTGAAGTGAGTGATTAATTTTTTGCGTAAGTCTTTTCTACTGTAATAATCACAGAACATTTACTAGTGAAACTATACTAGTTTATGGATCCCCGTCATATTCTCTACCTGTTAGTAAAAAACTGAACTATTACTGTTGCTAAGGAAAACTGATATATGTAGAGGAGTTTAAACAGTGTATTTATGATCATGTTCATCTTTATTTGTTTTTTTTTCATGTCAGTTAAGATAAAAGCCCTTCATGTCCAAATTTAGTTCTGCATTTCATGCAGTAACATTTCAGTATTTGATTCAGTAATGCTCTTGAGTGTAGCTGTTATTACTGTGAGCTTGATGCAAATTTAGTTCCTATAATATACTGGTGTGTGCGTTATTGGTAACTGCTCCTATACACAGATGTGTACTGTGTCAGTTTTTATCCTGTTTGTTGTTCAAAGGGAGATCTGAACTAAAGTAACTTCAATAACGAACAGTCAATTTTTTCAAACATATATTTCCAAATTAATGTGCCTAATTGGGCTGGTGACCGTTGATTTTTTTCATTCATTTATGATTTTACCACTTTTATTAATTCCCAATGTTAAAGTCCGTTTGGTTTTTCTGTTAATTTCACTAAATTCAAAATTATAGTCTGATACCTTTGTCCATTAGACACACGTGCGGTCAATCTTCGAAATCCTCTCAGAGGGTAACATTAGCGTGTTTCACGGCATGTTAGTGTTGTATGTGGCTTTTCCCATGACAGGATTAAAGGTTCGGTTGTTAGGGAAGAGTGATACTCTTCACTGCTATAAACTGTTTGCGATATTGACATGGCAACAAACAGTGCAGAAGTATCACAAGTTGTGCGTACTGCACAGGGCTTCACAGAAGTCATGCCTGTGCTTCAGCAACCAACCTGTATTCATTGTGCCGCTGGTCAGAATGCTCTATCTCTAACTTGCCCATTGTATCTCAGACACATGGATATTAACAAAATTGTGTCATTCAGTAATATTACCTTCTGCGAAACCGTAGCTATGTTTGAAAACAGCCGGTCGTGGTGGCCGTGCGGTTCTAGGCACTTCAGTCCGGAACCGCGTGACTGCTACGGTCGCAGGTTCTAATCCTACCTCGAGCATGGATATGTGTGATGTCCTTAGGTTTAAGTAGTTCTAAGTTCTAGGGGACTGATGACCTCAGATGTTGAGTCCCTTAGTGCTCAGAGCCATTTGAACCATTTTTTTGTTTGAAAACAGACCTTACTCGAATGCATTTATTCCTCCCCCCCCCCAAGCATGACGAGACGGTACAGAATTGCTGCCCCTCCCGACTCATCAGCGGCTCAATGCACTTATCAGCACCGCCAGCTACGATACGCAGCAACCAACGCATGTCATTACGACATTGCCGCAGACATCAGGAACGGTGGCTCCACTGCATTCACCGCCGATACTACCGCCCCCTCCTCTAATACAGTGTGCCCAATTACCTCACAAGCAACCCGTAAGTTCTGTAAAACATAGAGGACCCCATCAAAAGATGCTCCCGCTGGATCAATTGTACCAACCAAAACCGCACCTTCCTCTTGCTTCAACGGGTCCGAACTCCTGTTCACACAATTTCACAGACTCAACCAACAGAGTGATGTCTGTAACGGCCTATATAACAACATTTTACAGTATGATTATGGCTGTGATGAGTGATATATTGAACCAGTAGGCTTCTAATGGGCTCAGACTCACTACACTGCTACAAACAGATTCGATCCGGATGTCAATCTAAGATACGTTGACCCTTACATTCCAAAATCGCCTATGAATTCATGCAAGGGAAAGCAATATAGCTCGTCAAACAAAGTCAGTCTTTGACGTTTTCTCCTGGAAACTCAAGCAGACATTTGTGCCATCATCGAAACATGATTAAAACCGAAGGAACGCGTGCGCTTCTGGTTTGCTCTGTCATTGGAGAAGACTCAAGTCATGGTTACGGCGGTGAAACGTTTTTGGAAAAACTAAATATCCACATTTCCGTTGTCAACACTGGCATTCAGCATGATCTACTGCAGATGCTGAGTATCCGCCTGCAGATAAAAAGACCTCCATCTGAATTTCATCTCAGAATACTAAAACTAAACTCCTCCCGAACAGGCCATGAAGGCCCAACGGTACTGACCGGCCAACGGGCATGTGGTCAGCACCCCGCTCTCCCGGCCGTATGTCAGTTTCCGAAACCGGAGCCGCTACTTCTCAATCAAGTAGCTCCTAAGTTTTCCTCACAACGGCTAAGTGCACCCTGCTTGCCATCAGCACTCGGCAGACCGGGTGGTCACCCACCAAAGTGCTAGCGCAGCCCGACATCGCTTAACTTGGGTAATCTGAGAGGAATTGGTGTTGACGCTGCGGCAAGGCCGTGATTTCAGCATACAACTACCCAATAAGACCTTCCAAACAATAGTTAACAAATGAAGCCTCCCTTGGCAACTCCGTTCCGCTAGCAGGTGACTTTAACCGTCACTATGCGCTGTGGGGCGGCACCGTTTTCGCAGCGGAGCTCCACGCGATCCTGAAGGCACTGGGGCAGATGAATCGTGTTCGGGGCGATCGATTTCTTCTCTGCTCCGATTCTCTTAGTGCCTTACAATCACTGCAGAACCTATACCCGACTGAGGAGATGGTCCAGCTGACACATGACCAACTGTACTTGCTCCAACGGCGGAGTAAAGAGGTATCCTTCTGCTGGGTGCCTGGTCATGTCGGAATATGAGGCAATGAACAGGCCGATCGGGCTGCCAAGGAGGCCTGCAGAGAGCAGGATGTGGTCCAGTGTCCTATCCCCTTGCACTCAGTCGTCGCTGCACTCCACAGGAAGTACATGGAGTTGTGGGAGGACGAATGGCTGGCGGTGACGACCAATAAACTGCGGTCGGTAAAGTCAACCACTCGACCGTGGCGTTCCTCCTGCCGGCTGCTCAGGCGGGATGAGGTGGGTGGCCCTCACACGTCTTCGGATCGGGCACTGTCCTCCGACGCATAGCTATTTATTACGGCGGGAGGATCCTCCGTTTTGTGATGCTTGTGGTGTGCACATCTCTGTCCGGCACATTTTAACAGACTGCATTTTATACCGTGATGCAAGGGCAGAAGCACAAGTTTATGGGGATCTGCACTGTGTTTTAGCTAACGATGAGACGTGTGTGTCTAGGGTTTTTAAGTTTTGTGATGTGTCTGGACTCTGGCCTAAGCTTTTAGGATGGAGGTTTTAGGATATTGCAGAGTGGCTGACTCCTCCCTTTTTTCCTTGCGGTCAGCCAGCCACTTCCATCTGCTCCATTGTTTTAGCTCCCTCTACCTTTTTCTTCCTGTGTTGTCCATGTTTTACTGCTGACGCCCTGCTTCATCCCACGCTTCGGTGTGGGTGAGCACATATTTTTCAATGATTGTTCCCCGTGTTTTATGTTCCGTTTTCTCTTACTGTTCTGAGTTTTTTTCTTGACACCCGTCTTACAATCTTACTGAGCGGGCGCTGAAGACCTTGCTGTCGTGCGCCCAAAAAACCCTTCTACTACTACTACTACTACTGCTGAGATGCCAACGCAGTGGGAAAAACGCTGGTGGAAGTACTCTTGTAGTACTAAAATAATGATGGCTCACCCACACGATTAATCCTATCAAATGAAGCCCCAGTGTCAGTGGACCGTGGACTTGAGCACAACATCCCCTGCACTGCCTACCGGAACATGGAAAGGGATACCGCCTTGGGTGGACGGGACCAAGCAGCGAGGTCATTGGTCCCATCGGGCTGGGGAAGGTTGGGAAAAGAAGTTAAGCGTGCCCTTTCAAGGGAACCATCCCCGCATTTGCCTGAATCGATTTGGCAAATCACGGAAAACGCATCATGACAAAATTTCTGCACTGCAGTCTGCAAAGAGACACCATTAACTAGGATATGGAATGTAATTCGGAACATAAAAACTGGTTTTACAGTGGACACGCATACTCCTTATAGCGGACCTACACTTTCAAATAGTTGAAATAATTGATATCATGTGTTCCTAATGTCACTATTGTATGGGAAATAGCATCGAATCCTAATAGCAAATTAAACCCAAAAAAACAGAATCGGTTATATCCGAATCGTTACTGCGCGCCTACTTCGAAAGAATTATGACGAATGATAAATCTGCAAAGTAATTAGTGGAATGTAAGGTAATGTAGTTACATATTTTTTAGTTTAGATTGAAACGGTTATAGGAACTGGTCGTCAGCTCACGGGGTGAGCGAACAATATTGTACAGTTGTTCATCAATTTGGTTCAAAAATGGCTCTGAGCACTATGGGACTTAACAGCGGAGGTCAACAGTCCCCTAGAACTTAGAACTACTTAAACCTAACTAACCTAAGGACATCACACACACCCGTGCCCGCGGCAGGATTCGAACCTGCGACCGTAGCGGTCGCGCGGTTCCAGACTGAAGCGCCTAGAACCGATCGGCCACTCCGGCCGGCTTCATCAATTTGGAAAAGTACATAATTAATGCAAGACAATCAGTCATGAAGGAGCTCAGTAACACTGACTCGAACTCAAATTGAAAATAACAGCAACGTGCTAATCGTGAAATCAGCAAAACAAATTGAGCTAAGCATATGCACTTGACTGCTAATTGTTTGGCATTCAGTTTGCTTAATAAATAGTGTCACGCAACCTACCATAATGCCTACAATTAATATACCTACTAATGTAATTTTTCTTAAATATTTTCTGTTAAGCAAAATATGTCTTATTATCCCTTAACTCTCATTAAATAACTACTGATTAACTTTTGCATAACACCGTTACGTATTTTCGAGATGAGAGCAGAAATTATTAATCACACAAAGAAATTAAACGTTCTGATACACAATAAGCTTTAAAAATTCACTCAAATTGTTTCTTCACAATCACTGACTATTAATACTGGATTTTTAAGTGAAGATGTTGCTGGACAACAGTCAGTTATCTTTAATTATCAGTCTCAAATATTTTTTAAGTTTCGACAACTTTTAATTTTTTAAACCAATTATTGAACTAAATTAGCTCAGTAATCTCAGTCTTTTTATCATCAACAGTGATTCTCAGTTGTAATTAATAATGACATGAAAGGATCCTACTTGGGAAATGTTCAGTTTTAAGCACTTGCAATACAGCGGTAACGTTTTGTAAAAGATTCTCGGTTTTCTTGCCGCGTCAGGTAGGGATAAAACAGCAAGCTTTCGACGATATCCCCCATCGTCATCGTCTGGAGCAACTGACTTTCTTCACTGTTGCTGTAGTGGCCTTTTTTAGCCCATGGACGGCTTCTGATCGGTCGGTTGTGATTGGTCGGCGATTACGAACTGCTGTCGCAGACGGTGTCAATGTGTGCGCTGGTAGCGCCACCGCTTCCGTTGGAACTTAAACCTTGGAAGGAATGTGTCTGCTGCTTCTCTGCATCGAGCGCTCGTTTCCATGCACCACTCAGGTAGTATCCGTTATCACGGCTAAACTTCTTCTCGCTCATTCTTATTTCAACAACCTCCTTAATAACAGAATCCCAGTACGTGGAGGCTTCCTACACCTTTTTCCCCTCCGCCAGTGTGCCCCAAGGCTCCGTCCTCTCCCCCCTTCTGTACTTTTTGTACACGGCGGACATGCCGCCGCCGTCACCCCCCATCCACCTTCTCCAGTTTGCCGATGACACCGCCTTCCTTGCCCTTGCCCCCACCCTGCAACGCTCCCAACGCCTTCTCCAATCCCATCTTGACCGCTTCACTGCTTGGTGCAACCAGTGGTTGCTTAAGGTCAGTCCCTCCAAAACCCAGGCGATCATTGTCGGCAAAACCACCCCCTCCTTCCGCCTCCTTGATTTCTATCTCACTGTCTATGGCCGTCCTATGGCCCTCACTCCCACCCTTAAGTACCTTGGCGTCACCCTCGACCGTCGCCTCTCCTGGACTCCCCATCTCCGGACAATCCAAGCCAAGGCACGTTCCCGCCTCCATCTCCTCAAGCTCCTTTCCAGCCGTACGTGGGGGTCTGTACCCCTCCACAATCCTCCACACCTATAAATCCCTCATCCGCCCTATCCTTTGTTACGCCCATCCAGCCTGGATCTCCGCCCCCCCTACCTTTTATAAATCCCTCCAAATCCTTGAACGCCATGCTCTCCGCCTTGCCTATCGCATCCGTCTCCCCTCCTCCACGCGGATCCTGTATGATCTCATCCCCTTCCCCCACCTACTCCTTTTCCTTGAAAGGATACGGATCCTGTACACCTCCCGTAAACTTGATCCTCCTCACCCGCTCGTGTCCCCGATCCCCTCCCACCCCCGCCCGCCGCCGCGCCTGTATTCCCACGTCCCACCCGGTCTCCATCTCTCCACCCTCCTTACCCTCTCCCAAGGTGGCTTCCGCCAGCTCCCCCTCCCTGATGATGTCCTCGTCCCCTCCATCTACCCCTCCTATCAACTTTGACCCTGCCCCACCCCCCACTTCCGGTGTCCTTTCCTTTCGGCACCCTCCCTCCCTTCTCTTCTCTTCCCTTCTTTTTCCTTCCCCCCCCCCCCGTCCCCTCCCTCCACCCCCCTTCCCCCGGGCTTCCCCTCCCCCTTCCTCCTTCCTCCCCTATCTCCCCTGCCCGTGGCATCTCTGCTCTCCCCTCTCGCTCTCCCACTCCCCTTTCTCCTCCTCCTCTCTTGGCAGGTCCACGGACTCGTACACGCTCAGTGGACTTTCGCGCGCCGGAAATCATCGCCATCTGTGTGTCGTGTGTGTGCCTCGATCTGTGTTTAGTGTTCTGTTACCGTCACGCATCAACTGTTCACGTGTGCCGTCGCCGTCATCCGTGTTCTGTGCGCCCTGTCACCAAGTGTTTCCCGTTTTTTCGAGTCCAGCGTGAACGGCTTCGTGTTTATTGTTTTTTAAATCTCCTTTTTTTTGCCCGCCGTTTTTACTGTAGTGTCTGTATCACCTATATGTCTTGTTATTGTTCCACTTAAGGCTGAAGAGCAGCGTACTATGCTGCTGACAGCCCGCCTGTATCAGGTGATGAAAATTACAATAAAGGAAAAAAAATACGTGGAGGCATGGGACAGAATTTTTGTTTCATCGAACAGTATTTTATGTTTCCAGAATAAGATTTTCACTCTGAAGCGGAGTGTGCGCTGATATGAAACTTCCTGGCAGATTAAAACTGTGTGCCAGACCGAGACTCGAACTCGGGACCTTTGCCTTTCTGGAAACATCCCCCAGGCTGTGGCTAAGCCATGTCTCCGCAATATCCTTTCTTTCAGGAGTGCTAGTTCTGCATGGTTCGCAGGAGAGCTTCTGTAAAGTTTGGAAGGTAGGAGACGCGATACTGGCAGAAGTAAAGCTGTGAGGACCGGGCGTGAGTCGTGCTTCGGTAGCTCAGGTGGTAGAGCACTTGCCCGCGAAAGGCAAGGGTCCCGAGTTCGAGTCTCGGTCTGGCACACAGTTTTAATCTGCCAGGAAGTTTCATATCAGCGCACACTCCGCTGCAGAGTGAAAATCTCATTCTGGAAACATCCCCCAGGCTGTGGCTAAGCCCTGTCTCCGCAGCATCCTTTCTTTCAGGAGTGCTAGGTCTGCAAGGTTCGCAGGAAAGCTTCTGTAAAGTTTGGAAGGTAGGAGACGAGATACTGGCAGAAGTAAAGCTGTGATGACCGGGCGTGAGTCGTGCTTCGGTAGCTCAGATGGTAGAGCACTTGCCCGCAAAAGGCAAAGGTCCCGAGTTCGAGTCTCGGTCGGGCACACAGTTTTAATCTGCCAGGAAGTTTCAGTATTTTATGTTTGTTCGTGAGGCTGTGCTCCGCAATTGGCGATTTCTCCAGTTCTCAATTTTTAATATGGCGTTGGTGTTCTGCACAGCGGTCGGAAACGGTACGAATGGTCTGACTTATATAATTGCATCCACACTCGCAGGTGATATTATAAATTCCAGGGACCCTGAGGCCGCGACTGTCCTTAACAGGTCGCATCATCTCCTTAATTTTCTTAGGAGGACGAAAAATCGGTCTTATACCCCGTCTACACAGGACTTTTCCTATTTTGATGGATATAGCGCCACAAAATTTCCTCTGGATCACGGGGTCCCGGATTCGATTACCGGACGGTTTGGGGATTATATCTCCCGGAGGACTGGGTGTTTGTATTGTCCTCATCATTTCATCATCATCCTCATCATTAGTGTCGGTGGCTAGACTGGAGTGTGAAAAAAATTGGACTGTGTAAAAATTCGGGCATTGTACGGGCGCTGATGACCTCGCAGTTGAGCGCCCCACAAATCAAACTTCATCTTCATACAGTCCTGAAAATACATGATTGTGAACATTTTAATAGCTATGAAAATAACTGTAAGATTTTTAAAAAAGTTAGACGCATGCAATACATAATAGTAAGGAGACGAATTATTCGCGCAAGTAGTGTAATAGTAAAGAGGTGAACTATTCATGCGTTGTTTTTTTTTTTTTTTTAATGTCGGCCGGAGTGGCCGAGCGGTTCTAGGCGCTACAGTCTGGAACCGAGCTACCGCTACGGTCGCAGGTTCGAATCCTGCCTCGGGCATGGATGTGTGTGATGTCCTTAGGTCAGTTAGATTTAATTAGTTCTAAGTTCTAGGCGACTGATGACCTCAGAAGTCAAGTCACATAGTGCTCAGAGCCATTTGAACCATTTTTTTTAATATTTTCATAGCTATCAGAAATTCACAATCACAAATTTTCAGGATCATCTATTCTGGACGAGGAGAAATTATTTCGTACTGTCTGGGCCGATTTAAAAACTTGGTGTTACTGCTTCTCTACTGAGAACTTCTCATTTTATACAAGGGAGTGCGACCCCTCGTAACGCCCAATTGTCAATTCCGTATTTAATATTGGTCTTCGGATAGTTTTGAGCAGATAGTGTGATATGGATGGGAGCACTTCACCGTCAGTCTACATCCAACAGTGAGTTTCAACATAAATCTGATGATTCACAATTAAATCCATCAATGTACTGAGTTTTTGTTTGAAAAAGGGTGCAGTAAAATAGTATCGATGAGATGGAGCTTCACCAGGCAGTAGACATTCTTTTATCTCGTCCCATGCTGGACTGCCTGTAAATGTGACGAATAAGTCTGGGCGTCCATATGAATGCACGTATTTGCTGGTATCTTGCGTATAATCATGCATTTGTCGCGCACTGTTAGTGAACCCCGATGGAAGTATCACCGTTTTTCGAAAGCCACTGATGTTTCCATCGTTTACAATCGCATCTTGTAAATTAACATACTCCTCTGAACGCAATGATTTTTTATGTAATCGGATTGAAAGGGGGCGTTCACATTCAGTTTTCGCATAACCACCAGCTGTTGCTGAAACAGTTGACGGCATTGCAGAATATGATTTCTTCCGTTTTGACATATCATTTTGCCGTATGAATAGTATTTTATAGTTGATACTTTTTTACTAAGTTCGTTACCTGTAATGAGGAATAACAGGAAAGCAAGGATTAGGAAAATGAAAAATCAGATGTGTCAAATGACGAAGGGTTAGCTTTCTTTTGTGTTATATGATGAAATGCGTAATGCACTTACTTCTAGTTGGATTAGTTTGCATAATATTGAAGTGATATCGCTCCTCCTCTCCCAAGAATTTATGGGATGCTGCGATGCATCACAACACCGATGTGTTTCAGTGACACGTACAGTTGTATTACGTCACTGTAGAATTATATCACGCATATCACGTTCTTATCAAATTTACACCAATCGTAACTTCATTGACGGTAGGTGCGTTGCAGCATCTGGCATGCTGTATAGTTGGTGTTTAGTCGGCCCTTATGTGGATTACATGGTTACCTGCTGCCATAGGTCAAATTTAAAGTTTGGGATTACGAAACTGTCCGATTCCACCCGTCTGCTTTGACCCATGACGTCATCAATATGGCGGAAATGGATATTCTAAGCGTCACCAGTACGGCGTCTATGATTTCACTACATGCACACCGCAAAAAACACTAAAATACGTATAAATAAGACAATAACACCTCGCTCCAAAAACAAAATCAAACTAACGGGACAACCGCGGGCAATTGGGGGTTTTAGTGAGGGGGCAAGTTAAATATAACAGTAAAAAAACACACCACGATCTCAAAACACGTAAAATAACGAACAAAAACATAGTTACAAAATCTGCAGGGATCGGACACTTCCTTGACCTATATAAGTTAACCGCAGCTGACGATACCAAACACCAACGCCTATAGCAAAAACTACGGAAACTGAAACCAGAGATTTCCCTTGACCACAGCTGACGATACCAAAACACCAATACCTACATATAAAACTGTACGAAAATTGTAATCGGTTATTTCCTTTTACCTATATAGGTCAGCCATAACTACTGATACGAAAAAACCAACACCTACAACTACGAAGGTCAGAACCAAAACCACACCTCAAAAATTCAAAAGTCAAACAGCCCTACGTAAATGAAAACACAGTCGATACACAATAAATTCACGATACATTACAACTCGAGAAAAATAGACCGAAAAAAAGAAAACAATTACTTACAACCAACAAATTTCGGCGCCTCAAAGTAGGTCCGCCATCCCATACACGAACGAACACATACACACACACTCGCGCACACACACACACACACACACACACACACACACACACACACACTCACTCACTCACACAGAGGGCGCCATCAAACACAACAAGACGACATCTGCAAACACAACCAGCTCATAAACTCCTCGCCGTAATGACGTCACACACCACAACACCCTTACGTCATGGGTCAAAGCAGACGTTGGAATCGGACGCTTACGTTGACCCGAAGTTTGTGCGATTTTACTAGGGCGTTGTGTAGGTGAAAAAAGTTTGCAAATTAGATAATACACGAGTGCTATTCGAAAAGTATCTGACTTTTGTCTATAAAATCAGTCATTATTCAGATACAATTGTTTGGCACTAGTCACCTTCAAAATAATCCCCTTCAGCTTCTACACAATTCTTCCAATGTTGCTGCCACTGGTGGAAGCATCGCTTGAAAGCCTCCTTCGGTTGAACGCAGCAGCACCGTCGAATTCTGCATAATGTCTTCCCTGTTCTGAAATACTGTCCCTCTCAGAGTCTTTCCAGTTTATGGAAAAGCCAGAAGTCCCTGGGTACTATGTCAAGGCAACAGGGAGGCTGACAAACCACAACAGTGCGTTCTCGTGGTGAAGGTGCCAACTACATGCTGTACACAAGTCAGGCCGTTTGCGTCGCACTGCTTCACGAAGGCGACGCAGAACATCTTGGTAGTACTCCTTACTGATACGTTTTGGGGAGCCCTCGTGATGGACCACGCCATTGGAGTCAAAAAAGACGATTAGCATGACTTCCACATGACTGCGGACCTGGCCCGCTGTTTTGCATCGCGGGGATAGTGTATGCTTCCATTACGATGACTGCAGCTTTGGTTATGGGTCGTACCCCCAAGCACAGGACACATCACCAATGATTACTTCCACGGTATCCGTCATGTCTTGTGTGATCTCCGAACGAAGTTGCTACTGCTCAGTTGTTAGCAACTTCGCCAAAAATTTTCCTGTGTTTAGCCTGAGGTCCAAATGTTCCACTAGAATGGAATGAATGGATCTAACACTAATTTTAACCTCGTCTGCAAGTTCTCTGATTGTGATTCGTCTACCCTGCATCACCAGGGTCCTCACGTGGTCCATAACAACCTCATTTGCGGATGTCGATGGCTTACCTGAAAGTGCTTCACTCTGCACACTGAGCAGCCACTTTGAAGCGGTTGTAACAACCCGTTATCTGTGTGGTACCACCCATTGCTTTGTCCCCAAATACTTATTGAATCTGTGGACTGTTTCAAGTTGAGAATCGCCAAGCTTAAAACAATTTGATGCAGTAACGTTATTCCACCCTTTCTCTCATTTTGCCTGCAACACTAAATTCCACGACTACAACTTAAACACCTGTTCACTTCTCAACGGTTAGCTAGTGACTAGTTGTTTCTGCAGTCGTGGAGAAACGGGGAAAAAAACAGGAATCCGCACAATTTATGCTTACAAACATAGAGAGCGTGCGCTCCCCGATACCATCGTTAGTTGCAATGCTGTTTGAGTAGCCTTCGTATGAAGTTTGGTGCCTGTCCCGAATCACATCGATTCGCTGATCAATTTGCACATCATCGTTGCACACAATTTAGATTTTTGGAAATTTATGTACAGCGCCGGGGACTGGAGGAAGTGATCCTACACGATACTTGCCCCTGAATTTAAAAAATTGCCATATTCTAATCTTTGAAAAGCCGAAGGGTGATTTGCGAATGTGTCGTAGAAAGAGCCTGGAATCGTCTGATTTGCTTGAAAGCGGTGGCAACAGAAGATAAGGTAGTATACGCAAAGTCGGAAGTTCAACTTTGCCATTCGTTCAGCATATTCCTAGTGTTTCACTGGAAATCTTCCGTGCACCACAGTGCGCGCTCACTTTATCCATTTACCGATTTGGATGTAGACTGTAGTTGTAATTGACAATATATTGGAATGCTAAAGGAGTTAGGTCTACATCGAGTAGTACGGATACGTTGTGCGTCCACTCCAACTGTTCCTAGCCGTGTCGATTTCAATGCAAATGACCAAGTAGCTCGTACGATCAGCTACATTTCTTTCTGTGCGTCGCCCTTCCGATTCCAAAGCATGCGATAGGGCAGCTCGTAAAAGACCAGATAAATTTCTTGCTGTGCGTTGGTACGCCGATTCTGATGAACGTAACTGAGCAACCCGTAAATGATCTGATTCGTTGCTTGCTTGCCGACCTTCGCTTCCTTATGAAGGATGTAAACGCTTTCCATTTCGTGCCTGAATAGTGGATACATCAAGTGATGGGCGTATTGGAAGGATGATTATTTTCACAGAGCAAACGACAACAATTGTATAAAGCTTCATCTCAGTCGAATAAAATAATTATTTCGCTTGAGTATGAAATTTACCGTATTTAACTTCTGTTAAACAAACTTTTACACAGGACTACCAATCTGTGAAAGCATACGGAAATCGCATCATATGGAAGATGCTAATGCAATAATGTGGAACCGATTTTGAGAATTGGAGCAGTCAAAGGAAAACCGATTCACTGTTGCTAGAAAAGCTATATAGCTAAAAACCTTCTCCATACAGTGCTGATATTTTTCAAAAAAAAAGAAAAAACTGATCGTAAATCATGCCATTACTGTTGAGATGTGTTCAAATGCGTGTAAAATCTTATGGGACTTAACTGCTAAGGTCATCAGTCTCTAAGCTTACACACTACTTAAGCTAAATTATCCTAAGGACAAACACACACATCCATGCCCGAGGGAGGACTCGAACCTCCGCCGGGACCAGCCACACAGTCCATGACCGCAGTGCCCTAAGACCGCTCGGCTAATCCCGCGCGGCACTTTGAGATCATACGTTCCGAACGAACATTCATTTCTATGTAGATAAGGATTAA
This sequence comes from Schistocerca cancellata, assembly GCF_023864275.1. NCBI lineage: Eukaryota > Metazoa > Arthropoda > Insecta > Orthoptera > Acrididae > Schistocerca > Schistocerca cancellata. Next base: position 77,474,254 of record NC_064628.1, read on the forward strand.
TACGCTGTGAGTACATGAAGGTTCACATCCCAATATGATCACACATTTTAGTTTGCGCTGTTGCTCAATGAGTAGGGCCCCACCACACACTATACAATAAGAGATGACAATGATGATATGGTGAGATGTAGGACACGTCGGGCTGCAGATGTGTAGCGATCAGACACCCATCAAACGTGCTGCACTAGAGAGTGTATCGCAAGACTAAAAAAACTCAAAGAAGATTCCAATCCATTTTAATAAGTCTAGCCACTATGTGATTGATAATATTGTGCTTTCTCCATGGTACTGTGCAGTTACAATTAAAGTGCAGCTACTCATAGGGGTCCGGTGCAACCTGCTATTACTGTATGGCAGCGAAATGCATTATTGCGGAATCAATTTACACTGGAAAAATTTAGTTCTAGTTTTGGCCACTAGGTGCAGATCTGGAGCTGCACAGCAACCGGTCGACGTATCATGTTAAATAAATTGCCTAAGCGGCGGTTGCAAATAAAATCAATATTATGTCTTTCTCGCATGTTTTACCTCTTCTGACCACGTCCCGTTCCTAATCCATCACATATCGAAACGTTTCTATACGTCTTTCTTGCATTCACTGTGCCAGAGCTTCATATGGTGACGAAATGTGGGACCAATTGTTTTCCAGTGCAAACTGGTCCCGCACTAATGCATTAGAATATGGCTCAAATGGTTCAAATGGCTCTGAGCACTATGGGACTTAACAGCTGAGGTGATCAGTCCCCTTGAACTTAGAACTACTTAAACCGAACCAACCTAAGGACATCACACACATCCATGCCCGAGGCAGGATTCGAACCTGCGACCGTAGCAGTCGCGCGGTTCCGGACTGCGCGCCTAGAACCGCTAGACCACCGCGGCCGGCCTCATTAGAATATCTACCAAGTTTCGCCGTCATACAGTAATTACAACCCACACTGGATTTCTGTAAGTAGGTGCACTTCAGTTAAAACCTCCCGGTATAGCTCGAGTTAGAACCATGTGAATAACAGAGATTAGATCGTCTGCCGAGGTATACAGTTTTCCCCTCGCTCAATATACGAACATAATGAAGTTCAAATCGATAATGCTGATGCGGATCACAGAGGCTTGTGAGTGTATATATGATGTAGGCAGACGCAGAGTCGTATTGCATAGTTGGCTGTGACACCCCGAAGGTTAGGTTCAGCTGCCTATCTTCCTTCCACCGCGCGCAGTGGTGCCCTTTCCTCACACAGTATAACTGTCTCTAACGTGCATTTCTTGAGAGTAGGTGTCTGCAATGGATATGTGTTTAGTGTGGTACCACTTCTGCATTATACATTCCTGGAAATGGAAAAAAGAACACATTGACACCGGTGTGTCAGACCCACCATACTTGCTCCGGACACTGCGAGAGGGCTGTACGAGCAATGATCACAAGCACGGCACAGCGGACACACCAGGAACCGCAGTGTTGGCCGTCGAATGGCGCTAGCTGCGCAGCATTTGTGCACCGCCGCCGTTAGTGTCAGCCAGTTTGCCGTGGCATACGGAGCTCCATCGCAGTCTTTAACGCTGGTAGCATGCCGCGACTGCGTGGACGTGAACCGTATGTGCAGTTGACGGACTTTGAGCGAGGGCGTATAGTGGGCATGCGGGAGGCCGGGTGGACGTACCGCCGAATTGCTCAACACGTGGGGCGTGAGGTCTCCACAGTACATCGATGTTGTCGCCAGTGGTCGGCGGAAGGTGCCCGTCGACCTGGGACCGGACCGCAGCGACGCACGGATGCACGCCAAGACCGTAGGATCCTACGCAGTACCGTAGGGGACCGCACCGCCACTTCCCAGCAAATTAGGGACACTGTTGCTCCTGGGGTATCGGCGAGGACCATTCGCAACCGTCTCCATGAAGCTGGGCTACGGTCCCGCACACCGTTAGGCCGTCTTCCGCTCACGCCCCAACATCGTGCAGCCCGCCTCCAGTGGTGTCGCGACAGGCGTGAATGGAGGGACGAATGGAGACGTGTCGTCTTCAGCGATGAGAGTCGCTTCTGCCTTGGTGCCAATGATGGTCGTATGCGTGTTTGGCGCCGTGCAGGTGAGCGCCACAATCAGGACTGCATACGACCGAGGCACACAGGGCCAACACCCGGCATCATGGTGTGGGGAGCGATCTCCTACACTGGCCGTACACCACTGGTGATCGTCGAGGGGACACTGAATAGTGCACGGTACATCCAAACCGTCATCGAACCCATCGTTCTACCATTCCTACACCGGCAAGGGAACTTGCTGTTCCAACAGGACAATGCACGTCCGCATGTATCCCGTGCCACCCAACGTGCTCTAGAAGGTGTAAGTCAACTACCCTGGCCAGCAAGATCTCCGGATCTGTCCCCCATTGAGCATGTTTGGGACTGGATGAAGCGTCGCCTCACGCGGTCTGCACGTCCAGCACTAACGCTGGTCCAACTGAGGCGCCAGGTGGAAATGGCATGGCAAGCCGTTCCACACGACTACATCCAGCATCTCTACGATCGTCTCCATGGGAGAATAGCAGCCTGCATTGCTGCGAAAGGTGGATATACACTGTATTAGTGCCGACATTGTGCATGCTCTGTTGCCTGTGTCTATGTGCCTGTGGTTCTGTCAGTGTGATCATGTGATGTATCTGACCCCAGGAATGTGTCAATAAAGTTTCCCCTTCCTGGGACAATGAATTCACGGTGTTCTTATTTCAATTTCCAGGAGTGTATCATGAAGGAAAAAGGAAGATGGTAAACCTGGTGCTGACACATAACCTGTTCCTCTCGGTTAGCACCAAGGGCGCCGACAAGCTTAACATTCCCATCTTACGGACGGATCATGCCATGTGTTCTCACTCCATAAGACACTGCTGAGAGATTTGGAATTTAATCCAGGGCATTGACGCAAAATACAGTGATCAGAAACAGTTGTTCGTGCTGGTCAAATACTGATGCTAAAACGTTCTACAAACACATTTCCAGCATGCGTAGATGTTGGTTTTCCGGTAGAATAGCACATAGCACTGTTCATACACCGATGACACAAAACATCATTTCCACTTGCTTGTAACCATTTTGGTCCACCTCTGGAACCCAATACACCAGCCATTCTGCGTGCCATTGATTCGGAAGTCCTTGGTATATTTCTAGAGGTATGTCGCACCAGAGGTATACGCACAGGTCACAAAATGCCTCCGGCGCGGTGGCCGAGCGGTTCTAGACGCTTCAGTCCGAAACCGCGCGACTGCTATCGCCGCAGGTTGGAATCCTGCCTCGGGCATGGATGTGTGTGATGTCCTTAGGTTAGTTACGTTTAAGTAGTTCTAAGTTCTAAGGGACTGATGACCTCAGATTTTAAGTCCCATAGTGCTCAGAGCCATTTGAACAAAATGCCCGCAAAATACGGGCCGGTGGTTTGGAGCCGCAGTCCGATAGCTTTATGGAAGTCCAGGTGAGTCGTATTTGGCGGCCAAGACATCAACGCGAGCTCACTACCGTGCTCTTAAAACCACTGTAACACGATTCTGGACTGTGAAACAGACAGTGATCCTGATGGAAGATGCCCTAGCCATATGGGAGGCCACTAAGCATGAAGGGATGCAGATTGTCCTCAGTAATGTTCACGTAGTCCTCAGGTGTCATGGTACCTTCGATTACTTTCACAGGTTCTATGAAAGCCCAGCTGAATGTCTCCCTTAGCATAGCATTACCTCAACCGAGCTACGTCCGTGGCGCGGTGTTTCCATTCCCGTGGATGATGGCATGTCTGCACACGACCATCGACGTAGTGTAACAAGAAATGCAATTTGTTCGACTAGACGACACGCTTCCAGTGATCTCTGACGATGTTGTTGGATGAGCGGTGGAAGTTGTAGCGCCGACTGGTGAAGAGCAACGTGTTCAACAATGTGCGCTGAGTCGTGTGCTCCGAAACATTTTTGGTTGCACCAGTACTGTCAGTTGTGCCACAGATCGTCACCTATCCACGGCAGGCGAAGCTCTGACTTCCACGTTCCGTAATGAGGCAAGGACTTCCAACAACTTGTCTACTACTCGTGGTTTCACCGTCATTCAACAACTTTCCGTAGATGCTCGCGACAAAAGCACGCAGACAGCAGACCAGTTCCGCCGTTCCCGAGATGTGCCTTCCCAGTGGCTGGGCCATAACAATCTGGCGTTTGTCGAAGTCGCTTACATGAGTGAATTTCCAAATTTGCAGCCCGTACCGCCACTAGAGTAATTTCCCATTCATCTCTGTTCTGCACGTGTCCTTTCCTTAGCACGTCACGTGACTAGATACATACTTCGTAGATGAAACAATATCGTGCATATAGAAATAATTTCTTGCACGCCGCATTCGAATGTAATAGGGCGGTTTCTGTTCGTGTTATAGGCTAATAAGTTGCCGGGTAGTATCAGTCACGGTCTCAGAGTTTTTGTAGGTGATGCGCTTACCTATGAGGCTATTTGTAATGGTAATAGTTAACGACAGGATGAATATCAGTCCAACATATGACGTAATTTCTCAAACACACAAAATCACCTAAAACACAGAATTTGTGACTTTCATTGGTAACTAACTTCCTGACATACTAATATGTTTTATGTAAAACTCAGTGAAGAACTTCAATTAAATAATTTATAATTAAATAAGCAGCTACATAGGAGTTCGACCAAAAGGCTAAAATTTAGGCGTATTGGATGACATTATTTTCATTTGTTACATTGTGCACTATGTGAATCAGGGGATTAATGAAGCCGGTATGTGAAATATGAATCATTGAAATAGTTAATAACTAATGTGAATGAGCGTGGGAATCATAGTGTAAGTTTTGGTGTTAGTCATATACATGGGGGATGGTGCTAACTATAAAAGAAACCAGCTTTGGTTCTTTAGTAATGTAACTTTTATTTCAGTCGTTCAGGCGAGTAAAGACGGAAATTATTTAAACCTTAATCGTTTTATAGAATGCCTTAGTTCGGATTTCTGTGTAAATAGATTCAGGAATTGGGAATGACTAGAAGAGGGAGATAACAGGTAGAATGAGCTGAAATAGGTAGCTAGTTTCAGTCTATCAAAAAACAGATCTTCTGCTCGCATTAGGAACACGAGATGATTTTTTGCATTTGTCTTTGGAAGTCTGTGGCCAGCCCTTATAATACGAGATCATTTAGCCAGAGACTTTAATCAGTTGGTAAATATATTTGTTTTATGAAGAACTGAATTTATCCCTGGAAGTTTGTGATCAGCCGTGAATGACTTGTATGGAAATTTCCCATTTTTTAGTGAGAATTGAGACTTGTTTTCGAAGAGTACAAACTCAGGATACTCATCTTTCCAGTCATAACCATGAAAATTCAGATCTGCGTACATTCAAAACCATTAAACACTGAGTTTTTTTAACGAACTGCGCATTAACTGATAAATTGTGCAGCTCAATTTTCACGCTGCCTACAAGATAGGGAGGGAGATAGAGAGATAGAGAGAGCCGAAATTGTGAAAAAAATCAGTACAAACTGTATTTACTTTCATACTTTCCTTCCTTGAACTGTGTACTACAACGGACTTGGCCACTCCACGGAACCTGTTCACACTTGGAGTGCTGCTAGCTTATTTTTACGTGATTTTCTCATCTGAAGAGCATTATACACCGAAGCGCCAAAGAACCTAGTACAGGTATGCGTATTGAAATAAAGAGATATGCAAACAGACAGAATACGGCGCTGCGGTCGGCAAAGCCTATATAAGATAACAAGTGTCTGGTGCAGTTGCTAGATCGGTTACTGCTGCTACAATGGCAGGTTGTCAAGATTTAAGTGAGTTTGAACGTCGTGTTATAGTCAGTGAACGAGCGATGGGACACAGCATCTCCGAGGTATCGACGAAGTGGGCATTTTCCCTTACCACCAGTTCATGAGTGTACCGTGAATATCAGAAATCCGGTAAAACTTCAAATCTCCGACATCGCTGCGGCCGGAGAAAGATCCTGCAAGAACCGGACCAACGACAAATGAAGAGAATCGTTCAGTGTGACAGAAGTGCAACTCTTTCTCAGATTGCTGCAGATTTTAACGCTGGGCCATCAACAAGTGCTAGCGTGAGAACCGTTCAACGAAACATCATCGAGACGGGTTTCGGGAGCCGAAGGCCCACTCGTGGACCCTTGATGACTGCACGACAGAAAGCTTTACGCCTCGCCAGGGCCCGTCAACATGTAACGCCGGAAATGCATATCCTCGTATTTCCATCTATTGCACTGCAAATTTTTTTCCTTATTTTGTTACCTGAAGATATAAGGTATCTGTGTCTTTGTATATTGTAATTGTTTTACTATTTGTATATATATGCATTTATGTCGATGTATAATTGGTTTGTTTTGTGAATATTATTTGTATTTATACGCTGGGTCTGGCCTAGGGAAAACTATGCTATCGAACGAATACATCGATAGGTCGTGTGGAGAACTAAAGTGTTTAGGATCTTTGTTACTGTTAACTCTGTCGCGTGGAGCGCGGGCAGAGGGGAGTCTGGCTGGAGTAGTGCGGTTGAGCAGGTGTGTTGTGTGACGCTCCCGCGAGTTGCCGCGCTTTCGGGGTTTGGCAGCATGTAATTGCGCTCGACTTGCTATGATAGTTTCTGACACGGTGTCGCGGACGGGAAGCATTAGCTGGCGCACATCAAGAGCCCGTTTCGCCTGGTGACAGTGTCGAGAAGAAGGCGCGTCAACATCCAGCTTCTGCAACAGCGACGGCCGACAGTAAGTGACTGTCGCCACCTCCTGGACCGACGACTTCAAACGTTGAATCAACCAACAAGGAAGACTGGAAGCACGTAAAGTTTTAGAACAGTATGGCAGACCTCAGCTTTTCAAACTTTTAAAATTGTTGCATCACAAAATTACAGCAACTTAGTATGAACCTTTGTTGCTCATTGTCCCAATTGCATTACCAAGCAGGGTCCCTTCCTTTTCCGAAACGAACCCGAGCGTCGTTGAAATTCAGACGCCAGCATTAAAGTAATATCATTCCATTTCACTGCTTTAATTTCAAAGTTCAGTTAAAGTATTCATAGCTGGCTACAATATTTAGATTACGCAAGCACAAATTAAGAGTGCGAGTTTTGTTAGCATATTTTAGCTTACCTGTGACTGCAGCTCAGCTTGGCACGTACTAAATGTTACTATTGTTAATTGTCCAGAATCATTTAATTCAAGTTCAAAGTTAAATCTCTTATTTCTAAATTGCGTAGATTCAAGTAGTTTTTGAAATGATTGTTGAGGTATCCCAAGACTAACCGTATTTTACTGAATTTCGATGTGCTTCAGAAACAAAGCTCACTATTAATTTCAGTCACTAAATTAACTTTCAATTTTCCGGTTCTATTAATTCTTTTTCTAAATTAAGTCAGAGTGTAGTGAAATTTATTACTTCTGACAAACTTTCAGTTGTCACACTACACGTGTCAACCTTCAGTTGCCACGCTTCTAGTGCTAATTATATGTGTAATAACCTTTCTTTTTCAGTTACTATAGTAATTGTCCATAGGACTGGCGACCGTAATTTCCCCCAAATCTCAAATATCTAATTACCGCTAGTTAATGGTTAACGTAACGGCCGCACATTTACTTTCATTATTAACTTTACCCCTTTTCAAAATTAATTTCCACCAGTTTCATTTGCATTTTTCCTTTCATTTAGATGTAACCCTTTCCTCCCCCTTTACCGACAGATTAACTTCGGTGACGATTGCTTTTCCCAAATTTCCATTAGGTACACGCGGTTTAATTTTTCACTGTCATTAAGGTCGATAAGTGAGGGGGAGGTTACAAACACCGACTTTGGTGTGTTGATGACTGGAACATGTTTCCTGGTCGGACGAGTCTCATTTCAAATTTTGTCGAGCTGATGGACGGGTACACGGGTATGGAGACATCCTCATGAATCTATGCACCCTGCATGTCAGCAGCGGACTGTTCAAGCTGAAGGAGGCTCTGTAATAACGTAGAGCGTGTGCAGTTGGAGTGATATGGGACCCCAGATACGTCTAGATATGACTCCGACAGGTGACACGTACGTAAGCAAACTGTCTGATCACCTGCATCCATTCATATCCGTTGTGCATTCCAATGGACATGGGCAATTTCAGCAGGACAATGCGACACCCCACACTCCAGAAATGCTACAAAGTGGCTCCGCGAACACTCCTCTGCGTTTAAACACTTTCTCTGGCCACGAAACTCCCTAGACATGAACGTTATTGGGCATATCTGTGATGCCTTACAACGTGCTGTTCAGAAGAGAGCTCCACCCCCTCGACTCTTACGGCTTTATCGACAGCCCCGTAGGATTCATGGTGTCAGTTCCCTCCAGCACTACTTCAGACATCAGTCGAGTACATGCCACGTCGTGTTGCTGCATTTCTGCATGCTCGCGACGGCCCTACAAGATACTAGGCAAGTGCACCAGTTTCTTTGACTCTTCAGTCTACACAGCTTCAGGACAAGCCATATTTCTACAAAACCAACGTAATTTTGAAATTAGCAGAAAAACCGATGGGGTCTTACATGCTGCACCTTGTGCCGGGAAGAATAAAAAATATGGAATTGAGGATAGCTGTAGTACTGTTTGTCCACGATAAGTTGATGATCGGCGCGGTGGCTGTCGGGAACGCCGGTGCCCCCGGTTTATGGCTGCCGACGTTCCAAGAGGAGCGGTGAGGGGAAGGCAGCGTCGGCTGCTTTGCAGCGTTTTGTGCTTCACACGAAATCGGAGATAGCACTCGCAGAAATAGTGTCCGCATAAGTGACACTTCCGTCACACCGGAAATCATCTAATTTGTTGACATTTTCATTTACGTAATATTTATTTATCGAAAACAATGGAAATGGAAGTAGATGAACGTGCAACCTACGACAATATGAACTGAAAGTCAGAAAATGATTTGGGGTATTTGCTTGCACACTGCAATTATTAAAATCGGCACAGCAGTAACGTTTACAAAGTGCAATTAATTGTGCCCGGAAAGAACTGTCAAACTGACATTCATTAAATATCACTGTCATTTGGGTTTGATTCAAGACCATCACCACCATCGCTTGGGGGCGTGATATTGATAAATTCATCGACGGCCATTACCATTATTCCATCCCGTGTCCAGTACTCTTGCTCTAACCGCTGAACATTCCTGCAATAAACCTGCCAGTCATGTGCAGTAACTGAAACGAAAGCAGCATTAACAAGATTCTGTAATGATTCCTTCGACCTGTCACCAGTGACATCCCTGAAACTGTGTTTATTTTGGCCTACGCCAATTCTATCGGATGTTGATCGCAGTTTCGGGGTGCTAAATGCACTACGTTGTAGCCTCTACTCTCAACCATTTTATTCACGAAGTACACTTTCACGGACGGTTTGTTTTCTCTTACCGTAGATAACAAAAAAAATGGCTCTACGCACTATGCGACTTAACTTCTGAGGTCATCAGTCCCCTAGATCTTAGAACTACTTAAACCTAACTAACCTAAGAACATCACACACATCCATGCCCGAGGCAGGATTCAAACCTGCGACCGTAGCGGTCGCGCGGTTCCAGACTGAAGCGCCTAGAACCGCTCGGCCACCCCGGCCGGCCGTAGATAATAGTTCAGGCTTCCTCATTGTTCCAGTTTATTTGCCCATCTTGCAACCACTCTCACATCGTAATCCTGAAATCATATTTATTAGGCGTTCTGTCGGGCTCCCTGATATGGTATGGCGCATTATCAGTACAACCACAGAATTGGGTGTAATTTACGAACCACCAAATCCGCAACCCCCCCCCCCCTTCCCCCTTTCAGTCGACGTCCACTAGTTTCATCACTTTCAAGTAGTTCGCAAGTTAATTGAACCAGTTTCGTGCTTGAAATTTCCTGACAATTTAAAACTGTGTGTCAGATTGAGTTCCCAGGTTCGAGTCTCGGTCCGGCATACAGTTTCAATTTGTCAGAAAGTTTGAAATTAACGCACACTCCACTGATGGTGAAAATTCGTTCTAGTTTCTTGCACCTTGGCGAAAGTACTTGCCCAATTTATCTTTTCGTGGAAGTTCTTCTCAAACTTACAGAACACATGTGTGAAAATATCATTGTCGAAAAGAGCAATGACACAAAGACAGATGGGCCGAAACAAATGTACCGTTGGTACCCCTAAAACACACATAATTGGCACCAGCAGTCAAGGAGCTGTGAAATGTGTTCACCAATCAATTTCTTTTACCAGAAGGGAAAGCAGAATGGCAGCACAGACGCCTTTAAATTCTGTCTGATTTATTTATGTTATCGTAGACATAAATGCGCTACGTTTGTGATAAAAGCAGTAAGTACTGCTTGCCAAAATCGAAGAGTGATTAAAACGCAGTCTTGGTGAGATACCACCCCGCATTTTTGTTTCCTAATACCGAGTGTTTGAACACAATAGACAAGAGATGTTCGAAGTTTGCACACGACATCCTCAAAGTTCTCAGTTTGAGTGATATCCTCTGATTTTAGTTAACTGAACTGTGTTTCTTGGTAACATCAAGATGTACTTCTCTAATATTTTTTCTATGACCTTATTTTTGTATTTCGTCATGATTTTTATTCAATAATAATAATGCGACAACAGTGCCGACAACTCTGGCTTTTGAGAATAACCGCAGTACTGCAGCAAGTACTTGCTGAAATAAACTTGCTCCAGTGGCTTGAAGAAATAAACTTGAGAAAGTTTTTGTTCTAGTATAAACACCTCAGGAAGTATTTAGAGAAGTTACTTGTTGGTGGGCTCAAGCCTTTTGTACTACTTCGCATCCAGTCCGCAGCTCGTGGTCTAGCGGCTAGCATTGCTGCCTCTGGATCACAGGGTTCCGGGCTCAATTCCCGGCTAGGTTGTGGATTTTCTCTGCCTGGGGACTGGGTGTTTGTGTTGTCTTCATGATTTCATCATCATCATTCGTGACAGTGGCTAGATTGTATTGTGTAAACATTGGACTGGATGAAAACTGGCGCTGATAAACGCGCAGTTGAACGCCCCACAAACCAAACATCATCACTTCGCATCTAGGGGCAGCTTGACGCTGGCAGCGCTTGGAGACCATTGAATATCTTTCAAGTAGTTCTGATTTTCTCCGCTTCTGGCAGCACTTGCGGAATCCTCAAGTTATCGCGGCCAAGCAGTACTTGACAAACTCAACCGGAAAGAAGTTACTGTAACAAGTGACAGTGTATCACAGTGGGCGCGCAAGAAGTGAGGAAATCGATGTGGTGAAATATTGTTCGGTACAACCTGAAACTGATGGCAGGCATCAAGCACATGACAGAAGGCGTAGCGTAGCACAGATGCCGGCCGCGGTGACCGAGCGGTTTTTGGCGCCGCAGTCCTGAACCGTGCAATTGCTACGGTCGCAGGTTCGAATCCTGCCTCGGGCATGGATGTGTGTGATGTCCTTAGGTTAGTTAGGTTTAAGTAGTTCTAAGTTCTAGGGGACTGATGATCTCAAATGTTAAGTCCCATAGTGCTCAGAGTCATTTGAACCATTTTTTTGTAGCACAGATGGCACGAATGGCAGATTCTACAGCTGAGTGGCCAACGGACGAGACAGGTGAAGGCTGGCGTATCGGGAAGGGAAAGAATGGAGAAGCTGTATTCTTATATCTCTTCGCACGGTGTATAATTATGAGATAAACACTACAGAACAAAGTCAGGGAGGAGGAGTAGAACTTAATGGTATTCTATTTGGGGGGTGGGGGTGAGGGAGGGTAGAATTGGATCAGTATGTGTCAGTGCGATAGTTTCAATTTTGACGAGAGCCGATCTAACGATTTTAGTCATTTTAGTTCAGCACCCACTAGCCATGTTGATGTGAATGAACGTGAAACAATGGAAGCTGATGTTTAGTTGCATCCACTTGTGTCTACTACCATACTAGTACAGCTGTATCACTGATGGAAGCAGTATTAAGGAACCAAAAAGAAACTACATTCAGCTTACAGTTTTATAAATTTATTTTAAAAATTCATCCATTATCTAACACAAAACTTAAATTTTAAAAAAGTTACTCCTAATAATAAATTACGTTCTAAAAAGTCATTTCTGCGCAGTAACAGTCTAACATCACGGGCGCTCAGACATTAAACAACCCAAATTTTTCAGATGTTGTAACTTCTTACTGAGTAAAACATATCACAATGTGAATCTTACACTACCTAAGAGGAAAACCGACTGTTATGATTAAGACAGCGGTAAGATTTACGTGCCTCAAATATGTGGGAATCTTCGAGTGCTTATGTTGGCAGTAGAATTTCAGCTTTCGCGTCGTGGTACAGGCGACTTGCTTCACATGGCATAACCAGGAAAGAGTCCCAGGGGACAGCGTCCTATAATCTGAACAGATATTGAGCTCACCTCAGAAAACTGGTTACTACATTGCTATTAGATAACTTTTTTTTGTATAATAGCCACTATTATCAGTGATGCTGTTCATGAAGGCACGTGACTGTTAATGGTTCTTTGAAACAATCGTAATCAATTTAGAAATTAGTCTGACAAGAAATCGATGGCACACAAAACTATACGTTTGTAAAGAGTAGTCCTTACGACATTCACTCTGGGCACGCGCTGTATGTACTTGGTGCTACTGAAACATGTAACCTACTGAAACACCTCTACATAGGGTACTGACATTTTTGATTCACTGTTGTTGCAGGAATAAAAGGGAATTTTTTTCGAAGGCCAACGTGTCGGCTATTTTGATAGGCAGCCTTTGAGTGAATTGTCCTGAGGAACATTGAATTCAGTTTTGTCTGCTCAACAAAATATGACAGATGGAAAAAAACTTTGCTGATCTTCTGCAAAATGTTATTGATTTTATCATGAACTTGCTTTCGGCTTCTCGAGCTATCGTTGTTGTCACCAGACGACGGCCTTAGAAACAGGAAGCCAGTTAATGATTGTATGAATAGCATTTATCAGATCACCAGGGAGGTGTGTGCTACTTAATATTCACTGATGAAAGTTATCTGCAACAACAGCAAAAATTCAGGTTGTTTTTATTTAAGATGACGTGTTTAAGACTTTAGAATTTTTTTTTTTAAATTGGATACCTGCTCTCAAAGGCTACAGTTATACATTTCCACCATTCTTACATCTAAATTGGCCAGAATCTTAAACGGGATTAATAAACAAAATAAAATGTGTTCCCTAGTTTTATGTTGAAATTGATATGAATTCGACAGCTGCTACGATGACTGTCGGGCAAAGTAGTGTGTGAGAGGAAAAAGATGGAAAACGCGTGAACTACTGCGCTGGGAGAGCAAAGTCTAATTCGTACAACGTGTTTCATGGATCTGTAGGTAGGAAACTGATGGGGTAAAGTGATTACCCTGCTAGTGGTCGCGGGTGTACGGATTACAATTAGTTTCGAAGACGACAACTAGATAGAGCGGTCGGGTTGCTTTTTGGCCGGTATTTCGCGGTGCTGCCCGTGCAGGGTGGGCGCCTGGCAGCCTAGTCAGACATGTTCATGTTCCTCGCGATGGCCTCTCGGTGCGCCGCCTCGTGAGCTCTGCGTGCCGCCTTCACCTCCGGCGTCTCGGTCACCGACATCGGCACCACGAAGCCGGAGTCGCCGGGCCTCTGGTCCGGCTGCTGCTGCTGCTGCTGCGGAGGCTGTTGCGGGGGCGGCTGCTGGCGGCTGTGGTCGGAGGGCGCTACGGGCAGGTTGGTGGCGGCCACCCGGAAGCCGTTCAGGTCGTCCGACAGGTACTTGACCGTCTGCACGACGCCGTTCGCGTCCAGGTAGGAGTAGCCGCCGGCCACGGTGCCGTCGCCGCCGCCCGCTTCGTGCTTGGCCGACAGCTGCCCGACGTACCCGTACGTGTACTGGCCGAGCTCGCCCTGCGCGTGGTACTGCGTCTGCACCCCCGGCAGCACTGTCGCCGCGTACGGCAGGGGGGCTGGCGCCGCGTACGTCGCTACGGGCGCCGGAGCGGCGTACGTCGCGATGCGGGCGGGAGCCGCCGCCGCGTACGTGAGGGTGGTGGGGTGCGCGGGGGCCGTGTACGTGAAGGTCGCGGGCGCGGGGGCGGTGTACGTTACCGTAGCTGGAGCGGCGGCCGCCGTGTACGTCGCTACCGGCGCTGGGGCGGTGTACGTCGTGACGGCGGCGGGGGCGGCGGCGGTGTACGTGGCGACTGGAGCCGGGGCCGCGGCGAACGAGGCGATCTTGGCCGGCGCGGCGGACGTGTACGTGATCTTCGCCGGCGCTGCGGCGGCGTACGTGTGGGCCGTGTACGTGATCGGCGCGGGAGCCGTGTACGTCGCAGCCGTCGGCGCAGGTACGGCAGTCGCGACGGCCGCGGGGGCGGCAGGGGCGTACCCGTAGCCGTACAGGTTGGACGGCGCCACCGGGTAGCCGGAGTGCGCGAGGTACGTGTTGTGCTGGACGGGGAAGCCCGTGTTGGCCGTGGCGAATGTGGTGGGGTCAGTAAAAGAGTAGAAGAACTTGTTCAGCGAGTGGACGTCTCCGCTGCCGCTGCCGCTGGCGCCACCGGCGCCGCCTCCACTGCCGAAGCTGCTGCCAGAGCCGCCGAAACCATTGAAGCTGCCGCCGCCGGCGCTGGAGCCTCCTATGCCGTTCACAGAGAACCCGCCTCCGTTCTGACTGGGCGGTGGGGTAGTGGTCGTGGTGGTCGTGGTCGGCGGTGGTGGTGGTGGCGGAGGCGGCGGCGGGGCCGGCTTGTGGTGCTGCAGCTGAGGCTGCTGCGGCTTCACCTCCGAGGCGGGGTAGGTGTGCAGCAGGCGGAAGCCGTTGCTGACGTAGTGCACGCTCTGCAGGTGGCCGTTGGTGTCCACGTACGAGTAGCCGCCCAGCAGCGCGCCGTCCGTGCCGCCCCCGCCGTTCCCGCCGCCACCGCCGCCATTGCCGTTGCCGTTGCCGTTGCCGTTGCCGTTGCCGCCGCCGTAGTCGTTGTAGTCGTAGTCCTCGAACCGCTCCGGTGGGGGCGGCGGCGGCGGCAGGAAAGAGGAGAGGAAGCCTGGGGAGGCCTTAGGGGCGGCGGCAGCCAACGCCAGCAGGGCGCTCATCACAGCCTGTGGAAGAATAACGGGGTTCAATACGCTGCAACGGAAACAGCAGTACTGCTACCTGAAGCGTCTAGAACCGCTCGGCCACACCGGCCGGCAAGAAATGAGAAACAGGAAGATATCAAAGTTGTTTTGGAAAAAGCAGGCCCCTGTGACGGAGCGGTTCTATTCGCTTCAGTATGGAACCGCTCGACCGCTACGGTCTCAGGTTCGAATCCTGCCTCGGGCATGGATGTGTGTGATGTCCTTCGGTTAGTTAGGTTTAAGTAGTTCTAAGTTCTAGGGGACTCATGACCTCTGATGTTAAGTCCCATAGTGCTCAGAGCCATTTGAACCATTTTTTGTTTTGGGGAAAGAAAAGGTGCTAAACGGGTCCAAAAGTCCGGTAGTTTTTAGATAATTTCTATGACGCTACACATTACCATATAAGGTAACATTCATTTCCATACCTATCTCACCATTAATTACCGAGATTTCTACTCACTTCTAAAACGTTAGACCTACAGTGCAACACCTGCTTTCGAGTTGCATGATTTGTCCAAATTTTTTTCTCCTGTACGCTCCACAAGATGCAATCCATTCTAGCATTACTCTTTAACGATTTCTCAACTAGTCCCTCTGTTGAGCTGTTTATTTTGCTTTCTATTACGAGATGAATGTAGGGTAAGTTTGATTCCAGCAGGCCACAAGTGGCCCATCGGGAGCATCCGACCGCCGTGTCATCCTAAGCCGAGGATGCAGATAGGCGGGGCGTGTGGTCAGCATACCGCTCTCCCGGTCGTTACGATGGTTTTCTTTGACCGGAGCCGCTACTATTCGGTCGAGTAGCTCCTCAGTTGGTATCACGAGGCTGAGTGCACCCCGAAAAATGGTAACAGCAGATGGCGGCCCGGATGGTCACCCATCCAAGTGCCGACCACGCCCGACAGCGCTTAACTTCGGTGATCCGACGGGAACCGGCGTATCCACCGCGGCAAGGCCGTTGCAAGGTTGGCTGAATCAGCTCAAAATTTCTTAATCTGAGTACAAGACATATTCTCACATGAACAGATTTCCATTGTAAATACTGAACAACTGTGCCCTTTTGCCTCGAAATTCTAACACGTAACTCTATATACACGTTGGTCACCGTTTCAAAACATTTATCTGAAGAATTATCAGTATAGACCTAGTTCGTGTAAGGCGAATTAGGTCAGTACAGAAATTTATGTTATGCACACACTAAAATCGCAAAATATTTTCCACAAATAAATACTTCTTCCCCACTGAAATACCACACTTCTAGTGGTTGCCTCGATACTGCACGTAGTCACCAATTTTTATATATTTCTGCATTGGGTTTTGGATAATGTACCCCATCTTTAGTTCTTGGTCCTAGGATTTTCCTCATTATCTTACGTTCTTTCACTTCTAATTCCTCTTTTAGTATTGGTTCACCGTATTAAATCTTACAGAGTTCACAAGATGCTTCATTATCTTCATCTATTTATTTGTATTATTCTGATGAAATTGACTCAGAAGATTCCTCTTGTAGGTGTAGATTCTTCTCCACCTGATGTTTCTTCAAACTGTATGGCTGTGAAGACTTATTTACTTGCCAATCTTTTTGTTGTTTTTCCATTTTCTTCTTCTTCTTCGCGGATGGATCACTTAGGACCACGCGTAATCAACATTTGTTGGCCTTCCTTTTCGCCCAGTATTCCTTCATAAACAACGAATGGGCTAGCTTTCGTTGCGTAGACCACGTATGTCGGTTAGTTTTTCTCTCTTCTTCCTCAAAACCCCGTGTGTTTGTGATTTTTCTGATTTCATTTCTATCATGTAGATTTGGAGACCCTAATTCTCTCAGGTATTTTTCCGTCTGTTTGTACCAGTTCGTTCTTGTAGTTTTGTTCTTTAAAAACGTATGGATTTTGTGCGTTAACCTGTTTGAGTCCATTCTTTCTAAGTGCCCCATGAATTGGATTCTTCTCATGCGCATTGTGTCTGTTATTTTAGAGATATTTTTATATATTTCTGCATTGGGTTTTGGATAATGTACCCCATCTTTAGTTCTTGGTCCTACGATTTTCCTCATTATCTTACGTTCTTTCACTTCTAATTCCTCTTTTAGTGTTCTGTGTCGAAGGTTTAGTGTCTCAGATGCGTAGAGAGCTTCGGGTCTAATTATTGTTGTGTAGTGTCGTATTTTGCAGTTCCACGAGAGACTCTTTTTGTTGTAAATGTTTTTTGTTAACTGAAACGCCGTCTCCATTTTCTGGACTCTTGATCTGACAGATTTCTTTTCATTACAATTTTCTGCAATCCATTCACCTAAATATTTAAATTCTTTTACTCGAGAGATGTAGTTATTACCAGTTTTGAGATCAGAAGGTGCATCTTTGACGTCAGTCATAAATTTTGTTTTTTCAAATGAAATTTGTAATCCTATTTTAGCTGCCTGTTCTTGTAATAATTCTAGCTGTTTCTGTGCATCGGTAATGTCTTGTGCGATCAGTGCCATGTCATCAGCAAATGCTAAACAGTGTAATTCTATGCCCTTATGTCTTGGTCCCAGTCTGTGTGCTGGTCCATTTTTCCATTTATAATTTCTGGGAATGTAAAATGTACTACTTTATGTTTCTTGTCTGAATATTTTGGTTTATACTCTTTTGAAACGGCAACATTTTGTGGAAAAAAGAAAAGGACAGAGAATTTGGCGAGTCATCGTTATCGTGAACTGGACTAGCGGGAGGTGACACAGATTGAAGATCATTTTCGTTTGGTGTGTTTGCTCGGTTCGACTATGTATTAGTTGGCAAAAATTCGTATCCTGTCACTATGTTTTTATTCAATGAAGAAACGCCTGTTGAACGAGATCCATCTTCTGCACTCGCTAGTGTTATCCTTGAAAATATTTCCAAACGTGCGTTTGATGATCTTCCACGTTTTTTGATTATTCTTGCTTCTCTCTAGATACTATTTTACTGCCTTTTACCTTTGACGAGGAATCTTTTCCGCTCTGCAGTCGTCTTTGCAGACAGAGAAATGCGTCATTTCAACGAACTGCGCTGCGTGGTGATGAAGTCTACCCTCAAGGTGAGCTTTACCTGCATTTTACGTGGCATTCTAGGGCCACAAAGACGGGAGTTTTCTCTTACATTTTCCCATCTGCAGTGCAAAATGCAAAGGAAATAGTAATTTCAGTAAACTTACAGAAAAGTTAACGGCCCTTTTCACCAACGTTCTATTGACCCGAATCGTCGGAAACGCAAAACATATTAATCATTAAGTTGGTAGCTCTGTGCAAGAGTATTAACGTGCTGGTAGCGCCACGATCTCCTCTCCAGCATATAAAGCTACTGTGCAACGAATACTCAATACAACACTAAACGTATTATCAGAGAGATGTTAATTTGATTCCTAAACTATTTTACA
This sequence comes from Schistocerca cancellata, assembly GCF_023864275.1. NCBI lineage: Eukaryota > Metazoa > Arthropoda > Insecta > Orthoptera > Acrididae > Schistocerca > Schistocerca cancellata. Next base: position 77,492,777 of record NC_064628.1, read on the forward strand.
AAGTAGTCTACTTTCAGAACAGATCGATCTGGCACTGACCTTAAGGCATCAATCAAACACTTGGTTGTATCTTCTACTGTCCAACTTATACATAGGTCGCCAACATTCACCACTTATGGCAACACTTCCGATACCGCTTCGTATGTGACTAGCAAAACGGTATTTCTACAGTCGACCCGGTCCACTTTCCGATCCGATTTGGCCTATCTCATTCTATGCATGCCTTTCTGCTCCGCACACACAAATCTCTGTATTGTGTCGTATTACACACTTACCCCTGCTGTCAAACAACGCACCCTGTTTAGATTCATGATCAATTTCGTTTCTTTCCGTTGCTGTCTCTTAGACGCTCATTTCAGCAAAAACATCTGCGCTACTAAGTCATTTTCACTCGTCAGACACGATAGACGATAAAATTAGTATTATAGTTGTCTCGAAGAGTCAAGAAAGGCAATTGTAATTGTAAAGGATTGCAAAATATTATGTAAGTTTATATGATACTTTTGTCACCTATGTTACTGAAAGGAACAGTCTGTCACTTTTATTAGAGCATAGTAGCAGAAATAGCCCCATACCAGGAAGGGGTATATTATAGGTATAAAGGAATTCTCTCTCTTTCCAAGCATTAATCCCGACTTGCAAGGTCTGCTGGTTAACCAGATGCGGCATGTTAATTTTAAGGGGTGGCCGGATGCCCTTGATGTCGCTACCCCGTACCCCCTGGGAAGGAATTTGTGTACCCCAACTGCCTGCATCTAGTGTAATCCATGAAATAGTGCGTGTGTGCAGATGTCTGCGAGCCGTGTATCTGAGGCGGAACGTGCGGACCAGCCCAGTATTCACCTAGCGGGATGTGGAAAACCGCCTAAAAACCACATCCAGGCTGGCCGGCACACCTGCCCATCGTCTGTAATCCGCCGGGCGGATTCGATCCAGGGCCGGCGCGCCTCCCCGAGTCCAGGAAGCAGTGCGTTAGCGCTCTCGGCTACCCTGACGGAGGTATAAAGGAAATGTCAAGGATAAATACTTTATCTCGTGAAGCGAGGCTAAGACTTATTCAGCCTGCAAATACAAACAGTACTAGTGGTAAAGCAGAAGTTAAAGGGCCTTCATAAGTACTACTCATGTAAACAATAAGGCCTTTAGTTATCAAGAGAGAAGTTTACATCCGTAACATAACCACGAAGAACGGAGAATGCAGTAGAAATATTACCGTCAATGTGAGGCTGCTGAATGAACTGAGAATCGCAAATATGTTAGTAAAGTTAACGGTAGTGTTTTGTTTGAAAAAGAAGATCCCAAAATTGGGAACGAAAATTTCACTCAGTTTGCATTACTCACTTTCTCATAACGACTTTGGTTCAGTTGTCAGTGTCATTCGCGACTCGTCTTTGTAGCAAATGGCTCAGGAAGTAATAAGTAAAATCTGTGGAGACTCGTTTACACAAATAACTATATCGATGGATTATCGCAAAAAAGCAAGCGCTCATTTTCAATGCCTTTGTCTTTCGTATCCCTACTGAAAACAATATTGATGTACCAAGTGGAAGAATCGTGGTGGCAGGGATCTTGAATATTAATCAGTGGTCGTTCTGTGCAAGTAGACCAGTCACATAAAATACTGGGGTTATTATAGCACCAAGGCATTAGGATTTTGTAGTGATAATACATATATATATATATATATATATATATATATATATATATATATATATATATGTCCGTTACATTCTAATCAGAAAATTAAAAAGGTAACGGTTAAACGGTTATCTCCAGAAGAGACTTAGCTCAAGACTGAGAAGTATTCAACAAGAAGAGATGAGGAAAAAAAATTTGGGGGGAACTGACGTCACATAAATTTCGGTATAGACAAGCCAACTACTTAATATGGATTTAAGAAAGACCTGAACTTATTTCGAAAGAATGCGAATGCCCTTATGGAATATTTCTGTCCATAACATGTCAGCGGATGCACAAATACAATACAGTCTTTAACCAGGCGCTATTGAAAGCTAGTGAAATTATTGGAGGGTATGTCGGGTTAACATTATGAGCAGTGGCAGTGGCAGAAAAGTCTCTTCCTGAAAGTGAGCTTTCATAATTTGCCTACAAGGTAATACAATCTCAATTAGAATCTCTATAATATGGAACGGTTTATCAAAAGCGGCCTTTCTGCACTATGAATGTGAGAAAGGCAATGCTGAGGACATCAAACGACTTCAATTTTTTTTTGCATCTATCATTCTCTGAAGATGAGAGCAGTGCGGATAGTCCTTTCTTCTGAATCGAAACTCAGTAAGCTGGAAACGGGACAAATTCGTTTCCGAATGGTAACATTTCAGAGGGAATTTTCAGCCCCAGCGTTTACCGGGTAATCAAGGAAATTTCTGAAAAGCCTTGGTTGGAAATAAAAGTTTTGCCCCATTTTCAGTTTGGATGGGTTATGAAATAGTGAGTGACCTTTCAACGAAACCATTCTGAGGTCCGCCGTAAACTATTTAGGGAAACAACGAAAAACCTAATTCCTATTACAGCCCTTCGTTCAATTTAAACATTGTACAACTTCAAACGCTGTACTGTCCTCGACCAATGGGTAAAAAATAGGAACTCGCATGGAAAATACTACTTACGTGTGACAGTGGAATGAGTATTTTGGTGTGAGGTGGATATTACTTCGCTTTGTATGGAGAGTCATCATAGGAATAAAATATAACATAACGTTTAGAAAAAAGGATGTCTGTAGATGCGTTCTTTAAGTTGAAAGGAATCGCGAAGAGCCGGCCGGAGTGGCCGAGCGGTTCTAGGCGCTTCAGTCTGGAACCGCGCGACCGCTACGGTGGCAGGTTCGAATCCTGCCTCGGGCGTGGATGTGTGTGATGTACTTAGGTTAGGTTAGGTTTAAGCAGTTCTAGGTTCTAGGGGAGTGGTGACCTCAGAAGTTGAGTCCCATAGTGCTCAGAGCCATTTGAACCACTTTTTTGAATCGCGAAGAACATCTAGTCAATAAAAGGAAGTATTAGACTGAAATGATTTAGAGAAATCAGGCATCTTGTAACCGATCTGAGCTCCTCTTCCGTCGAATAAGAGCTTAGTGTAACAACTCGTTCCCCCGTACCTCAGAAAAATGCCGTAGGACTGATGTTGTGGTATCACGAGACACTTAAAACATTACATCGACAGCTCTCCAGCGTGATTTTCAAGCGACACTGTTGTTTACTCAGAGTTAACGTACCTGGATAAATATTGTAAAACCTTTAAAAGCTGGAAGCGTGATCGAAATGGCAATTATTTGAGACATCTATTGTGTACTCACACTAAGAACTGTGGAATAAGCTTAATTGTAAGAATTTGTAAGAAATGTAGCCCATCTAGCGAAGACAGATTAAAACTATCATGATATCTGACTTACGGAAGTATCAGATATGTGCCAGGTCGGAAGGACTCACGTATAAGAGAGGCTGAGTAAAGATGAAGCAGTAACTCTGTTAGACAAGGATCACAGAAGATACTTGTAGTGTTCTAGTTACAAAGGAACTGTTGGGTCAGCCATCTCACGGACTTTAAGATATAAGCAGTAATATAAATCAGGATGGCCTCACAGATATATGAACCGTTACTGTTTCCGCATGTGAGTTCAGTGATTTGACGACGGCCTACTCTCTTTGAGCAAAGAAGTGGCGAGGCTGAAAACATCCCTCGGCGATATGCCACATGTGACTCACTTCGTCCACCTAGTAGTAGTAGTAGTAGTAGTAGTAGCTTTATTTATCTGTAGATCTCTTTTTACAAGGATATAGGACATGTCAAGGTATTTACAAATTTAGGTCAATTTAAAATAAGCTAATTCGTATACACATATATTTACAGACTTCTAGTTAGAGACGATCATTAGATTTACTCCTGGTATACAATATTTTTTTACAAATAACTTACTAAATAATGTAATGCCACATTGTTCACTCATATCTCACTATCAGTCACTGCACACACTATACACATATTTTTTAATAACACTTCACTCACTACACACACACACACACACACACACACGCACACACACACACACACACACACTGGTGATCTCTGGGCCATTTGCTGTACCGCAGCTTCCCATTTGCTATCCTGAAAACTGAGTCAGCATCCCTCTACAATGAGTGAGATGTTCAGCTCAGAAAGAGGAAGAGGTGTTAGTATTGTGCTATGCATTACTTGGGGATAAGTATTTCTAGAAAGGAAAAAAGAAGGAAAAAACATAAAGAGAAGGTGTTATGTGGAATGGTGGATATTGTATAGTAATAATAATTATTATTATTTATTTGTGTAGCATTTTTTATCAGACCCCTACTCTGTTTTAGCTATGTAATCCTTCAATGTGTAAAATGTATTGCATAATAGATACTTTTTAGCTGCCTTTTTAAATAAGTGTATTTTCGCAATTTCTTTAATCTCTTTTGGTAATTTATTGTACAGTTTTATTCCTTGGTAGAAAATGCTGTTTTGAGTTTTATGTTTTTCTTGGTAAATGTAAGTCGAGTCTATCTCTTGTTGCATGGTCATGGACAGAGCTGTTTGTGCAGTAATTACCAACGTTATTTTTGATGTGTGCAACCGACTGGTAAATGTATTCAAATGGAGCACTTAAAATCCCCAGTGTTCTGAACAAATCTTTACAATGAGCACGACTAGTATTTTTGGTTATTGTTCCTAGGGTTCTTTTCTGGAATTTGAAAATTGTGTTCATATTTTGTGCATTTGTTCCCCAAAAAAGAACGTCATAGAGGATTTTTTCACCATGAATAGAGGGAAAGTCATTATGTATATCAGGAACAGTATTTGTCCTAATACGCTACCTTGCGGAACCGCTATATTAATGCATTTTGGTTCTGATAAGAGTTTTACTGAATGTTTAGATCTATTTGAAGTATGTGTTACCTCTACTCTTTGTACCCTATCTGTTAGGTATGATCGAAACCAGTTATTAGCTAGCCCTCTTATTCCTAATGCTTCTAATTTATGTAATAGAATCCTGTGGTCGACTGTATCAGACGCCTTAGAAAGATCCAAAAACATGGCTGTGACACACTCACCTTTATCAAGAGCATCAAGTTCAATTTTTGTGAATTTTTCTACGGCTAACGAACTTCGGCGGGATGCCACGTAAGGTGCAAACTGCGCAACTCACGAAAGACATCGTTCAGAATGTCAAAAACCTCTCTCACTTATGCACACGTATCGTGTCGGGAACCAACCAAAAAATTGGAGAAAGAAGTTTTTTTCTAGCCTTGCGTTTGGAAACAAAATAAGACATTATGAGAGAGGAAGAGCTGGAGGGGTGTAATCGAATTCGTACGAAGGGCTTGTGCAGTGAAAAAGTAGGTACAGTGTGCGTGTTGCAGATCTGGACAAATCCGATGTTGGGTGACTAACCCGCCTACATGAGATGGCGAGCAGAGTGAGTCGCAGTGGCCGTCAGCAGCGTGCGCGAACAGCCGAGTGCGTGACTTGAGTCAACTCACGACCCAGAAGCGCGCGCGTGTCCTTGACACAGCGTCGCGGCGGCGAAGACAATATGTGTTTTGAGGCGGGCAAGGTCGCCGCTAATCGCCGCCACGTCGTTATGCAGATGGATCGCCGATCCCGGACTCTGCAGTATCCGGAACGCCCCCGTCCGAAACTCGGTTCACTGTTCACTTTGCTTGCGGCACGTATTATGTGTGAATGAGTTACGAATATCGAGATGAACGGGCGGTTAAGAAAATCACACATAATTTTTGGCTGGCTGGGACAATGGACAACATTGCCCAAGAAATAAATTGAAATTGTTCCAGTTCTCTGGTTCCAAGGTTTTTGGGAAATTTTCCTTGATTGGCAGGCAAATGCCTGAAGTGGAAATATTTCCTGTAACGTTCCAAATTGGGTTTTCTTCTGCCTCATTCCCAGTCAACTGGGATATTTAGCAAAACAGACTGAAACTTCCTGGCAGATTAAAACTGTTTTGCCGAACCGAGACTCGAACTCGGGACTTTTGCCTTTCTCGGGCAAGTGCTCTACCACCTGAGCTACCCAAGCACGACTCCCGTCCCGTCCTCACAGATTTTATTCCGCCAGTACCTCGTCTCCTACCTTTCGAACTTCGCAGAAGCTCTCCTGCATATGCAGATGCCCACGAAAGGCAAAGGTCCCGAGTTCGAGTTTCGGTCCTGCACAACGGTTTTAATCTGCCAGGAAGTTTCATATCAGCGCACACTCCACTGCAGAGTGAAAATTTCTTTCTGGAAACACCTCCTAGGCTGTGGCTAAGCCAGGTCTCCGCAATGTCCTTTCTTCCAGGAGTGCTAGTTCTGCTAGGTATGCAGGAGAGCTTCTGCGAAGTTTGGAAGGTAGGAGACGAGGTACTGGCGGAATTAAAGCTGTGAGGACGTGGCGTGAGTCGTGCTTGGGTAACTTAGTTGGTAGAGCACTTGTCCGCCAAAGGCAAAAGTGCTGAGTTGGAGTCTCGGTCCGACACAACAGTTTTAATCTGCCAGGAAGTTTCATATCAGCGCACATTCGGTTGCAGAGTGAAACTTTCATTCTGAGAATAGACTGAAGTTCTACAACAGCCCGCACTGTGTTTGCAAGAAGGGAAAGAAAAGTGAAAAAAAAAAAGAAAATTCGTCACCACCCTTCGACGAGTTTGTTATTTTCACTCGTCTTGTGATATCATTATGCAGTTTTGCTGATTCCTCGTTTGGAATATTCTCTAGAACAGATGCCACAGTTCTCTCTGCGTAGGAGATGGGAAAGAGGCGCATTGTCAGAAGTGTGTACATATTCTGGGTGCACTACAGGCACAGTTCTAGTGAGGTACAGTTAACGGGTACATCGCAGTGTGCAAAGGCAATGATTCGGCAACTGGATACGGACTCCAGAATTGAAGTACGCAGGACATTACGATTCTTGTGGAAAACACATCGAACAGATTCACCGTAAAATACTGGCTGTATAAGGACCAAATGTAATGTTATGTCCAGCTGTAGTGGAACAGTGCCAACAATTTGACCAAGGCCTCACAGATCTGAATGATGCTCATCGGGGAAGTGGGCCACCGACAACGACCGCAGATGACAATGTCCAGGCAATAGAGGAACCGTTTCGCAGATTTTGCAACGACGAGGAAGTTCACTCAGCGCTTCTCGAATCACTGCATGACCAAGCAGAGGATTCTGTAGCCGAGGAATCTATCGATAGGTAGAATGTTCTGACCGTTGATTATGTTGAAAGATAGTGTCCTGTATCTGTCTCATTTTGAAAAGTGGCCGTGCGGTTCTAGGCGCTCCAGTCCTGAGGCGCGCTGCTGCTACGGTCGCAGGTTCGAATCCTGCCTCGGGCATGGGTGTGTGTGATGTCCTTAGGTTAGTTAGGTTTAAGTAGTTCTAAGTTCTAGGGCACTAATGACCACAGCAGTTGAGTCCCATAGTGCTCAGAGCCATTTGAACCATTTTGAACGTTGAAAAAATGGTTCAAATGGCTCTGAGCACTATGGGACTTAACAGCTGAGGTCATCAGTCCCCTAGAACTTAGAACTACTTAAACGTAATTAACATAAGGACATCACACACATCCATGCCTGAGGCAGGATTCGAACCTGCGACCGTAGCAGCAGCGCGCCTCCGGACTGGAGCGCCTAGAACCGCACGGCCACAACGGCCGGCTGTCTCACTTTGAAGTGCAGTACAGTATTTAATAGTCATTTTTAGCATAAGTCGCGTCTGAACATAATTCTGTAACTGAAGAAAGCTTTCTTTTCCTGCCATAGTCTCTTTAGTAAGACTAATGTTCCATGATTATTATGTGGAGACTTGTGACTCGAACACGAGAATCCTCCCAGTTTGTCTGTGCTGTCTTAATCAGTGTTGTCCTTCTGCTTCTCATTCCTGGCGTCGAACCTTTGTTTATTGTTCGCTTAGTTCTAAGCTAAGTACCTTGTGCATGCCGTTTAATGGCTCTCCTTCATCAAAACGGCATACACTTGGAAACAGCACTTACTCGCAAGTAGTCTATGAGCAGTCTTCATATTTCATTGTCCATGTAGTGTGGATCAGGACCGCAGAATTTCTTCATACTTTGTAAATGTCTAAGCAGTCCAAGAAGTCACAAGCCGATTGTGCCATTAAAAAAATGGTTCAAATGGCTCTGAGCGCTATGGGACTCAACATCTTAGGTCATAAGTCCCCTAAAACTTAGAACTACTTAAACCTAACTAACCTAAGGACATCACACACACCCATGCCCGAGGCAGGATTCGAACCTGCGACCGTAGCAGTCCCGCGGTTCCGGACTGCAGCGCCAGAACCGCTAGACCACCGCGGATTGTGCCATAATTATCTTAGAACTGCAGCACTTTAAATGTATTAGTGGCACCAGTTAATTATTTAAGACTGGAGTAGTTTATTTTGTGAAATAAGCGGTTGATTTGTTTTCAAATATGGGATATCGGAAACGGTTCCAAAAGCCGCACAAGCTACAGTGGACAATGCAGTAGCATAACTCGTTCACATTCTTGGTGGTAAATATCAATGTTTGACGTAGTTTTACAAGAATCCCCTGTGGCTGAAGGAAATAAATTCCCAGAAACCCTATTAAGGAAAAATTGTTAATTTGTTCTGGACTAGAAGACCATTATGCCTATAGTTTTCCAAGTCTGATAGACTAGCAAGAGAAACTTTTGAGTTGGTAAACATAAGCATCTCTCAAGGAAATGATAACCAATGACAGGATTCGTTAATAATTCTCTATACTTACAGGAAATTCGTTGGCCTGACGAACGGAGTTTGCGACTTCTTCGGTTGCAAAACTACCGAAGTGCTCCTATGAAATTTGTTCCACTGGGGAAAACCGTAGTTCGTGATGTGTTTGAATTAATCCTCAAGCGAATTCCTTGTGGAACACTACAGTTTGCAGTAACAGGTTGCAGCTAAAGTTGTTTTTGGAACAGAAATCTGTTACGACCAGGCTTTTTAAGTGGCGGGTAACAGACGACCTATAGATTTTTCTCCAGGTTTATTTGGTGTATTGTAACAGAACAGAATAATCTGGATGTCGTTTAATTTCCTGTTAGGCATAAACCGGTAATTACAGTTAAACAACCATGATCTATACTGTTTTCTTCGTAAAACTACAAAAGATCTCTGTCGCCTCTGGTGACACAATGATACCTTTCTATTTCGTTTTTGATCATAGATGTCATAAATCGAAGGAAACAGAACGCTATCGTACATTTTGAAACTTCATTAGTTTCCGTTGTGTTCCACATTCTTTTTATAATATAATGATACGTTATTACTGCCAATATTTGCTAAGAACTTTTTGCCGAAGAACTGTTTAAAATAACCCTTCTCCTTATGAATACATATATTGTAGGACGCTGCTGTAGATTTGCATCTCATATCGCGGCTTAAATTATCCGACAATGTTCCTGATCAGGTAATGGAGAACTACCTTGAACTATTTTTCTCGCAATAATCGAACACCTGAAGTAACAGTTTTTTAATACTTCCATAACACTAAGATAAATATTAATGATTTTGACAACGACTCCTTTACACCTTGAAATTTATTTGTCAAGTAAAGTCAATGGCACATTTTGAAATATAACTACAGCTGCGATCAACTCTGCGACAACGGTTGTCCATCCGTCAGTATTTCTAACAACTTTCGTGATTCAAGGTACACGAAAAAAGTAAAAATCTGTGCCTTTTGTTTTCTTATATTTCTATAAAGCGATCCAGAAATCATGTGTCTATTTAATGGACGGATAATGAGTTTCAATCAGGAACCTGCTATAAGGCATTTCAGAAATGAATAATCGACCGTCAGGACACTAACTGTAGTAGTAGAGGGCATCTTGTTTGAAAGCAGCAGAGATGTGTTATTGTTGTACAGACTATCCAAGTAAGTAATGCCATACTGTTCACTGTAAAGCTGATACTATCTGGCAGTTTGAATGTCTCCTGGGCAATACAGAAAGGCTAATGGAAGCAATTCAGGCGCTAAGAATTATGTGTAGTATTGTTCGGTGATTGCAAACGCTCCTTTCGTGAGAACAAAGTGTGAAGGGAGGGCTATAAGTTCTGTTCAGACATCTTAACAGTGTCTAAACTGGTGCAAGAATATCCTACGGGATGAGATAACAAACGCACATCTCATACAACATACCCTGTGTTAGAAAAACGAAATATTGAAAATGAAATCCGTGAAAACAATTCTGTCCTGACATCTGAGGAAAACGCAGAGAACAGAAAAATATTAGGTTACGATATACCAAGAGCATTGAGTAAAACATGAAGTGAGACAAGATATAACCCCAAGTCGATATCAAAAGAAAAATGAACTTATAGAAATTTGTGTGAAGAGTAAACTCACGTCAGTTACGTCGCAGTTTTGCTGAATGGCTTCTGTCTCGAGAAGGATGAAACAATAGCAACTATAGGCTCATGGGCGATTGAAAATTCCCATTGTAAATAGAGGTAGGCACACATTAAAACGCTTATTAACCAAAAATAAAGACATACAGATTTAAAAAATCACAAATCAAGCAATGACTTGATCAGTTCATATGTCTTTTGAATTTGAAAGACGCGGTAGATGATTGCAAAATTGTTGTAGGCTCCCTTGCACCCTTTATAGCACAAACTACAAATTTTCAGTTTATAAAAATGACCTGTCCTTCGTTTGTTAATGAGAATGTGGGAAGAATTCAGAAATATCACTCATGATTCGCCTTTGCCTTAACAGTAGAATTCTTTGCCATGAATAGGTAGATTAGGTTAACTTTACTGTACCCTGCATAATTCATGTTCTCCCTCTGCGGTCAGTGAGAGAGTATCAGGGAACCATTTGTTAATTAATTTCTGAAAAAAACTGACGTTCTTCTGCCTATGGACGTAAAGACTCTTTTACTGAACATTGACTATCGTATTTCTGTGGCGAGAATAAGAAACCAGCTCAGCATTCACCTAATAACTTTTGGGTGAAGCACCCAAAGGACTGCCTGGCGTACCACACTAAAAGTCGTTAATGAGGCGATCGAGTTTGATACGACGAACGAACGTCACGTTGCCATCTCAGAGCCATACGGGGTGACAGGCGATGTACTGAATCATACCGCTGCCGATTTGAATGTGGGGCGGCAGGAACAGATTTCTGGTAGGAAGATACGGAGAAAATGGCACTCCATAGGCTGCAGCATCCAGCGGTCAGCATCATATCCAGGACCTTCCTATGAATTCTGACCCTGCCATATAATTCCGTCGCGAGAGCAGGTTGCAGTAGGGCAACTCCTGTGTACACAGACAGTGACGAGAATGTTTATATGCTGCAGGTGAATCTTCCGGTTTGTATAGTCGTGGCCCATGCATTTTTCTCGTTCCGACGTTTCGTCCAGAGCTGCGATGCACATCTTCAGAGGTGCTCCTGTTTCGAGGTTAGAGATATAGGTCTATAGTTCTGCACATCTGTTCGACGTCCCTTCTTAAAAACGGGGATGACCTGTGCCCTTTTCCAATCGTTTGGAACGCTACGCTCTTCTAGAGACCTACGGTACACCGCTGCAAGAAGGGGGGCAAGTTCCTTCACGTACTCTTTGTAAACTCGAACTGGTATCCCATCAGGTCCCGCGGCCTTTCCTCTTTTGAGCGTTTTTAATTGTTTCTCTATCCCTCTGTCGTCTATTTCGATATCTACCATTTTGTCATCTGTGCGACAATCTAGAGAAGGAACTACAGTGCAGTCTTCCTCTGTGAAACAGCTTTGGAAAAAGACTTTTAGTATTTCGGCCTTTAGTCTGTCATCCTCTGTTTCAGTACCATTTTGGCGACAGAGTGTCTGGACATTTTGTTTTGATCCACCTACCGCTTTGACATAAGCACGTTGTAGGTGTTTTACTAGTCATCCTTGGTAGTAGACGCGCTCAGAACGCTCAGAACTTAGAGAAACTGTTTCGTTTGCAGAAGGCAGCGGCGGCTACTCACCAGGTGTGTCCTCATGTCGGAGGCAGTGGCTGCGGCCTGGAGGAAGAGCGTGTAGCGGTGTCGCCTCTGCCCCGAGGCGGCCGCCTCTATATATATAGGGCGGCGCGCCGCCGCCCACGCCGCTCCACGCCGGGCTGGGCCGTGCGGGGCCGCCGCCCCTCGCCCCCGGGGGCCACGGATGCCCCCTGCCACCCCCCTCCGGCGGCATTAGCACTTTTGATGGCGCATTATGCTCGGCGCCGATCCGCGACGCGGCAACTCAGTTCCGCTCCGCTCCATCCGCTTCACACGCTGGGGGAACTCCTTCTCGGAATGCTTTTGGAAGCCCACGGCTTGGCGCGAGGACTACCAGGTAAGAACAGCCAACACGATGCGGCGCCGAAGCTTCTAACGCACGTCGGCTGCGTGCTCTCCGACGAGGACGGATGACTGCTTTGTGAGTTTTTGAGACATCTTCCACTCGTACTACCTTTAAAAGTTGTTCTTCAGTTACCTAAAGTCTTTTAACCGATTATTGGCCATAACTCTATCGGATCATTTTTTGCAAACTTTTATACATACATACGTTACATTGAGTGATTAATTGAATAAAAAGTTGTTTTGAAAATTTTCAGTTTATGAGAACAAAAACTACAGACCGTCCCATTTGTGGGACATTGGCCAAATGCGCTATCCAAATTCAAAACCTTATTCTCCATGCATGATATTGTAAGAAACAACGCAAACAATAAATAAAGAATATTTTAATATTATTGAATGTCTGTTCAGTATGAAATGAAGCAAAACACTTGTCTTGTACACCAACATTGCACCTATCACAAATTTTTGTTGTTTTTTTCTTGCAGTAAGCACATCTCTTCTGTGTTTTACTCTCTTCTGTGTTTTACTTGACACACTGAAATGATTTCCTGGATCTAGTCGTACATCTGTGCTCACCCGTCCTCCCATCAATTTGCTTCCTTGTGGTCCTCTGCGTTTTGGTACTCATCCTCTTTTTGTTGATTGGTAAAACATCACTATTCTCAGTCGGACATCCAAAAGTGAGAGCTACTCTCTAAAGTACCGGCTACATCTTGTAAAACAGACTCATTGTTCAATATATTTTTGTCCATGTCTTCTTCATCTGTTATTACATCTGCATCGGGTGGAATAATCGCTAATTCTACGTCATCATCTTCATCGTCACTCTCTTGATGGTTCGCTAGTTCTGCTAGAATTTCTTCAAGTAAAAGTCCACGCAGCATGTTTTTATTCTGTTGGAATCTTAAAATTCGAATAGAACATGAAGAAAGCAGATATAAAGAACGTAAAATACAATTCTTCTCTGTATAATACGTGTATACAAGAATAGGGCACATCAACAATAAATGATAGTGTAACGTCATTGTCCCATTATTGGGACGCATAAAATATATCGATATTCCACTTACTTGAAAAAATCTGAAGAATACTTAATCTTACATGGACATCCATATGTTCATAACAAACACGCCCAGACAACTAAATCACAGCTCATTGTCGTCCAGGAACTACCAGCAGAGATACAGTGCTGCCAAGTGCGAGAACAAAAAATCGGCAAGTTTATAATTTTCCTGACGTGAAGTACTTAGAAAAGCGTTATTTATTTTACATTTACAGGCATTATAGCAGTTAGTTGAACCTACAGATGCAACAATAAAAGCTAAAAGCTCCATTGCTTACGTAGAAATAAGTAAAATATATGCGTCCCAAAAGAGGACAATGGCCAGTAATGGGTTAAGATAGTCAGATCTGTCAAAAGGTGTCCATCAACTTCGTATAATCTCTTACGACATCCAAGTGTTGTCTAACGGAAGTCTTGGAAGCCGCAAACCAGTCCGCAAACCAAATAAATATTGCACTCTTAGAAAAACTCAGGTTTTATGGAATCGAAGGCTACAGCTGGTTTCAATCATACTTAATGAACTGAAAGCAAAACGTTGTGCTGAATAGCACAAATAATGTTGAGAGGGCGGTAAATTCTAGTGAATGGGGAGTTATCACAAAGGGGGTCCCACAGGGTTCAATTTTGGGTCCTCTGCTGTTCCTTATTCACGCGAATGACCTCTCACTTATCCCCTTCAGTGCCTAAGATAAACAAAGAATGGAAAAATATTTCAGTCACTTTTTTTGGTGCAGTTGATCTCAAAGTAGCACAAAAAAAGTAATTTTGAAATTTTATTTTAGACAGTGTTTGGATAATTGAATGTAGACATATGTGTACATTGGGTCTTAACAGAGAAAAAAATGTCGATCTCTTAGTACTTTCATATTTTTGTTTACAATGAAAAATGTCCACATTACTTCTCATTTTTATGTACACATTACATTTTATGAACACATTATGGAATTCAGTAAAACAATTGTTTTTTAATACGCACAAATAAACTTTGTGCTTTTCACACATTATGCGAGAACGTTACTTGCACCCTGGTAGCCGACACCTTGAGGCAAAAATACTCTCAATATATTCAGGAAGGTGGCCAACCCTGTCACATCTGCTTTCTCTAGTTGGCTTTGGCACATTTCATCTTCGTTTTGTGTGGTTTGATGCTCCTCAATTTTATCAGAACTGCTGACATTCTCCTGTGTTACACTCGGAGAAATTTCTTTCGACAGTTACAGTGAGTCTACAATTTTTGAAGACTTCACCGAGTCGTGGGCCAAGTGAATTTAATGAGAGACATCCACTTTTGTTTTGGTATCCCTTCTTTTTGACAACACCTTTTGTACATAATCCATGACTTAATAGTGGCACACCAATACGTTCAGGTGGAGTTGGAAGTTCATCAACAGAATCCTCATCTTCATCTGACAAGGTACTCAAGTCACTCGTCTCAAGTAGTTTCATAATTTCATCGTGTGTCAGAGCTGAGAAGCGAAAATTAAATAAAGTGAAGGTAACTGTTGAAGTAATTGAATAAAGAAATTAAAGTGAACCTAATAACAAAATTAAAAATTTTAGAGCTTTTAATGAGTTTAGTATCTATAGTTTACATGTCCATCATGCTACCCGTAACACCGACAACGACTTTGCCCCTACTCTACCGTGTTAGTAGCTTAACTTTGAGATTTTAATTTAGATTACGTTTTAAATCACGATTTCTCAGTGAGATCAGTCTTAGCCTCAGTACCATTACATTTTGTGAGCTGAGACCTCATGTACACAAATGTGTACTTCTAATCCAACAGTCGATGTTTGTGAAATTACGAAACTATCGTTTTAATTGCATGCACATATCACTTCCTTGATGTCTTGTTTCGAGTAAGACACGATAAAAATGGCAATACAATTAAAAAATGAATACTGAAACTGAATTTACCTTTCTCGTGTGTCGCAAATGACGCCGTCCTTCAGATCGGAAGCTTCAGGATGCGAGAAAACCTGCCAAAAGTGACTTGCGCGCAACATAGTGGCAAAAACAGAAACCTCATGACGTGCACAATCGTGTTAAGGATGTCTTTCAAAAAGTTATTAAATGGTTCTCAGAAAATGGACTCTCCCTTAATTTTGAAAAACTCACTATACTCAGTTCTGTACACCGAATAGAGTCATACTGACAATTGATGTAGCATATGAACAAGGCTCAGTTAACAGGGTAGATTTCTCCAAATTTTTGGGTGTTCACGTTGATGAGAACTTGAACTGGAAGAAGCACATTGCTGAGCTTCTCAAACAGTTAAGTTCAGCTTCTTTCGCTCTCCGTATAATCGCTAGTCTTGGTAATAAACTGATCAGCCTCCTAACGTACTTTGCATATTTCCTCTCAATAATGTCTTATGGAATAGTTTTCTGGAGTAACTCACCACTTAGACATCAAGTATTGAGTGCACAAAAGAGAACAGTCAGAATACTTAGTGGTTTTCACCGAAGGACGCCATGTAGGCACCTATTCAAAAAGTTAGGTATTTTAACTGCACCATCAGAGTACATATATTCGCTAATGACATTCATTATAAATAATCCATCTCAATTTACGAAGAACAGTGATATTCACACGTACAACACTTGAGGAAAAAAATGACCTATCCTATCCGTTATTGAAGCTGTCAGTTGCTCAAAAAGGAGTACATTATTCAGCAACAAAAATCTTTGATCATTTGCCCAATAACATAAAGCGTCTGGCGGGCACCAGATCAAGTTTTAGATCTAGCTTAAAATCATTTCTTTTAGACAACACCTTCTATTCCATGGACGAGTTTCTGCCTCAGAACTGCAGAATAATAATAATAATAATAATTTGTACCTTTAAATGTAGTTGCATGTGTCGCTATATATATATATATATATATATATATATAGTAATCTGACTTGTTCTATATCATATGGATAAAATAATGGTGAAAATGATCTGCTGAACACGACTTAACTAAACTAAGAACATCCACAAATGTTTACTGTACGTGTTATCAAGAAAAATCCGTATACTATGTGCTTCCATAAAAGCGTGCAAGCTGTCTGACGACCAATGTATTAATTCGAAACAGGTAACAGTGGTTTTTCCAAAAAGCAAACCAAAACCAAATTCCAGCTGGTTGCCGTTGTTATAAGCATTCCTTATCATTATATAAGGCTCTGTACCTTAGTCGGTAAAAATGGAACCCTTATGGGATCACTTTGTTATCCGTCTCTCTCTCTCTCTCTCTCTCTCTCTCTCTCTCTCTCTGTTTGCGCGACTGTTAAAAACTCTTTTTCTCAGGAACAGTTAAACATTTGAGGTTGCAATTTATGTCCCATATTAAGGCCTACGGCCCCTTAGCGGTGTAAAGAATTGAAGCTTCTAAGTCAATGAAACGAAAAGCTACGGCCATTTATGTTACATATTGTGGTACTCTGATTCATTAAAAGCTATAGGGTACTTCCTGTTCACTTAGAATCATGAAATTTGGCAAGAAGCAAGCCTTCACAGTACAAATAAATAAAAAAGTTCGAAAATTGTGGAACTCAAATTCTATCACAAGAATTTTTTTATTTTTCATTTCTTGAACGACGTCCTGTCTTTCCGTCCGTCTGTTAAGACGCCTTTTTCTCAGGAACAAATAGACGCATCGAGTTGAAATTTGTATCACTTACTAAGGTCTGTAGTCACTTTGCGCTGTAAAGAAAACAAGGTTCTAACAACCCAGTCAAAATAATGACCATTTATGTAACATATTTTGATACTCGCAAACCCACTCATTAAAACTAATAGTGTACATCCCGTTGATATAGTATCAAGAAATTTGGGAAGAAGCAACGTTTCGCAGTATAAGCAAAGGAAGAATATTTGAAAACTGTAATTATACTTCACAAAAAGAAATATTTGTCATTTCTTAAACGACTTCATACTCAAAGTTTAAACATTCTCGAAAGTCTTGGAATTGCCGGGAGCGATATCTTGCCAATGTCAATGTCGGCAACAGGCAAAAATCGTCAAGATTCTCGATTCCTGGAATCGATGAACTGTCTGCATACATATTTAAGTTCGTACGGAGCTCGCAGAGCCCGTGCCCATTCACACCTGGCGAATTTTTAATTGGCTGATGTTGGTCATAGCTTCTCGTGTTTTTTTTTTTTTTTTTCATCCTTTTCCAAAGACGCCATTATGCAAAACTCTGATGAAATTAATGAGGACTCATTTTCCAAACAAAACTCTTTTTATCGATACTACCAATTAGCGACATCAACAGGATGATATTTATCCCTAGCAAGATGACCATTGTCACAAAAGTAAGGACTGTGCTTGGTATGAGTCTACAGAACCGTGTAACCAAAATAGACTGACATTACGAGCAATGTGTCCATGGTACTTCTTGCAACCAGGTGACTTAATTTTTAAAATAAGCACCATAAAATCTGGGCTCCCGAGCAATGGAAACATGTAATTTGGACGAGTTATTTTAACTGTGTAATATTCCAATTACAGGCCGTGTTTACGAAAGGAGAACACTAGTGACTTATACAAATCAGAGTCTCTCCTGCATCTACACCATAACTCCGCAAGCCACAAAATGGTGCGTGGAGGAGGGAAGTTTATTAATACGTTCTCGCGACGTACGTTTTGTGGCAGTATATGTTTTCAAAGCTTATACAAAATAAAAAAGAGAAATATAATCTAAAACAAGGAAATATATCATTATTTAACAATTTAATAAAATTAAATTTCCCTTATGGAAATCAAAAATTTTAACGTTATAAATTAATTTTAACTGAACTGGCCAAATAACTGTTAACCAAGTTAAAGAATATGGAAACATCGAAAAGAGACGGTGTATGTAGGACACTCAGTGCCGTGATTGTAGTAATGTAGTAAATAAAACCGACAGTTTTTACAATGAAGAAAATAACTGGTTCCTAATAAACACTAAAAATAGTTCAGTAATCTGGTGGCGTGTGATGTAGAGCTCAAGGTTTCCTCAGGTGAAAAGCTGTGTAAAAAGGTTTGTGTTACCTTTATTTGCACTTAAACTGTGTAACTCTTT
Source organism: Schistocerca cancellata (assembly GCF_023864275.1). Classification (NCBI taxonomy): domain Eukaryota; kingdom Metazoa; phylum Arthropoda; class Insecta; order Orthoptera; family Acrididae; genus Schistocerca; species Schistocerca cancellata. The sequence continues at coordinate 77,511,268 of NC_064628.1, forward strand.
CGGCGGTATGTGTTTTTGTTATTTGGACTGTGCTCGTACGCACTGCATTGGACATTTTCTTGGACTGTGGTAGGTTTCTTTTCCTGACTTGCTTGCTTTATCCTACAGTGAACTTATCTGTTTTCAGATTAGTTATGTCACATTTATTTAATGTGTTTTTACAGTGTTTTATGTCGAAATAAATACTCAGTGCTGCTACAAAAATGACGACAAGAGAGGTGTTCCACCAGATATTTGTGCTGCTATTTTGAGTTTCACAGTGTAATAGGACAGTGATGTAGAATATTGCTACAATAAAACCAAGTGAACTTTAATTTGGGAAGCTTGGAAACTATTCATCAGCTACTAGAACAACAACAACAATACACAGGATCAGTACCGCACTTCCTGAAATTTGTCACAGGAAGCTCATTTCCACTGTTTGACAAAGCCAAGGAGGAATTTCCAAGCAAGTCAAACTACTGACCAACAGTGAGCATCTCTGCTGTTAAAAAATCTACATATGTGCAATTTAGTGCAGGAACAGAAGCCATTAGCAAAAGCATCTAGCTTCTTACTCCGCTGTTATCTGATCATTTTGAGTGGAAAAAAATAACGAGAACTAGGGTCCAAGCTGATGGGCCCTACACCCGTCAAAGAAACGGGGGATTCTGTGCCCATTTAGCTTGCTCCGTTGTGGTCGGTCCAACAGTCTTAGTGAAACAAAAGGTAACTGATACGATATATCAAACAATGTTAGACGTCTATTCACATTCAGCAGTGCTGGCGTTGTTTCTAAGAGGCAATTACATCCTCTAACCACGCGGGGTAGCCGCGCGGTCTCATGCGCTATGTCACGGTCCGTGCGGCTCCACCCCGTCGAAGGTTCGAATCCACCTTCGGGCATGTCCTTAGCGTAAGTTAGTATAGGTTAGGTTAAGTAGTATGTAGGCTTACGGACTATGACCTCAGCAGTTTGGTCCCATAAGACCTTACCACATATTTCCTAATTTTTGAAACGTCCTCTTAGAACAATTTCAGAATTACTGTGCTGATAAACCTCTTACATTATTTGCTTTTCAAACAGCTGAGCAAAACTGACACACAATATTTTTTTAGTGCAACGCAATCTGACTTTCAGAAATCCCTACAAAAGAATGGCCCTGACTAACATTAACCTATACCTTTCACAAATCACTTACCTCACAAAAATCTTCGTTACTCAAGCTACAGCAATACAGCGAGCGCCACTACTGCCAGCTAAATAACAGATTCAAACTACGGAAGGCACTAACTACTGATAGGCATAGTTAGCAAATGAAAGATTTTAATAGAGAACAAACAATGTATTTACCTCAATAGTGTTCAAAAGTCATAATGTATATAGCAGTTCATTATATCCAGTATTACAAATTTCAAAACTCCGCCATCTCTCTCCTCACATCCACCACTGCTGGCGGCTCACCTCCAACTGCGCAACGCTACACGCTGTTCACATCCAGCTGCCCAACACTACAATGGCTGACAACAATGCAAACTAGCCACAGACTGCACACAGCACAGCCAGTGATTTTCATACAGAGCGCTACGTAACGTTGCCAATAAGAAAACATAAACAGCCTACTTACATTTTCCATCCTCCAAAATGGTAACAGTTCGAATCACGTTACTGGATACGTCCTAGATTGGTTTGATAGACATAACAATGAAATATCATTCTTCCCCGGTGTCTAAAATCGTCTAATTTAAATGTTATCGAACCATTGTCGTCTGTACTGGGCAAACATCTGAGGACCACTTAACCTCGTCTACAATTTCGCAAGGAACTACAACAATTTCTTTTCATGATATGTTCTAAATTTCAATTAATATCATTCATAATTTTTTTTAATCCGCAGAATATTTCAAGCTATTTTCGCTGTCGAAAATAAAAAAAAATGGTTCAAATGGCTCTGAGCACTATGGGACTTAACATCTGCGGTCATCAGTCCCCTAGAACTTAGAACTACTTCAATCTAACTAACCTAAGGACATCACACACATCCATGCCCGAGGCAGGATTCGAACCTGCGACCGTAGCAGTCGCGCGGTTCCGGACTGAGCGCCTAGAACCGCGAGACCACCGCGGCCGGCTCGAAAATAACATTATATCTTACACTACTGGCCATTAAAATTGCTACACCACGAAAATGACCTGCTACAGACGCGAAATTTAACCGACAGGAAGAAGATGCTGTCATATGCAAATGATTAGCTTTTCAGAGCATTCACACAAGGTTTGCGCCGGTGGCGACACCTGCAACGTGCTGACATGAGGAAAGTTTCCAACCGATTTCTCATACACAAATAGCAGTTGACCGGCGTTGCCTGATGAAACGTTGTTGTGATGCCTCGTGTAAGGAGGACAAAGGCGTACCATCACGTTTCCGACTTTGATAAAGGTCGGATTGTAGCCTATCGCGATTGCTGTTTATCGTATCGCGACATTGCTGCTCGCGTTGGTCGAGATCCAATGACTGTTAGCAGAATATGGAATCGGTGGGTTCAGAAGGATAATACGGAACGCCGTGCTGGATTCCAACGGCCTCGTGTCACTAGCAGTCGAGATGACAGGTATCTTATCCGCATGGCTGTAACGGATCGTGCACCCACGTCTCGCTCCCTGTGTCAACAGAAGGGGACGTTTGCAAGACAACAACCATCTGCACGAACAGTTCGACGACGTTTGCAGCAGCATGAACTATCACCTCAGAGACCATGGCTGCGGTTACCCTTGACGCTGCAGCGCAGACAGGAGCACCTGCGATGGTGTACTCAACGATGATCCTGGGTGCACCAACGGCAAAACGTCATTTTCCGGATGAATCCCGGTTCTGTTTACAGCATCATGATGGTCGCATCCGTGTTTGGCGACATCGCGGTGAACGCACATTGGAAGCGTATATTCGTCTTCACCATACTGGCGTACCGCCCGCCGTGATGGTATGGGGTGCCAATGGTTACACGTCTCGATCACCTCTTGTTCGCACTGACGGCACTTTGAACAGTGGACGTTACATTTCAGATGTGTTACGGCCCGTGGCTCTACCCTTCATTCGATCCCTGAGGAACCCTACATTTCATCAGGATTATGCACGACTGCATGTTGCAGGTCCTGTACGGGCCTTTCTGGATACAGAATATGTTCGACTGCTGCCCTGGCCAACACATTCTCCAGATCTGTCACCAATTGAAAACGTCTGGTCAATGGTGGCCGAGCAACTGGATAGTCACAATACGCCAGTCACTCTTCTTGATTAACTGTGGAATCGTGTTGAAGCTCCATGGGCAGCTGTACCTGTACAAGCCACCCAATCTCTGTTTGACTCAATTCCCAGGCGTATCAAGGCCGTTATTACGGCCATAGGTGGTTGTTCTGGGTAATGATTTCTCAGGATCTATGCACCCAAATTGTGTGAAAATGTAATGACATGTCAGTTCTAGTATAATGTATTTGTCCAATGAATACCCGTTTATCATCTGTATTTCTTCGTGGTGTAGTAATTTTAATGGCCAGTAGTGTATTACTGTTCAACTACGATATTATTGCACGTGCGGGTTCCGGAAACACTGGATGACGCGGTGTCAAGGCTTACACGTCATACTGTCAACCTCGATTACACACTGGCTTACGGTAAGACGACCGAATCGCTGACACGACCAGGTGCAATAATATCGTGGTCGACTAATAGATGACGTTCGTTTTACGTTGTGCAACACTTGTAGCTGGCTATTGCGTTTTGCCAACTTCTTTGCAACTGTTGAATTATTTTTGCATGGTCCCCATCGAGCAGTATTTGAAACAAGTCGGATTCAAACACATTGTCATAAATAACTGAGTGCTGTCCTTCAGTAAACATTAAAATCTGATCTTTCGCTTTTATGTTATCTCCAAGACTCAAATTCGTTAGCTATCTCTGGTTGACCCATCTAGAATGTTTTCCATCATTGGTTTCTTCATTGCTCTAACTAACAGAAAAAAAAGAGGGCCGCATATAACTAACTGAAAGGTAGACTTCTGGGAAGTATGATGGGAAGTACTGAATTCCTCATAGAAACTTGGCAAAAGGACACTGAAGAATCAATACAAAATTACAAAATCTCTTCTTGACGTTCGGAAAAATTTCCCTTTACTCACGAACTGGTATTCATGTTGTTAGGCCATTCCCAGGTGACACCTGTCACAGCCCGATATAAAATAAAGGGCTTCTTTCAATAGTGGTACAAGTCCATTACCTTCTCTTTTCTGTCTATAATGCTTCTGAAAATAATTAGCCAAACAAACAGAAAGAAACGTTCATCTCTAGCAAGAAGCCAAATGCTTGAATATTTATGGTATCTCAACTGGGCCGAGAGGTTCTAGGCGCTACAGTCTGGAACCGCGCGACCGTTACGGTCGCAGGTTCGAATCCTGCCTCGGGCATGGATGTGTGTGATGTCCTTAGGTTAGTTAGGTTTAAGTAGTTCTAAGTTCTAGGGGACTGATGACCTCAGAAGTTAAGTCCCATAGTTCTCAGAGCCATTTGAACCATTTTTTTATCTTAACTGCAGATTTTTCGGCGCTCATTTAACTTTAGGACTCTGTATCTCAATATGAACAAAAATGGACTTGTATCACTATTGAAATAAGTCCTTCAAATAATCACCTTCGTATAAAAAGAAATTTCTACATTTAAAATGTAGGCATTTTGGAACAAATAACAAATAAACTGCCTATTGGCTTCTGTTTCAGGTTCTTCGGCCGACGTTCATCTAATGATTTTTCTGCCGTTTCGCCAGCACCAGTGGCTGGCATTGTCAAAGCTTCACCCTCCATTGCCGGTGGTGAACTGGAGCCGAGCTCGCGGCCGCAGACTATATGTACCTGGCGCGCCAACGTTCGAGGGCTTCTCCGCGGTCATTTCCGGTGCGGTTCTCCTCTTGCTATCTGCGACTGTCGTTCGCTGCAGTACGGGAAGCCAGGATCCGTTTACCTTAAGGCTTTCCTCTTTCTTGTTCAAACTGTTCGCGTGTTTTTGTATTTCTACAGCTTCTCTGAACATGCGCGTGTGATAGTGCTTCTCTACAGCCAGAACTTCCGTATCAGCGAATTTTATTACGTGGTCGGTCTCATTCAGTGCGTGCTCTGCTACTGCCGATTACTCCATCTGCCCCAACCTGCAATGTCTCTTATGCTCTTTGATCCTGGTGTTAAGGGATCGTCCAGTCATTCCGACATAAACTTTTCCACATGTCCATGGTATACGGTATATTCCCGACATTGTAAGTGAGTCTCTTTTCTCCTTCGCCGATCTAAGACACTCTTTGATCTTCCTTGTCGGTTTGAAAATCTTCTTTACGCCATGTTTGCGCAATATACGGCCGATTCTGTCCGTCACTCTGGGAATGTATGGCAGAAAGGCCGTAACCGACATTTCTTTTTCTGGTTCCTTACTTCGCCGAGTGTTTGGCTCTGTTACACTTCTAATATAATTTGTGGAGTACCCATTGCCCCTCAAGACAGTTTCCAGGTGTTGCATTTCTCGTTTGAGGTGTTGCGGCTCACATATTCGTCCTGCTCTCGTTACGAGCGTACTGATCATGCCTCTTTTCTGGCTCGGGTGGTGGTTTGACAGTTTGTGCAGGTATCGGTCCGTGTGTGTCGGTTTTCGATACACGCTGTGTCCCAGGTTTTCACCGTCCCTTGTGACCAGCACATCTAGAAATGGCAGTTTCTTGTCCTTTTCTACTTCCATGGTAAATGTTATGTTGGCATGGAGGCTGTCCAAGTGTCTTAGGAAGTCACCGAGCTGTTCTTCACCATGGCTCCACACCACGAAAGTATCATCGACGTACCTGTACCACACCTTAGGTTTGCAAGTCGCCGAGTCCAGTGCCTGTGCTTCGAATTGTTCCATGAAGAAGTTGGCCACCACTGGACTGAGAGGACTACCCATGGCGACGCCTTCCAGCTGTTCGTAGAAATCGCCATTCCACGTGAAATAGCTCGTGGTGAGACATGCATGGAAGAGCTTTCTGATGTCTTGCGGGAAAATGGAACCGATGTGCTCCAGAGCGTCACTGAGTGGCACTATCGTAAATAACGAAACAACATCAAAGCTGACCAGGATGTCGTTTGGTGCAAGTTTCAGTTTCTTCAGCTTCTCAATGAAATGTCCTGAGTCCTTAATGTATGTGTCGGTCTTCCCCACGTGTGGCTGGAGCAGAGAGGCCAAGTGTTTTGCCAGTTTATATGTCGGTAAGCTAGGAGCGCTAACGATCGGTCTCAGTGGAACGCTGTTCTTATGGATCTTGGGTAATCCATACAGCCGAGGTGGTAGGGCTTCTGTGTTGCGCAGGTTTCTCAGTATGTCCGCCGGCAGAGAAGACACCTTGATTAATCGATTCGTATTCCGAGTGATACGCTGCGTCGGATCTGCGCTTAGTTTTCGGTACGTCGTCGGATCTAATAGGTCTCGGATCTTTTGCTCATGATCTTCGGTCTTCATTACGACGGTCGCGTTCTCCTTATCGGCAGGCAGTACCAATATACTCTTGTCGGCGTTGAGATTCTTAATGGCTTGTACCTCTTCTTTCTTCAGGTTGCAAGCTGGTGGTTTTGCTCGGCGCAGTATACTGGCTGTTTTAGTGCGTACTTCCTTTGCCCTTTCACAAGGAAGGGTCCGAATGGCTGCTTCGGTGTTGGCAATGATGTCCTCCATAGGTATAGTTCTCGGGATGATAGCGAAATTCCCTCCTTTTTGAAGAACAGACACTTCCTCTTCGGTCAATTGTCGTTCAGTGAGGTTGACCACTGTGTGGCAATGGAGGGTGAAGCTTTGACAATGCCAGCCACTCGTGCTGGCGAAACGTCAGAAAAATCATTAGATGAACGTCGGCCGAAGAACCCGAGACAGAAGCCAATAGGCAGTTTGTCAACAAGTGGCCACGAAAGCTTTAACAATTTTGAAATAACAAATACTTTATACGTAAGAACAACTTTTTATTTGTAAATACCGTAGAGTCTGCGATATTAATGTACTCTTCATATTATTATTTTATCCACTGCTTGACAGTCCGTTGTCACGCCGTGATGGTCTCGGAAGCCAAAACCATTTCGTCCATAAATAATGATTTCTTTTTATATTAACCTTCTTAGACCATACAATACAGCAGTCACTGAAATAAAGAAATAATTAAACTGTATAGAGCAAGATGTTTTGTAAAAAATTGTTTATGATGTCAAGTGGCCATCTATAGCCTTTCACAACACCGCCTCAAGTACGTGATTAATCTGGAGCGGGCAGTTTGTGGCAGTAGCAGGCGTGAATTCACCCGTGTTGATGAATGATCGTAGTCATTGCAGCTCATTATACTGCGTTAGAAAACAAACGGTAAAAATATTAGAGTATCATAGTTTAACACATTTTTTGTAAAAAACTATATTGTGACTTTTCATGCTTTCCCGACGGATTTGTTGCAAATACTCTTCTCGGGTTTGCCGCCGGATCGTATTGTGAAAATCGCACAATATTTCTTCGATGCAACTGCTCGACATCATCAGGTGGTGGTAGCTGCTGCTGTCACTGCTGCATCAGTCGCGCCTTGCAGCACTGACAGCAGCAGCTACTGCCACGTGATGATGTCGAGCAGTTGCATCGAAGAAATATTGTGCGATTTTCACAATACGATCCGGCGGCAAACCCGAGAAGAGTATTTGCAAAAATTATATTATTTTACGTCCCAACGCAGATATTTGTAATCGAAGCCTAGAAAACTAGACTCGCCAATCGTATCTTTCATTTAATTCTATTATTTGACCTTGACGGCAGTATGGTTTGAACCTTAAAAATTTGATACCGGCTGTGGAACTTATTGTAAAGAAGTTGGTTCAGTGGTTTTTATCTCTTCACGCCACTGAAGAAGCGCCCGCGTGGTGTGTATACTGTATGACTAGTTGTGGATTATAGATTGTCCACGAAATACCTCGTTTTCTTACGTTTTGAATCACTTTCTCATTCGTTAGCAACTCGGAAGGAGTTTGCTACCATTGCCTTGCGTCGATCAGTACTGTACACGTCATACTAATAGGCGCTAAACACTGTTTCGATAGGCATGTGGAGGAACAGTACAGCACCGTCCAAAGACGTTTTGTTGTATAATGACTTTGAAATGGGTGTCTGAGATGTCGATCATTTGTGCAGGATCATGACGATTTCGTCATTCCTTAGTGCTTCAGTCTTCTTTTGTCTACAACCTGTCTGACCCGTTGACCCCTGTTTACATTCTGCGCTGTCGCAGCTGTTGCTTCTCATAAAACTTTTACTTACGACTTTATTTGGATGGTTTCAAATGCCTCTGTCGGTACTTAAGTCATATGTGTTTAGCACAATAAATTACAATTCACGCGGAAAGTATTCGCAGTTAAGTCCCAGAACTCACGTCTCTAGTAAAATGTAGGCGTCCACACATCATAATAGGATTTGAGGATTGGTTGAATGTAAAGCGGAGAATAAAGAAACTGCCAACAAGACGTGGAACGCATATCAGGAATCACCAATACATACATAGGAAATGAAAGAAATAAGAAACAACCAAGTTATACTATAAACATGAATTTTTATTTACATTAAAGGTGACAGGAGTGAATGTGAGAATTATAGAGGCATCCATTTACTGGACAGTGCCTTTAAAATATACATCAGAATAATCAGTTTAGGCTTAAGAGCCTAGCAGACACTATCGTCAGTGAGAAAGGATGCAGTGCGGTTTAGTAGATGCTATTTTTGTAGTGAAAAGTGATCGAGAAAAGAAGGGAATTCAATTTGGAAGCTCACATCGCGTTCATCGAGCTTCAAATGGCATTTGACAGCCTAAATGCAAATATGTTATAAGAAATTTTTATCAGAAATGCTTACGAAAGAATGTAGTATAAGTGATCACAAGTTTGTATCAAAACACTACTGTGTTTGCTTGACATGGGGAAGCATTTAACAGCAACACTGAAAACATATAATGTACTAGACAAGGCTGCTGTCTCTCCCAATACTTTTTAAAATGTGTGAGGACGTTCTCATAGTAAGGTAGAAACAAATTTTAAGGTGTTGTATAATGATCTCGCTGTAGCAAAGTTTAAGTAGTACTTTATATGCAGATGTTGATGTTATTATGCAACAGACAGAAAATAATTTACGGAGTAGGCTGCACATCTTAAGAAATATAGCAGAAGAATATGGACTGATAATATATGCACATGAATACAAACTAATGGCATTTCTGGGGAAAAACCATGGTAACATCCAAAACAGAGATAAATGACAAAATACTGGAGCAGGAATCCACCTCCAACTACAATGAATATGAAATTTCGCCAACTATAGATAGGACAAGATGCTTTCAGAACAGGTTGTGCAACCTACTCCACTTAGTAAAGATGACGATGATAAATTTTATTACAAATTTGTTTTTAGATTCAATAAAGCACAGTTAACAGTAACTTGCAACACAAATCTTATGGTGTCACAGTGGAGGCATGTGGAGGTAATACACATTGTATTTCATAGTAGTGTGACTATGAGACTCTGGCACATTTGCACCCAAATGAGGTATTGAAGCAGGCGATGCCAGTGACTTCACTGTCCAAATGGTGACCACTTGACCTTGAAAAATACACATGTTAATGAGAGTTGCCTATATGCAGAGGCAATCAGTGACATCATCCTCATCCTTATCAATCCTCATTCCCCTTCCGACCAATCACAATGTAGTACTAAAGATGAAGAATTACACGAAAATTCCATGATGTCGGAACTAGCCCAATTATGTTACTGGAAAACTCCCCTCCCCTCCCTCTTCCCTTTCACCTCCCAATCGAAAATCCAAGATGTTGGAAATAGCACAATTATTGCGCTAGTGGGGAATTTAAAACTCCTCGGCTCTTCAGCCAGAGACAGAAAAGTATTAAAAGGACTCAGCCATTCAGAACGTCCCACCCCACCCTCCCCTCCTCTCTGACCAATCAGAGTGGAGTACCAAAAAGAGGGCATGGAGCTCCATTATTTCTATGATATTTACGAAAAACTGCATAAAAACACGCACTGCATAATGTACTCTCTCTTTCCCCTACCCTCCAATCAGAGCCTAGTATTTAAATTGAAAGAGCCAGTTACTGTATACCCCATCTTCGCTGTGCTCAAAAGTATCCAAATTAAACGATCGCAGCACGTCCGCACCTAAAATTTATCATAAAGACACACACATATACTCATGCTCATAAATTAAGGATAATTGCAGAATGTGGTGCCACACAACGTGGCACTACGCAAATCTGGTGCTAATAGCATAGGCACATAGGGAAAACACACGACACAGATCTGTAAGCCCACGGTATTGGTGATAAATTGAGAAAACCGTCCCGAAACACATATGCTACAAAACGTCACTGTTTCCTGCACATGTACCGCGACATCAAAATGGGATATTATCACCATGCCCACGTACACAGGCCGCACAACGGGTTGGCATACTTTGGATCAGGTGGTCGAGCAACTGCTGGGGTATAGCCCCCCATTATTGCACCAGTGCCTGTCGGAGCTCCTGAAGTATCTTAGGGGTTTGAAGACGTGCAGCGATACGTCGACCGAGAGCATCCCAGACGTGATCGATGGGGTTCAGGGATTAGAGAACAGGCAGGCCACTACATTCGCCTGATATCTTCTGTTTCAAGGTACTCCTCCACCATGGCAGTTCGGTGGGGCCGTGCGTTATCATCCATCAGGAGGAAGGTGGGACACACTGCAGTCCTGAAAAGGCGGACATAATGGTGCAAAATGATGTCCCGATACATCTGACCTGTTACAGTTTCTCTGTCAAAGACATGCAGGGGTGTACGTGTACCAATTATAATCCCACCCCACACCATCAAACCACGACCTCCATACAGTTCCCTGCCGTTTCACTGCCGTCATTCCCTTCAACAACTGATGTTCTTATTCGTAACTGCAAAGACATTTCGTGTGTTTCAAACGGTTGTAGTCGCCGCAGTGCCCATTCCTTAGGACATGCATGCATTTCAAAAGAAACAATACATTTTCTTAAAAAAACAGGCACTGCAATATCGTGACAATGTTTTCATCAATGACTACAGAATATGGTTTATGGACTGTCTCGCCAGTCTCATCTGTGAATTTCATTGGAAGCTATATGTCATTAGCTCTGGAACATTGGAACAAATATAAAAATACTCTCCTCACATAGTTAAATCCAACCTTTACTTATACAATGAAATTAGAGAATAAGCATTAAGTAGTTGTATAACGTAGGTTTTGCTTTAAATATTTCGTAAAACTTCAAAAACATGAAATGAAATTATCTTTTGATTTTTGTTCCCTATTGCCTGTATTCGACAACAGATGGCTGCAGTGATAAAACGTTCAAAGCCCAATTGCTGTACAAAGAATGTAAACAAAATTGCATCATAAAGGCAAAAAGTGCAATATTTACATCAACTATTACAATGTAATTCTTCAGGCTTTACCGGCGATCTAATGACATCTTGGGTTGTCGGGTGTTCTTCCGAATATCAGCGTCGTACTTGCACGATACTTTGGTAGTGTAACTTGTTACCTTCATCAGGTGCGACCTGAGACTACTCCTCGAGTGGACCTGATCCAATATTTATGCCTGTGGCCTTACGCCTTCACCAGGCGCTCCCTCTGCGGTCTGTGCCCACTCGCTGCGATCTTCTGGAACACTGCTGTTCCCTTTTCCGTCCCCTGCAGTCCTGGGTTTTCTCTTTGCGGTCTGCACCCGCCAGACACGCTCCTGGGTGTTCCATCTTCGGTCTGGTGCGTTTTGAATCCCGTCTGTGGTACCAGGCATTCCCCCTGTGGTCCTCTCCCGCTCACTGTGATCTGCTGGAGCGTTGCCGTTCCATTTTCGGTCTGCTGTGGTTCTAAATGTTCCCTCTGCGCTCCTCGCCCGTCAATTCCGACCCTGGGCGCTCCATCTTCGGTCAGGTGCGCCTGAAACTCTGTATAAGGATCGTTCTCCATGTCCGCGCCTTCAGTTCTTCTATTTGTGGACTGCTGCAGCTGTCCCTGTTGCTTCTTCAGCAATTCCACAGCAAGATCCCAGGCTCTACTTAGCTGGTACCCCGTGTTACGGTTCATGAGATTATCAGCCACTTTTATCTCTATGGACTACCTTATAGCACTGTCCCAAAATCTGGGCGTCTGTACTAGAAACTTGGTTTCTTCGTAATTCATGGCATGACCTAGTTCTAGGCAGTGTTCAGCAATGGCTGATTTTGTTGCCTGTCTTAATCAGGTGTGCCTTTGATGTTCCTTGCACCTGATACCTACTGTTCTTGTCGTCTGGTCAATGCAGGACATGCCACATTGGCAAAGTACATAATAAATCCCTGGTTTCTATAAAACCAGGTTGATATGTCGGGATAAGCAGAAGAAACTAACGATCAAAGTCCGAAAACAATTTATTGGACTGTTCAATTAATCAAAACAAATTCTACAGGCATAACACCAACTCAAAACAGTGTTCCGTCTTCGAATCACAACTACATACAAGAATAATCTTCTGGAGCATTGCCGTTCCCTTTTCCGTCTCCTGCAGTCCTAGGTGTTCTCTTTGCCGCCCGCACCTGCCAGACAAGCTCCTGGGTGTCCATCTTCGGTCTGGTGCGTTTGGAATCACGTCTGTGGTACCAATCATTCCCCTGTGGTCCTCTCCCGCTCACTGTGATCTGCTGGAACGTTGCCATTCCATTTTCGGGCGGAAGGCCACGGGCATAAATATTGGACCAGTTCCACTCGAGGAGTGCGAACACAGGGCAAGCGGCTATGGTTCCTCCTGTAAAAGGCTGTCGATCGCTGGCAACTGTTTTTACAGGTGAGACGTGACTCCCTGACCTCTCACACACGTGACTTAAGCAGCAGTAGCTAATTACGATGCAAAACTATGATCTTTGCCAGCCATTGTAATCCATGCAGCACAGAGATGCAGAGAGAATCACACACATTTGAATTCCTTATATATATATATATACCTTTTTGTATGCATATCTAAAAGCATACATACCTCCGAGATCCTTGAAATGTGAAAAAAGAAATATGATGCTTATGTTGACAATGAAATAATAAGCAACCAGTTGCATAATAGAAATTTATTTTCTTTACGGGTTTCTGGCACTCAGTGTCCTTCTTCACAAGGTTATGCCTATTGCATTATTTGCGAGGGTCAGTGATAAAGTGCATACAGCAAATGCCATGGTCATGTAGTTCACAGTGGCTGCATAAAACTACTAGAAGCACTGGTTTTATGCAGACACTATGAACAACACGACCATGGCATTTTGCTATACACACGTTATTACTGACACCCGCAAATAAAGCGATAAGCATAACCTTCTGAAGAAGGGCACTAGGTGCCAGGAACCGGTAAATAAATTAGATTTCGTTTATGCAACTGGTTGATTATTATTTCATTATTTACGACTGTAGTTGCTGAAGAGGGATAAAATACTAAAGACAGGACTTGCCAACTATCGCATTTTTTGCCTATAAAATTGGTTTGAACTTATTGACTCAGCTTGATGGTGTGTTATTAAGGCAGAACACCCACTGTGAGTATATTGTCATTGTTGCTGGACCGTAAAAGATATCGCCATCTTTGTGGTTGTCATATTCACCATCAGCGTCCAACACTTTTTTTTTTGGGGGGGGGGGGGGGGGGCACGAAGTTTACGTATGGTATGCACAACACCCCCATGAACCATTGACCTTGCCGTTGGTGGGGAGGCTTGCGTGCCTCAGCGATACCCGATAGCCGTACCGTAGGTACAACCACAACGGAGGGGTATCTGTTGAGAGGCCAGACAAACGTGTGGTTCCTGAAGAGGGGCAGCAGCCTTTTCAGTAGTTACAAGGGCAACAGTCTGGATGATTGACTGATCTGGCCTTGTAACAATAACCAAAACGGCCTTGCTGTGCTGGTACTGCGAACGGCTGAAAGCAAGGGGAAACTACCGTAATTTTTCCCGAGGGCATGCAGCTTTACTGTATGATTAAATGATGATGGCGTCCTCTTGGGTAAAATATTCCGGAGGTAAAATAGTCCCCCATTCGGATCTCCGGGCGGGGACTACTCAAGAGGATGTCGTTATCAGGAGAAAGAAAACTGGCGTTCTACGGATCGGAGCGTGGAATGTCAGATCCCTTAATCGGGCAGGTAGGTTAGAAAATTTAAAAAGGGAAATAGATAGGTTAAAGTTAGATATAGTGGGAATTAGTGAAGTTCGGTGGCAGGAGGAACAAGACTTCTGGTCAGGTGACTACAGGGTTATAAACACAAAGTCAAATACGGGTAATGCAGGAGTAGGTTTAATAATGAATAGGAAAATAGGAATGCGGGTAAGCTACTACAAACAGCATAGTGAACGCATTGTTGTGGCAAAGATAGATACGAAGCCCACACCTACTACAGTAGTACAAGTTTATATGCCAACTAGCTCTGCAGATGACGAAGAAATTGAAGAAATGTATGATGAAATAAAAGAAATTATTCAGATAGTGAAGGGAGACGAAAATTTAGTAGTCATGGGTGACTGGAATTCAAGTGTAGGAAAAGGGAGAGAAGTAAACGTAGTAGGGGAATATGGATTGGGGCTAAGAAATGAAAGAGGAAGCCGCCTCGTAGAATTTTGCACAGAGCACAACTTAATCATAGCTAACACTTGGTTTAAGAATCATGAAAGAAGGTTGTATACATGGAAGAACCCTGGAGATACTAAGAGGTATCAGATAGATTATATAATGGTAAGACAGAGATTTAGGAACCAGGTTTTAAATTGTAAGACATTTCCAGGGGCAGATGTGGACTCTGACCACAATCTATTGGTTATGACCTGTAGATTAAAACTGAAGAAACTGCAAAAAGGTGGGAATTTAAGGAGATGGGACCTGGATAAACTGAAAGAACCAGATGTTGTACAGAGTTTCAGGGAGAGCATAAGAGAATAATTCACAGGAATGGGGGAAATAAATACAGTAGAAGAAGAATGGGTAGCTTTGAGGGATAAAGTAGTGAAGGCAGCAGAGGATCAAGTAGGCAAAAAGACGAGGGTTAGTAGAAATCCTTGGGTAACAGAAGAAATATTGAATTTAATTGATGAAAGGAGAAAATATAAAAATGCAGTAAATGAAGCAGGCAGAAAGGAATACAAACGTCCCAAAAATGAGATCGACAGGAAGTGCAAAATGGCTAAGCAGGGATGGCTAGAGCACAAATGTAAGGATGTAGAGGCTTATCTCACTAGGGGTAAGATAGATACTGCCTACAGGAAAATTAAAGAGACCTTTGGAGATAAGAGAACCACTTGTATGAACATCAAGAGCTCAGATGGAAACCCAGTTCTAAGCAAAGAAGGGAAAGCAGAAAGGTGGAAAGAGTATATAGAGGGTCCATACAAGGGCGATGTACTTGAGGACGATATTATGGAAATGGAAGAGGATGTAGATGAAGATGAAATGGGAGATACGATACTGCGTGAAGAGTTTGACAGAGCACTGAAAGACCTGAGTCGAAACAAGGCTCCCGGAGTAGACAACATTCCATTGGAACTACTGACGGCCTTGGGAGAGCCAGTCCTGACAAAACTCTACCATCTGGTAGATGTATGAAACAGGCGAAATACCCTCAGACTTCAAGGAGAATATAATAATTCCAATCCCAAAGAAAGCAGGTGTTGACAGATGTGAAAATTACCGAACAATCAGTTTAATAAGCCACAGCTGCAAAATACTAACACGAATTCTTTACAGACGAATGGAAAAACTAGTAGAAGCCGACCTCGGGGAAGATCAGTTTGGATTCCGTAGAAATACTGGAACACGTGAGGCAATACTGACCTTATGACTTACCTTAGAAGAAAGATTAAGGAAAGGCAAACCTACGTTTCTAGCATTTGTAGACTTAGAGAAGGCTTTTGGCAATGTTGACTGGAATACTCTCTTTCAAATTCTAAGGGTGGCAGGGGTAAAATACAGGGAGCGAAAGGCTATTTCCTTTTGTACAGAAACCAGATGGCAGTTATAAGACTCGAGGGACATGAAAGGGAAGCAGTGGTTGGGAAGGAAGTAAGACAGGGTTGTAGCCTCTCCCCGATGTTATTCAATCTGTATATTGAGCAAGCAGTAAGGGAAACGAAAGAAAAATTCGGAGTAGGTATTAAAATCCATGGAGAAGAAATAAAAACTTTGAGGTTCGCCGATGACATTGTAATTCTGTCAGAGACAGCAAAGGACTTGGAAGAGCAGTTGAATGGAATGGACAGTGTCTTGAAAGGAGGATATAAGATGAACATCAACAAAAGCAAAACGAGGATAATGGAATGTAGTCAAATTAAGTCGGGTGATGCTGACGGAATTAGATTAGGCAATGCGACACTTAAAGTAGTAAAGGAGTTCTGCTATTTGGGGAGCAAAATAACTGATGATGGTCGAAGTAGAGAGAATATAAACCGTAGACTGGCAATGGCAAGGAAAGCGTTTCTGAAGAAGAGAAATTTGTTAACATCGAGTATAAATTCAAATGTCAGGAAGTCGTTTCTGAAAGTATTTGTATGGAGTGTAGCCATGTATGGAAGTGAAACATGGACGATACATAGTTTGGACAAGAAGAGAATAGAAGCTTTCGAAATGTGGTGCTACAGAAGAATGCTGAAGATTAGATGGGTAGATCACATAACTAATGAGGAAGTATTGAATAGGATTGGGGAGAAGAGAAGTTTGTGGCACAACTTGACCAGAGGGGATCGGTTGGTAGGACATGTTCTGAGGCATCAAGGGATCACCAATTTAGTATTGGAGGGCAGCGTGGAGGGTAAAAATCGTAGAGGGAGACCAAGAGATGAATACACTAAGCAGATTCAGAATGATGTAGGTTGCAGTAGGTACTGGGAGATGAAGCAGCTTGCGTAGGATAGAGAAGCATGGAGAGCTGCATCAAACCAGTCTCAGGACTGAAGACCTTAACAACAACAACATGCACAACATACTACTTCCAGTATTATAATTTATATTTTGTTTATTAATTACTTGCTGTAAAACAAGAATCATAGATTATCCTTTCAAGTATGTGCAGAACTAGTCGCATCTTGGCGAGAGTAGGAGCGCACTATGCACTAAACACTAACGGCGTTGCGAAAGGGAGAATACCATCCAGTACTGAGTGCAAAATGTATCAGTACCAGGTATGGAATGGCAGCAGTGGTCTACCTGAAGAACTCCAAACCGTATCTGTCATCAAGGCTCTCGAGTACCTGTGACGGTGGTCTTGACACTCTAAACAGTAGCGCTGTGTACATGGTATAACGCGTGTGAGTGAACAACATGTACTCAGTTGATTTCGAAAACAGTGACAGGAACTAACATTTTTTCTTCATATCTGACTAGTAGAGAACTATGTGTATATAAAAATGTGAGTTTCTACATTCGAACTGTCACCTGTTGGAACTACAAGAGATAGTAATGAACTCTATAAAAGAAAATTGTTGTGACTATGTTTAGCTCGCGAGAGTGCATAGCTCCCAAATATAAAGTCAATGATTTGTGTTGCGATGTAGATGTTCTTTTTAGTAGTGAATCTGAAAATAATACAATTATTTAAGAGGGAGTACTTAACAGACTCAGAACTTTGTTGTTTTGAAGTGCACGATAAACAGAACGTATTTATTACAACGAATTGTTTCTGTTTAAGTATAAGAAAAAGGCTGATTGTTATAATAATAATATATTGTCATACTGTATACTGTTTGCCCTCAAATTGCAATTCAGTGTCATTTGGATTGTCTTGAGGCTGATACAGTTGTCAAAACGTGGTTGTTTAATAGATCAAGTACTTCCCCTTATTGTAACAACCTACTGTATGCAATAGATGATATTCTAAAAAGCGTTGAATTATAATGGTATAGAGACAAAATTCGTACGTTTCCACTGTGTGACAGAATAAAATGAGAAACAGTTCCTGCTGCAAGACCAAATTAACAGTGTGTAAAAAGTTTTTTGTAATAAAATTTATGTCTATTATTGTTTGGTTAGTTTCTTTACTTTCTACACCCTTTGCATTACATTATAACTTTGTTGCCTCTTTAATGTAACTGTCTGGGAAATACAGAGAGAGAGAGAGATAGAGAGGGGGGAGGGGAGAGAGGAGAGAGAGAGAGAGGAGAGAGAGAGGGAAACTGTGGTACATTTTTTATGATGATGATGATGATGATGATGATGACGAAGCAGAAGTGGAAATACTGTACGTAGTTTCTTGATGTTGTGTGCACGCTTGTGAGATGAAATTTGGTGTCAAGTACAGTACTTACAGAGTACAGAATTTACAGAGGTGTAGCGTTGTGCAGTGTGTGTGTGTGTGTGTGTGTGTGATAGCGCCAATTTACGCAAATAGCAGTCAAATATCTTTGAACATCGTGCTAATTTAAGTGAAGTTTATGTTTTTTTTCAATATGGAAATATTTTGTACCTCTGAGCATGACACAGTTAAGAGACATCTTTGAACATGACACCATTTTCACGCAATCCAAGTGAAGCTTACATATTTTTTTGGAAATACTGTGTATCTTTGATCTTACCATTTTTATGCAGTTCTAGTGAAGCGTACGTAGTTCCATAGCTATACAGTGATAGTGTGCCTCATTTCAATGACCCTTAAATACTAGGCTGTTTCACCTTAATTGCCACTAAGATACTATGCTAAGATTGGCTGGAGAGTGGTGGGGGAGAGTGAAGGGAGAGGGGACGTTGTTTGTCGTCTGATGGTTACAGACAAAGGGTTTAGGGTTATGGCATCAAAACAGCTGCATGTGTACAACCGGTGCAAATCCTCTAATTTAATCAGTTGGCGTTTTCATCCAACTAGGTAGACCGACAGTATTGGACAGATGGTGTGCCTTGGTGAGTGGAGTGGTTTGGCAAGTGACATGACTGTGATGAAATCAGACGTAAGTACTTGCCCATACTTAGGATGGATAAGAAATGAAATCTCAACGCATCTGACCTTTGCCAGATGATAGACGTAAGACAATTGTGACATAAGGCGCTGAACCTTCTACAGAAGGTCTATAACCTGCAGTTGTATCGAATCGTTACCGTCATGGCCTGCATCTCCAGAAACATGTTGTTTACAGGGGAACTGCAAGTAAACTGCAGCACGGGAACAAGTAGAGACTTCACAGTGCAGGACATTACTTATCAATTCAATGGCAACCCACAAATGAAGAGCCACATCATTTGGGATTCACTCCTTACTTCCGGGTACAGACGATGTCCTATGACAGTACCTGCGCTCACAGTACGCCTCACTGCAGAAATGAGTGCAGGACACATGAATTGATGAGTTTCAACACATTTTGAAACAAGTTTCTAGGAGTTAGGGCCAGTTGAAGAGATTTTCGGCATCTAATTTTCGGGAAATTTTACGTTACATGAAATTAGACTGCTGATACAGTTTGCTAGTGCTCCCTGAGATGATAACAGCAGAAACCAGCTGGTGGGAAAGATTTTGTTCACCTGTTTACGCCAGTACTCACAACCATGCATCACCCCAGTTTGCCTCAAAACAGCGTCCGAAAAGTTCTATGAACACTGATGACATGAGACCACTCGCGTGGCTTCTCTTACGAGAAATGTCCTCTTCACTATTTCGGTTATCCTTTGTTCTTTTAAACAACGCAAGGATCCCTGGCTGCAGATACTGGGAAAAAAGTAACAGCTGAATAAACGTTTTCTGTAGCGGTAGTACAAAGTTCAATAACGGCAGCTTATAATTCTGGAAAGCATTATTTCCTATCCAAAAATCAGCGATGATATTAAAAGTTAATGCGGAGATGGTAAACAATTATGGCTGAAAAGTAATATTCATTGAGTGATGCGCTGGAGTGGTTACTAAGCTGTGACGTTATTATAACTTTTATTGATAAGAGCATTAAGAGACCTAGTACACAGTATGTAACACTTTTTATTCGTTACGGTGCATGTAACGTATGTCCTCTGTTGAATTAAACATGACAAACAGTTAGTCATATCTAGAAGACATTGATGAGTGGGTACCGTGCAGATATCAAACTGCGGCGACGTTGACTGATGCGTTTCACCTGCTGTTCCAAATAATGTTCGTTTGTAGAACAGAAGGAGTGGCCTAGGAGAAATGATTTCAGATTAGATTTAAAATTTGAATTGTGGTCCATCAGACAAATAATCAAAGCTAATTATGGCTGCATATTGGGCCTCTGATACCTGTAGCAATGCCAATGAAATTCATTTATTTCTTTTAGTGCTGTAACTGTAGACATGACTAACGTTTCCAAAGAATATAGTGAACGTGCAGTTATAACACGTAACGTCTTCAAGCGCCTTACAAAACGTCTGTGGGTGAATGTCAGAATCCGCTTTCGCTGCTCACATTTATGCTATCATTACTTCTTCCTATATGATGAATTAACCAAAAGATTATATCATACGACTTTTAGTGAAAATGAACAAAATATTTTTGTATGTCTTTTGTTTTTTTTTCCTACACTAATATTTAAACGAAGAGAAAAATTCGCTGAACTTAGTTATTAGAGAATCACAATAACCTGCTTCTCCCAGTTCAAACTTTCAACAGCATGAACAATGAACATTTGGAGCATCCTAAACCATTCAGATTCATGATCATGCAATAATTCTTGGTACTCCTCTATTTGTTGGACATAAATGATCGTACAGTGTTCTTCTGAAGTTAGGAGGTAGTCTATTTGCAGTGCACTACTCATTAATCCTTTGAAACACATACAAAAATTGACTCTGTCTCTATATCTCTAACTAGATCAATTGAAACACTTTTGTCATCTGCAAAAAGTGCTAACTCTGTTAGTGTGTTCAGAGATATATAGAATAGAAATTATCCTAAACTTGAACCCACTATGACTTCGTTGTGATTTCCACCTAGTAACTGTTTTTCCCTTCCAGAATCGTCTGAGTTCTTTGTTTTGTACCTAATGATACGCTCCGAGTGACTCGTCATTCTTCTTCTTCTCTTTTTAACATACGACGGGCTTTCAATAACTAATGCAACGTGGTATGCGGTAAGTGGCTGATAGGAAGGTTTCTGATGCAGCAAGCCGTTACGTCGACGTCGACCAGTGGAGTCGTACCATGCGGACAAACAGGGAGTAAGGCGGCGGCGTAAGGCGTTCGCGGAGTTATGTTGAAAAATATGGTTTTGTAGTCAAAAGAGTGGGGAATAATATGATGCATTGGAACTCTGTATAAAATCAATCTGCTTTCAGAAAAAAAGTGTTGCATTACTTACTGAGCGCCGCTCGTAGCCTCGCTGTTCTGCAAGGTAAAGATTTTTGAGGCGTGTAACTCCATTACACCAGACCGCAACACTGGAACACTATGCTCTATTTGTCCTGGACCACCAAGTAGTTGTAGGTTTGTACCCCTGTCCCTTCACAGAACCCAAATATTGATAATTAGACTGGAGGCGAAAAGTCGAAGATTTTTCGCACATTTCGCTCTCAGTTTTCGCGTCACCAAATGAGAATAGCAGACGAATTATGTCGCCAACAGGATTTCGTTTTTCAAGTTATTAGTCGCACGAGGCAACGGACACCTTTCTCATATGATCTGAGATCAAAATTTCAACCAAACTGCAACGCTAACCGATCGATAATGTTCATAACTTTCCCAAAGGTATGAATTGTTTTGGTTTTCGGACTTCCTTTGTGACGAATACAGTATCTTCCGTCTTGCGCTTGCAACAGATTCGAGTTGAAGGAATGAAATTTTACTGTTCTCACTACAATCAAACTGAATCAAAGCTTGTTTCTCACAAGTTTTGGGCTTTCAGTACTTTACTTTTGGAATGAAAATCTCTTCTGTTATGACCAGTTACATATGTTGCCAAAATTTTGTTCACTGTCATGCGTTTGTCATATACGTATAGTGACGCCATGCTCACTTTTCACTTATATCAGTCGATCGTACGCATTTCCAGCGCTAAAATATTTTAATATTCCACTATCATCAGCATCTTTGTATACTTGATGATTATCAACCATCACCGCTTCCAACGGAATTCAGTCACACTATGTAAAGAGAGAAAAAACGGAACGTCGTCCATTTTGTAGCTAACCTCCAGCGTGAAAACCACTCAAATGAAGTTTTAGGGTAGACTCGTAGATCTGGTTGCGTTTCATTTTGTAGAACTTTTCTGGGGTTTTCTAGACGCCATGCAACGAATTATTCAGATGCAAACAACATATGATGACAGGAAATTTTCGCACATGGAACTCAGCATATAATTTCTTGTCGTGATGGAAATGAAAAACGCTTTCCTTGAGTTGAGAGAAAATAAAAGAGAAATAAAAGAAAAATTTCAACATTACAATTGCACACCGAAGCAGAATATTTGGAGAAAAAGTGTCATTGCAATCTATTAGTGAGGTATCGCTGTATCCGAGAAACCCATCTGTTTGCAGTATCTTAGTAAGTGCCGCAGTGTACAGTTATCGATATCGAGAAAACCTTCTAGGTAACTACCCTTTGAGAGCGAGGATACTCAACAACGTAATCTCTCAAGTGCGGATTTCACGTACCGAGTAGAGTTTAATTCAGTCTCGCTCAGGTCTTCTTGAATTCCTCAGATATTGCCATGAAGTTTCCAAGAAAAGAAAAACCAGTTCATGAAATTCTATTACGTTCACGAGTCGAGCATTTTAGTGCCGACAGGTATTTGTAAATAATAGATGAAATATTTCTTCACACTATTTGTCCAGAAAATATAATATCAAAGACTCACCATTGTCTGATACAGAAGCTTCTACAAGTACACAGTGTCTTATGTACTCCAGTTTTCTTAAATTTATCTTGTCTATTTATTTTATGTGGCAGTGTTACTACTAACTGATCTTTTGTTGGATACTCGCTGTTAATCGCATGTATCTCTAGGTTCGTGCTATCCCTTACGAGATACCATAGTATATGGCGTTCTTCTTGATTACCTTTGCCTTAACCTGTCCTATTTTTATTATTTTGCTGATATTTTCAATGTTTCAACCATTGTTTCTTGTATGGATTTCGTTTCCAGGTACATTTTCTGACCGAGGCAGTGTTACTGTTCTGTGTATTGAAGGGTATCTATACGTGAAAGATCTGGTTGGGGAGCAGTGCTGATGATGCGGGTGAAAAATGCGGTATCTGTTAACACTGAAAGTGGGGAAAAGGTATCTGGATGCACATGACAGAAAAACCTTTGATGTCTAAATGAACTGAGCTGCCGGATCTGCATGTTTATGATAGCTGAATAAATATTACATAAATAGCTTGTCGATATTTATCTGTTGCACAACGAATAACAGTATTTTCTAAAAATAGAAGTTTGCGAGGGAATACGTAAGTACGTGCTCTTGTAAAAATATCACGTTTATTCAAGAACTGGGGAAACCAATAAAAATAAACAACTAATCAGTGGCTGATGGTTGCTGTTCTTCATAACACTCTAGGCTGAGTTACAGAATTATGTTTACAACTGCGTCTTGGAGACCCCAGCAGAATTCATCATTAATTATGGAAGGGTCAGAGGGCTCTTTCAATGGCGACATTCACGCACATAAACACATACCATAGATATTGAGGGCAAATATAAGAATAAGGAAAAACTTCACCGGTATGCACGTATTTAGAAAACGGTCTTCCCCTGAGCAAATTGGACAGAAGACATTACTATGACGCAGGTTGTTTTTCATAAAACTCTTTGTTTATGACGACAAATCTCATGAACTGTTGTTCTTACTCCCACAGTAATGGATATCTGTACGGAGTTTGGTTGAAATCGGTCCAATAGAAGGAGGTGTGGAACACACTTACACACACACACACACACACACACACACACACACACACACACGTTTGTAAGATGTTTGGATGTCTGAAAAATGTGCTAAGAGACAAACCGTTAGGTTGCTGGTAAATATGTTATTTTCAGCAGTTCCATATAAAGTCATTAATTTAAAACATTCTGGAATTTTCTACATTGCTGGTTTGCCATGGGCAGTTGTGCTGAGCTGAACAATAAAACTGTCACCTATGATGGAACAAAGCCTCTGAAACCTGTCGTAATTGAATAATTAAAGTTTACCGACTGGTTAAGTTGTATTCATTTTTTATGTGTGGTATTAATACACAATCGCAGAAGTAGCGTATAAAACATGTTTAAGTGTTACATTGTGTGCTACATTTTAAATCTGAAGTGCTTCGGTGTGCAGATTATCATAAATTTGTTTCGTACACAGTCACACAGTGCAAATGTAAGAATGTCATGCTGGTTGTTCCTTGACGAATTAGATGCTAATGCTTTAGAAACGCAGACTTAACTCTACTTATAAAGCAACTGAAACTAGAAAACATTTCCATCTACACTCTCTCCAGCTAAGTGGCTCTAAGAATGACTTCATTGTCCAACAAAAATTTTATCGATGTTGCATGGACTGACAACTCCCGTTGTTTGAAGTGTATCTGTTGTCCGATTGCACCTCTATTGCCTAGTTTCATAATGTATTGCAACAGAATCTTCAGAAAACAAATATGCTAGCCGAGAACAGTAATTTATGATGGTATGTTCACTCTATCTGAAAGTGTCTACTAGAATCTTGGTGAGAGAAAACATTTTCACCACCAAGACTTGACCAGAGCACACTATTGTCGTGATTTCAGTTTGTAACGTGATCGCGGTCTGCCTTGGAGTGTGGGCATGTGAAGCTTTTAGCGATTCGTCCGTCAGAAGGGAATATTGATTTGTCGGCGATTGTGGTGCTGCTCTAGAGAAGAAGTATATATCGCCAATGGCGCCCGTGCTATAGTTTGTGGGGGAGGGGGGTCTAGAACTGGGGGCCATGGAATATTTTGAATATTTTGGAAGACGAATAATGACTTGTAAATAGCCATAAAAGAGTTACAGTTCCGACCCCGTTGAAAACCTGCGTAATACCGACTTTTAAATGGTGACTTGAGAGGATAATATCTGACTACACAGATTTTTTTTCCTTTCCCCGAGCGTTAGGGGAGGGCACCGCGCCCCCTCACCCCCTCCCCCCCCCCCTCCCCCACCTCCACCCCTTGCCACAACGTATGGGCGCCCCTGTATGTCACAACATCGGATTCCCGGCTCTAAGCAAAAACTTCATCAACACAGACAACAGTAGAAGATATCGCTGGAGTAATCTACACTGAATATTTATAACACGGGATTCTTACTTGGCGGTGGTGCCCTATGAGCTCGAAGTAAGAGTGCACTTGCAGTTAGACTGAGGAATCAACGCAGTGGGAGTCTCGCCCGAGTTTTTTGACTGAATCAATTACCAAACGCTAATGCCAACCAAACAGTGCAGAAAGGCAATATTTTGTGTCGTAGATTTTGCTGTAGTGTCACAACCTTCAGCGCATTTACTGTCGAGACAAGAATATACGACAAGTCTTAGTGAAATGGCTACTGCAAATGAACGGAACGGTTTCTTAGCGTACATTCACGTTCTATGGGACTGTTTACCCATAGAAAAGACAACATAGGAATCTCACAACATAAACGCGAGTACTGAAGTGAGATATAACAATGTGTGTATCATATTTCAGTCTTACATATTCCGGGCTGAGTGCTCAGCTATTAAAAATATCTGAAATCCGTTTTCGTAACAACAAAAGAATGTCTACTTATTCAACCACAGAGATTTAGTTTCATTCATTTAAAACATTGTAACTGGTCTGGAATGAAACATAATTAGAACTGTGGGTGTCTCCTAGATTTAAAACCATTTTGTCACAAGAGATATTCAAGTTGATTTTTATTTGATCCATTTTATCTGATTTCCATTCACACCTGGAATTTCGTCTCTTTGCACATTCACGTATTGCTGCGTTTGGCCTAATTTCCCATTAGCTTGCAGCACTATACATTTCTTGAAGTAAAAAAAATCACTATAAAACAATGCATACTAGTGTTTATGTCTCTGCGTTTTGTGTATTTAGGGTCATTAATTTATCTGCATGTTCTGGGGTTTTACTTATTTTTATTTTTTTAAAAGTACTTTTGATCTGTAGCGAATTGGACTGAAGGTGCAGTCTCGGAGTTAATGATCAAAACTGGAAAGAAAGTGGATATTATGCGAGATGAGTAAAAGGAAATGAAAATTGTATGCAAAAGTAGGGAAACTGAAAGCGGGTAGGTAGTGTAATGGAAAGGCAGAAAGGTAGAAGTGAAATGGAGAAGATGCAGAGGGAGAGAGAGAGAGAGAGAGAGAGAGAGAGAGAGAGAGAAAGAAATGAAGAGAGAGAGAGAGAGTAGAGGGAGGAAGAATTTTTGTTTCAGGTGATGTTCTCAATGACCTTTTTTAACAACTCAAATCCTTCTGCAGCAACGTTTCAAATGCTACCATTTTTTTCTCTATGAACTTGTCAGGTCAACATTTTGTTTCCATTCGTTAACTGAGTTAAAAAAATAAGTTCCACGTTCTGGCCCTGGACGAGCAATTGTCGCCGACCGACCACCGTGTCATCCTATGTTAATGGCGTCATCGGATGTGGTAAGGAGGAATACGTGGTCAGCACACCGCTACCTCGTCGTTGTCGGGTTTCTTCACCTTGTAATTGCTACTTAACGGTCGAGTAGCTACTTAGTAGGCCTCAGGAGGCTAAATGCGCTCCATGCCAGTCCTCCACCAAGAAAAATCCCTAGCAGAACCGGGAATCGAACGCGTGTCCTCCGCTTGGCAGCTAGCCGCGCTGAACACTCAGCGACAGGGGCGAATCATTAAGTGAGTGATTGACCACGAATCCAGAGTCCGGCTTCAGTCTTCAGGATGGAGTTAGATGGGTCATATAAAACAGCAGTTTAAATCATTTATTACTTTACTGCAGTGAGAGTTCACATCCATACACCGGAACTACCCCAACGTAAAAGAACCTGAGAAACTTGTATCTCGGCCGTTCATCACTTGCACTGGTACCGTCATACAATGTAATCTCTCCAAAATAACAGTAATAACCACAGGTTTAGCATATTCTGGCATTCTAAGATTATTGTTTAGCACCGATTATCGCTGTTGTTAAGGACATATCTTTGCATTATTTTACTTCCATGGAAAAATTCTTCAAGACATGTTGAACATTGCTACAATACCTAAAGGTTTAGTTTCTGGTGAAAACAACCGACATGTAGAAACAAATCTTTGAGTCGTTTACAGAGTTTCAATTTTTAGAAGCACGACGCAACAACTCGGTTCCAGGATCTGTTGCTCTTTGGCTGTCGACCCGCGACGTATAGTGGCCAGCAATTTCCTCTCTGGTCGCGGCAGCGAAGATGCTGTCTCCGTTCGTTGCGCCGCCCTCTCCGTACATGAAACATAAAAAAATACAAACTTTTAGATAATTCACCATCATTACAAAAATACATAAACAAAATAAATTAAACTTATATTCACCTGCAAACTGGGCTGACACTGGTGGATGGGTGACGCTTCCATTTCACGTCCCACTACAGCGTGTAACCAATGGCACCCCATACCATCACGCCGGGTGATACGCCAGTATGGCGATGACGAATACACGCTTCCAATGTGCGTTCACCGCGATGTCGCCAAACACGGGTGCGACCATCATGATGCTGTAAACAGAACCTGAATTCATCCGAAAAAATGACATTTTGCCATTCGTGCACCCAGGTTCGTCTTTGAGTACACCATCGCAGGCGCTCCTGTCTATGATGCAGCGTCAAGGGTAACCGCAGCCATGGTCTCCGAGCTGATAGTCCATGCTGCTGCAAACGTCGTCGAACTGTTCGTGCAGATGGTTGTTGTCTTGCAAACATCCCTACATGTTGACTCAGGGATCGAGACGTGGCTGCACGATCCGTTACAGCCATGAGGATAAGACGCCTGTCATATCGACTGCTAGTGATACGAGGCCGTTGGGTTCCAGCACAGCGTTCTGTATTACCCTCCTGAAGCCACCGATTTCATATTCTGCTAACAGGTCATTGGATCTCGACCAACGCGAGCAGCAATGTCGCGATACGATAAACCGTAATTGCGATAGGCTACAGTCCGACCTTTATCAAAGTCGGAAACGTGATGGTACGCATTTCTCCTCCTTACACGAGGCATCACAACGACGTTTCACCAGGCAACGCCGGTCAACTGCTGTTTGTGTACGAGAAATCGGTTGGAAACTTTCCTCATGTCAGCACGTTGTAGGTGTCGCCACCGGCGCCAACCGTATGTGAGTGCTCTGAGAAGCTAATCATTTGCATATCACAGCATCTTCTTCCTGTCTCTTAAATTTCGCGTCTGTAGCACGTCATCTTCGTGGTGTAGCAATTTTAATGGTCAGTAGTGTATTTTGATGGAGTCTTCTCGAGATGTGATTTTTTTCTTCGCGATACTTTACTAGCAGTTTCAAAGCTTTTTGATCAAATCCTTTGCCTGACAAAATATGTAGCCATGGTTAGGTTCCACTAGCGTAGCGTGTTTCGTGGAATCATCTTGATAAATCTCGTCTAAGAATTGCGGATTTGTTTTTTGAACCTCACGAGTCAATTTACAAAAAGACGTTCGGTCTCCTGCACCTAGGGCGTCATCACATCAATCAAAAAATGCCTTTTCTTGCCAAATAAATGCGTTTTCGTGTCTTTTAAGAAAATATTAATAAACGCAGTATATCGAGGATTATTTCACTTTTTTGCAGTGTATGTAATGTAAAAATCGAAAATAAAGAGATTAAAGATCTTCCCGTATAGGGACTATACCCGCCGAAGTGGGATTACTGTTCTCTATTCTTTCCGCTGCGGCAAAGACTGCGTGACCTCTAACAGAAATAGCTAGTGCCTCGTCCGTCCTACATCCGAAATGCTTTTTTTAGGGTTCCGTACCTCAGTCGGTAAAAACGGAACGTAACATCACTTTGTTGTCCGTCTGTCTGTCTATCTGTCTGTCCGACTGTTAAAAACCCTTTCTTCTCATGAGTGGACAGACATATAAAGCTGAAACTTATGTCACATACG
Source organism: Schistocerca cancellata (assembly GCF_023864275.1). NCBI lineage: Eukaryota > Metazoa > Arthropoda > Insecta > Orthoptera > Acrididae > Schistocerca > Schistocerca cancellata. The sequence continues at coordinate 77,540,383 of NC_064628.1, forward strand.
ATCCCTTGGCAGCTGTGAGAAAAACGGTTCAAACATCTCTAAGCACTATAGGACTTAACATCTGAGGTCATCAGTCCCCTAGACTTAGAACTACTTAAACCTAACTAACCTAAGGCCATCACACATCCATGCCCGAGGCAGGATTCGAATATGCGGCCATAGCAGCAGCGCGGTTCCGGACTGAAACCTGTAAGAAACTGAAGCTTCTAAGTCGATGCAACCAAATGATACTGCCATTTGTCATATATTTTGATGCAATCTCACTCATCAAAACCTGTAGGTTGCTCCCAATTGACCCTGTATCATGGAATTTGGCAAGAAGCCAGGTTTCACTGTACAAGGAAAGGAGAAGACTCCAAAGATTAATAATTTGCAATTGTATCACATGAAAAAATATTTCCTGGTCATTTTTTTATCCGAAGTCAAACTTGATGTTAAAACAAACACTAGTTATGCATTCAAGCTCGCTAGGTCGCAATGGTAAAAGCCGAACATCAGTCAAAGAATGACTTTATTCTTCATATGACACGTTTCGGAGTTTATCCATCATCACATGTCCAGGAGCCATTGCTGTGTGTAGATATGATATTTCAATTTGTATATGAAACAAAAATTCGCAGACTAATCTACGAACGTCTGTGTCACATCAACCTGAAACGTTAAATTTCGAAAATGTTGGAATCGATATCTTGCCGGTATAAATCGATATCTTGGCGGTACCAGTGTCGATAACAGGTAAAAATGGTCGAGATTCTCGATTCGTAGAATGGATGAACTGTCTGTATACATAATTAAGTTTGTACGGAAACTTCAGTGCACAAGTCCTACACGTAACTGGTCAACTTATTTTCCAAGCGCTTGGCGGTCTGGAGCTCTCACTCGTGTGACATTCACTTCTAGCCAAGTTCTGCAAATATCGTAATTTGGACGACATCGGTGATGCCGAATAGACGCTGTCTCATTTTAAGTCTGTTCAAAGGCCAAATGAAGACAAGGCCATGGCATCTCCCATAGAAAAGCGCTGCAGTGTTCAAACAGCTTTCAGTTTGATGACAACGTTATTTACTTATATGTAACAGGAATCTCACGTCTGTAGATGCAAAGCTGTTAAAGTAAAAAAAAAATTGTTCTTTGAATCAGCTTTTATCAACCGATATGGTCATGATATGAACATGGGGCCATTAAGTTATCTTCGTTGGCACTTGCCACCTGTTTGCAAAGGGGTAAATTCTATAATATTTTCTTCAGAAATAGTGGGACGGGAAGGGATGCAAATCTGCCTGACCCAACAAGGAAACCTACCGCATTGGCCCGAAAATAAGACGCAATTTTTATCCAAATTTTACCCTCTAAAAGTCCAATTGGAGCTTATATTCGCTACCTTATTTTACATACCCTTGCTGTAAAAAAAATTATGCTCATTTACAACTTCACAACTAGTGTCTGTAACGGACACTGGTGGAAATCCACTTTATAATGCAGGTGCTAACGTTTTGTAGGGCTACCAATAGTGTTTCGTTGACTCATAATTCAGTTTCAGTTGGATACTGATAAAGAAACCTGATTTATGAACGACCATTTATAGCGGAAAGAATCACCAAGTCAACGAAGTCGGCGCATTTACGATGCAAGCTTCAAACGTACATTTGTGCATCATGCCAAAACCACAACCAACAGAGAGGTCGGTAGAAACTATGGACTGACATAACTAATGTCCAACGTTGGGTCGCTTCAAAAGAAAGATGAAAGAAGGCAGTTTTAACGAGAAAATTATCCAGGGGACCAAAATGTTGCAAATAAGCGGAAGTTAGAAGCTACAGTTCTTTCCTATGTGAAAGATAAGAGGAAAGTTGCAATACCTGCCTCACAAGAAATAATCCAAGTGAAGGCCTTAGAAATCACCTGATTCATAAACGTGCCACAAGGAGAATTCCGTGCGTCGTATCGTCGCTTAATGCGCAGAAATGGCCTTGCTCTCCCACTAAGTACTGCACAAGCACTGGGAATGCCAGCAGAATTCGAGAAGGAGCTGGTTAACTTCCAGAGTTAAGATTTCCAGTTGCGAAAGTGTCACTCATACCGTTTTCATCTGATTTGCAATGCTGATGAAACGGCAATATTTTATGTCATGCCGAGCAATACGCCATTCGACACGAAAGACGCACCGGCAATAAAAATAAAAATAAATAAATAAAAACGGAATAAATATGATAGCTTTCACAGCTGATGGCGGAAAGTCGCCGCCTTATGTCCTTCTGAAGAGAAAAACTATTCTCCAAGAAAACTTTCCGAGGGGCTTGGTGATTCGATGCCAAGACGCATGTACTTATTGAATGGTTGTCTACAGTTTGGAATCGCGGACCTGGGCACTGCTTGCTAAGAGAGCCACGCTAGTTTTGGATGTTTTTAAGGGACACCTAACTGCTGAAGTAAAAGATCGACTTGCTGGACAAAATATATACCTTGTCGTAATATCAGGAAGAATGACTTCTAAATTACAGGAGGAGGAGGATGGGGGAGGATATTAGTGTTTAACGTCCCGTCGACAACGAGGTCATTAGAGACGGAGCGCAAGCTCGGGTGAGGGAAGGATGGGGAAAGAAATCGGCCGTGCCCTTTCAAAGGAACCATCCCGCCATTTGCCTGAAGCGATTTAGGGAAATCACGGAAAACCTAAATCAGGATGGCCGGAGACGGGATTGAACCGTCGTCCTCCCGAATGCGAGTCCAGTGTCTAAATTACAGGAGCTAGATGTGGCCATAAGCAAGCCGTTCAAGGACAACATCTGAAAAACGTATTTAGATTGGTCCCGGTAGAATTAAGAAGTCGTTAGTGACCCTTCTGTGCGAGAGAATTCCTCCTTGATGATCCTCCATATCATCAGAATCATCAGGAGGTACAGGAAATGCTTCATACCGACTGCGCTGAATAGCAGCGAGGATGGTGTACTGTGGAAAGAGAAAGGAGAAAGTATCGTAGTGAGTGCTGAACTGCAGGTCGGTGTGGCCGAGCGGTTCTAAAAAAATGGTTCAAATGGCTCTGAGCACTATGGGACTTAATATCTATGGTCATCAGTCCCCTAGAACTTAGAACTACTTAAACCTAACTAACCTAAGGACAGCACACACATCCATGCCCGAGGCAGGATTCGAACCTGCGACCGTAGCAGTCGCGCGGCTCCGGACTGAGCGCGAGCGGTTCTAGGCGCTTCAGTCTGGAACCGCGCGACCGCTACGGTCGCAGGTTCGAATCCTGCCTCGGGCATGGATGTGTGTGATGTCCTTAGGTTAGTTAGGTTTAAGTAGTTCTAAGTTCTAGGGGACTGATGACCTCAGATGTTAAGTCTCATAGTGCTCAGTGCCATTTTTGAGTGCTGAAGTGAATACCGATACTGATGGTGATGAGTAAGATGAAATATTGTACGGCCACGTTTCTTCTCTCAATGAACGTGCACTTTATTTTCGTGCAAAATATTTTTTTTCTTCCTCAAAATTTAGGGGTGCGGCTTGTACGAGGTTGTGGCTTATTACTGGGCAAATAAGGTATTTCGTTAAATAAGATTTCCGTTACCTGCTTTCGTCTTAATTTTCAGGTGGGAGACTGCCTTAATTTCCTCTATTACCATATCTGAAATTTTTCATCAATTCACTGCTCTCATTTTCCATCATACTTCATCACCCTGTGAAACGCACGCTTACTCTTGAATATGTTCTGATTCATATTCCAGTAGTTGCGTCACATAGTACTTCTTGTCTCAGAGATCGAGAGTACTCTTAGTCATGTGCATACTTAGCACTATCTAATGGCGCTCCACTATGACAAAACTTTGGACCCCCCCTCCCCCCCCCCCTGCCCACTTCCCGCTTTGAATACTGACACCCAAAAAACCATGACACCACTAATTGCGTCAACCGCGCACGTGGCGTTTAAGAGAAGGTCGTAATGTATGTCAGGTGAACTTCAAATGTTCCCCATGTTCGTTATGGTCAGTGTCACGCTGCAAGCCTACGCCAACTGCATCTGTAGTTGTGGATAAGCAGACAAAGTTGTTCAAAAAGGTACTCTAGGTACGCTTACTCGGGCGACAGCCGTAATATATTACTGGAAACGTATGTATCTAGAGGCTCATAACGAAATGGTGAGAGGCGGGTGACGGCGAGGTTTTACCTTACAGCACGAGCAGCGTGCTGTTCAACTTGGTGCATGTTTCGGCTCGTGACCTCTGTCAAGCCAGCCTGCCGTTGAGTCATAACTTACGGAAGCCAAATATGCTCGTGGAGGCCAAGTGCGCCAGACACACCCAGTGCATGTCATTTAGTCACGCGGGCTTCATAAGACAAGCAACGGGACCGCTGATGCCCTGGGAGCTATTTCACTACATACAGTTTATACCTGTTCAGTCTCGCATAAAGCGTACAAGAGAAATTTATATCTTCCCGGTTTCTTTGCTGCATCTGAAGGCATCGTAGTTTGCTAACAGTTTCGCTAAGTATCCTTTTTTTCAAATTTAACACATCATTTTCTCTGAAGAACAGTTTGGAGGAAAATCGGATTGCTATTATGATGTTCCCAAGGTAACAAATTCCTTTGATGTTTTTGATAACATTGTCTCCCGATCAATTTTGTGTAGTTGATTGATTAATTATGGATTGGTTCTTTTAGGATTTCTCGACGTGATTGAGTAATCATGTTCTTTCGGTTGCTCAGCCAAGTTCTCGATTCTATTCTTCTTCCTCGCTTATGTTTAAGCAATATGTTAGTTTCTAACTGAAATTTTTCAGCCAATGTATTCCCGGCATTCCAACATCTGTTTTTCCTGAGGTTTGTACTTGTTTACAATGACTGGCATTCCGTCTTCTTCCATACACCTACATCTACCTGATTATTCACACATAAGCGTTTTTTTATCTGCCCGTGGGAGCTCTGATTTCTTCTGTTTTATTATGATTATCATTTCAACAATATATTTTTGCATTCGGAAGAGAAAGTTGGTGATTGAATTTTCTTGAATATATCTCGCCAGAACGAAAAACGCCTTTTTTTTAAAAAAAAATGATAGCCACTCCACCTCGCATAATATATCCTTGACACTCTCTTCCCTTCGGAGCATAATACAAAACGAGCCGACCTTCTCTGAACTTTTTAGATGTCACCTGTCACACTTATCTGGTAAGGATTCCACACGGCGCAGCAGTATTTCAAAAGAGGGCGGAGGAACGTAGTGTGGGCAGTCTCTAGCAAATCTGTTGCATCTTCTAAGTGTTCTGCCAGTAGAATAAAATGCACTCTTTCATTCGCATTTCCAATATTTTCCATGTGATTTTTCTAATTTAAGTGGTCCTTCATTGTAATCCCTAGATATCTAGTTGGATTGACAGCGTTTAGATTCGTATGATTAATCGTGTAACCGAAATTTAATGGATTCATTTAAGACCTCATATGGATGACATCACACTTTTCATTATTTATGATCAATTGTCACTTTTCCTCATCTTCATATGTTTTGTATAAATCATTTTGCAATTGGTTATGACCTTCTGACGACTTCACTAGACGGTATATGACACCATCATCTGCAAACAGTCTACGATGGCTGTTTAGATACTCTCTTAAATCATTTTAAGAAACTGGGTTGTTTTGGAAATGAGCCTTATGCAAACACAATTAGTTTATTTTTATATTTCCCCAGACATGTTTCAACACCAGTGTGTCATCTTCTGTAGGTTAAATTTTTATTTCTTAAAATTACATTGCTAATTGAACTGTATTATTGTACATCGATTTTAGTGCTCGTTTTCGTCGTTTTCTTTGACAGCATGTCATCTGAAAAATTTTCCGTCCTGTTTCGTGTCCCTGGTTGGTGTCTCAATCAGCTACTATTTAGTCCATTGCTTTCACTCATTTTTTCATAAATTTCCGCTCACTACTTCACCTCACATGCACTTACACAAAATGTGGCGAAATGTGATCTGAGCAGACGCTTCTGACAATACAGTCAGGGGAAATATCAAAATAAACTAATTGTGTTTGAATAAGGCTGATTTCCAAAACAACCCAGTTTTTAAATCGAAAACACGGAAGAACGAAAAGAGGACCTTCGAACCTTAGTAAAATGAGCATTTTAAGGAATTAGGAACAGCACAGGGAGTAAAACACTTCCTTGTGAACAGTCACACAACTGAGACGATACTCCAAAGGCATGCAATTTGATTAGAAGCCGCTTGTTAGAAATGATATCCGAAGCGTTCTGAAAATCTAGAAGCATGGACTCAGTTTGAGATGCCATGTCGATAGCACTCATTATTCATGAGAAGAAATAGCGAATTGTGTTGCACAAGAAGGGAATTTTCTGAATCCGTGCTAACTCTGCGCCAATGCACAGTTTTCTTCGCGGTAACTTTGTTAGGGTTGGGTTGTTTTGGGGAAGGAGACCAGACAGCAAGGTCATCGGCCTCATCGGATGAGGGAAGGACGGGGAAGGAAGTCGGCCGTGCCCTTTCAAAGGAACCATCCTGGCATTTGCCTGGAGCGATTTAGGGAAATCACAGAAAACCTAATTCAGGATGGCCAGACGCTGGATTGAACCGTCGTCCTCCCGAATGCGAGTCCAGTGTGCTAGCCACTGCGCCACCTCGCTCGGTCGAGGTAACTCATAATGTTCCAATATATGTGTAAGATGTTGTCCTCATTTTTCACTACATTCTTTCATTTTGTCGTTTAAGTTAAATGCTAGTAATTTTTCTCGTATATTCTCGTTTCTTATAAGACTCTTCCTTGAGCAACTTTTGACATATCTTAAAAATCTCATTTCAGCCTTTCGTATGCTGCGTTTGTCTTCCTTTCCTCCAGTCTAAAATTCACTACTCTACAACAAGATAGGCACAGCCAATATTTTGTAAAGTTTTAATTTTGTGTCTTTCTCATTTTGTTCTTTAAGGTTTTATTTATGGTTCCACTTATGTGCTGAAATTGGTTTTCTTATTCTGTAACTCATTATCATTGGTTATGGTGTTATCACACCCTAAATATCTAACACTGGACAGTTGTTCCAGTGCCTTGTACTCAATAACAATTTTCGATCGGACTGGGTGTTTTCCGTAGTGAGTCCTAACTTACGTTTTAGTGTTTGATTTTTCTGATTGCAGCTGTGTCTTCCTGGTTCATATGATCTCTTTGGACAGTAAAATAATAGACGATGGCCGAAGTAGAGAGCAGGCGAATTGTAGGCGAGCCATGGCAAGAAATGCGTTTCTGAAGAATACAAGTTTGTTAACATCGAATACAGATTTAAGTGTTAGGAAGTCTTTTCTGATGATATTTTGTCTGGAGTGTAGCCATGTATGGAAATGGAACACAGACGATAAACAGTTTAGACAAGAAGAGAGTACACGATTTTGAAATGTGATGCTACAGAACAATGCTGAAAATTTGATTTGTAGATCATGTATCTAACGAGAAGGTACTGAACATAAATGGGGTGAAAAGAAATTTGTGACAAAATCTGACGGGATCGGTTGGTTGGTAGGACACATTCTCAGACATCAGAAAATCAGCAGTTTAGTACTGGAAGGAGACGGGGGTGAATCGTGGACGGAGACCAAGCGATGATACACTAAGCAGATTCAGAAGGATGTATGTTGCAGCAGTTACTCGGGGATGAAGGGCCTTGCACAGGGTAGAGTAGCATGGAGAGCTGCATCAAACTGAAGACCAAAACAATAACAACAACATTCACCGAATGTTGTAAGTTTGCTTCCTTATTCGGTATTAGGACTGCACTCTCTGCTTATAGCATAGCGTTCAAATTATTCTTCCATTTACCTCTGATATCTTCAATAGGTACACTGAAGCACCAAAGAAACTAGTACAAGCCAGCGTATTCAAATACAGAGACATGTAAACAAGCAGAATGTCCACCCCTGGTAGCTGAGTAGTCAGCGCGACAGAATGTCAATCCTAAGGGCCCAGGTTCGGTTCCCGGCTGGGTCGGAGATTTTCTCCGCTCAGGGACTGGTTGTTGTGCTGTCTTAATCATCATCATTTCATCCCCAACGAGGCACAGGTCGCCGAAGTGGCGTCAACTCGAAAGACCCGAACCCGGCGAACGGTCTACCCGACGGGAGGGCGTAGCCACGCGACATCTACATGCAGAATACAGCGCTGAGGTCGGCAACGCCTAAATAAGACAGCAAGTGTCTGGCGCGGTTGTTAGATCGGTTACTGCCCGCTACAATCGCAGTTTATCATCATTTTGGTGAGTTTGAACGGGGTGTTCCAGTCGCCGCACGAGGGATGGGACACAACATCTCCCAGGTAGCCATGAAGTGGGGATTTTCCCGTGTGCCCTTTTCACGAGTGTGCCGTGCATATCAGGAACCCGGTAAAACATCAGCTATCCGACATCCCTGCAGTCGGAGAAAGAGCCTGCAAGAAACGGGACCAACGACGACTGAAGAAAATCATTCTACGTGACAGAAGTGTATCCCTTCCGCAAATTGCTGCAGATTTCAATGCTTTGTCATCTACAAGTGTCGTCGATATGGGCTTTCGGTGCCGAAGGCCCATTCATGTACCCTTGATGACTGCACGACACGAAGCTTTACGCCTCGACTGGTCCTGTCAACACCGACATAGGACCGTTGATGACTGGAAACATGTTGTCTGGTCGGTCGAATCTCGTTTCAAATTGCATCATGTGGATGGATGTGCGCGGGTATGGAGCCAACTTCATGGATCCTGCATGTCAGCAGGGAACTGTTCCAGCTGGTGGAGGCTCTGTAATGGTGAGGGGCGTGTGCAGTTGGAGTGACATGCGACCCCTGATACGTCTGGATACGACTCTGACAGGTGACACTGTAACACTACGCTCGGGCGTACGATACTCTTAAAGCCTGTGCTATGGTAAGTTGACGGGCTTCACCTTATAAGAAAGGATTTTGGTACATATGTTGACTGCGTGTACCTGAATGGAGGCAAATCGGACGTACACCCACTCAGTAAAAACAACGATACGTCAAGCAATTTCGGAGTGTAGCCACACGTTAGGACGAACAAGAAACAACACAGCAGATGTTACCAAATTGTTAATAATACGGTCGCCAGCCTAATTAGGCATTAACTAAGTTTCTTCCCTGTGCAAGTTGATGTACGTTCATACAAAACAACACGTAATAACACTGCATAATATGGTAAATTTTTGAACCAGAAAATCTACTGAACCTATAATTTCACTTTCTATAATAATGTGGACAAGCCATAAATACACAACAATACACTATAATGTTTACTACAAACTTCGTACTGGCTATTGATCTGATTAAAATCGGGCATAGGTTACCCTAGAAATAGCACTTTCGAAACACACATACAATGTCAATTTCGAAAAAGGTAAAACACTGATAAATTTTGGTTTTATATTAATTTTAACTTTGCTGGTCAAATCAGTCCAGTACACTTCAGAATTCAAATGAATAGAAAAGAAAAAAAGGGGGGGAGAGACCCTGAAACTGTTATGATCACTGTATTGAAAATTTTGATTATTGGAAGCATTAAGCACTCAAGATTTCCAATAAATGAGTTACTACTCTTTTTGTCTTATTTCCTGCTCATTTAACTACCATAATTTTTGTCTCAAATTAATTAAACTTCATTACTAAACCAATTTCAACAATATCTTCCAACTTTGTCAGACCTATGTTATTTACCTATATATTCATTAACAACAAAGTTCTTTAAACATCATTCTAACATAGATAGATCTGCAGGTCATTATTATTAACATAAACTTTAAATCTTCATTTCAGGACACTCGGATTGCACAACATGTGGAAAGGACCCTATCTAGGTTAGTTGTGAGGATAATTAACTGATAGGACAGTTCTGGTAAAATTTAAGGTATTATTGCCCAGTATGGAACAAAGTAACACCGGTCCACACGAATACAGTACTAAAAGTTTCAACCTGTTCGTATCGATGAGGCGGTAAGCGGGCGGCAAGATGGCGAGACACCGTGCACACATACAATCACAGCATTGGCTCTTGAAGTATCGGCACTTTACTTCTTCATAGCGTCGAAATACTTTTCCATTTAGTGCCTATGGAATATTGCCATGCTGTATAGGCGTCGGAAACGGCACATCCGAGGCTTAACGAAATCACGTTTTACAGGAGAGCCTCCTCGATCCAGGACGTGTTTCTCAGACCGATGCCCAACTCCGACTACTACTGCTGAGCCCGTTATGCCGTACCGCGCCCGTGTGCATTTTCCCGCGCTCGCCTACCTCCACCTTTTCCTGCTCCCCTACCGACAGGGTATTCAGCAAAGGTTTTACATTCCACATATCCTAATCCATTGCTTACGTATGGACCAGGCGTACAATTACAACTTTCACATCTTACAATAGTTTCAACATTAGTTAAACTTCACTCCTATTATAACATTGCTTGAAATTTGACACAAATATTAAAATGTACATCTAAAATTGTTTACAGTTTCTTTAACACAATGGCAAGAAAAGAAAAAGAAATGAAATCAGAACATCGATTATACTAATTTATCGAAATTCAGAAGAAAAAATTTATTATAAGTACAATAGTATAGCGTTGTTGTTGTTACAACACGTACGTAAGCATCCTGTCTGATCACCTGCATCCATTCATGACCATTGCGTATCAAGACGGACTTGGGCAATTCCAGCAGGACAATGCGACACCCCACACGTCCAGAATTGCTACAGAGTGGCTCCAGGAACACCCTTCTGAGTTTAAACACTTCCGCTGGCCACCAAACTCCCCAGACATGAACATTATTGAGCATATCTGTGATGACTTGCAACGTGTTGTTCAGAAGAGATCTCCACCCCCTCCACTCTTACGGCTTTATGGGCAGCCCCGCAGGATTCATGGTGTCAGTTCCCTCCAGCACTACTTCAGACATCAGTCGAGTATATGCCACGTCGTGTTGCTGCACTTCTGTGTGCTCGCGGGGACTCTACACGATATTAGGCAGGTGTACCAGTTTCTTTGACTCTTCAGTGTATGTTAAAGAGTTTCAGTGACAAGTTATATCCTTGAGTGAGAACTTTATTTATTATTATCGCTTCTGTTCTTGAGGCACCTATGTTTATGATTATATTTTTTAACCATCATATAAGGTTTCTTTTTTGCTGCATAAGATATATGGGGTATCCCATTTCTTCCATTATTGTCCATTTTCTCGAAGTTAATGGCAGCAACTTGTATTTCTAGATTGACTTCGCGTCGTTATTCTAGAATTGTTTTAACGCTGGAAATAACTTCGCTAGGAGGTGCCCATTTCTAAATACACTTCGTTCTTATCCTACGCAAACATCTGCTAATGGTCCCAAGCGATTATTTAGAATTTTTGAGTAGAGTTTATAAACTGTGCTTAAAATATTTATACCTCTGTAAATGAAAGATATATTTCTTAACCCTTTTTTTTTAAAATGGAGATTACCTTTGCAGTCTTCCAATTTGGAGTGGAGTTATAACTTGGCCAGAGTTCATTGATTAAAGGCAAAAGCCTTATCTCGTGCAGCGTCCCACTATTCTTAATAAGTTCGATATTTTTATCTGTTTGGACATCAAGTTGTACGATATTTTTGGCTTTTTAAAGCCTGTTGGAGCTCGTCTAATGTTACTGAGTCAATTTCGTTATTGTACCCGTATTTTTGAGTCACATATTCCCTATTTGTTACAACAGTTGTATTATAGCAATTTTTTTGTAATTTTTTATCCATGGTTCTTGGTTGTCTGCATTAATTCTGGCGTGCTCTCTTTTAAAATTTTATCGGCAGAATTCAGCCTTCCATATTTCAATGTTTGTTTTGAATTCATCCAAATAGTCTTGTTTCTTATTTTTCTGCACAACATTTCTACTACCGACTAAGTCTTTTCTTCCGGTACTCATAGTAACAAAACTCGCAGCGCCTGAAGGAGAGGGCAGAAATACCGATTCAGCACTCTGCTTAACACTTGAAGGCACACTATAGTATAGTCCGATTAAAATTACTTGATAGCTGACACTTCACGCGTTGGAGCTGGTTCCCTCCAATCACAGCGCTCAATATCACGTCCAAAGCGTTCGTAATTGCCAAACTGCCACAACAGTATTGGTCAATTCGTGTCCATTTCCTTGTCCGGCTTTCTTTCTTGACGTGCTTGGGTCCCGAATTATGGGTCTGGCACTTTTATTTCGAACTTCATCAAACATAATATCCACACCGAAACAACACACACGCACGCACGCCAGCACAAAAACAATGCTAATGAAATACGCACGTTCCACACGCAGCAGTAGCCAAACCACTATTCAGCGTCACACATAAAGTCGTAATCACAGAGATCGGCTGACATCAGATAAGCTTCACACGACATTTCGTGATGCCGACTTTTTGGAGTCTGCAAATATCGCTCCGTCTTGCGTCACCATAGCTAGTAATATAAATAATTAACCCAGGGTTGTGGCGTAGCGCAATGGTTAGCACACAGAGTCGACGTCGCTGGTCCGTTTCTTGTCAAACGAGGCGAATTTTTTTTTTCATTTCTAAATCTAATAAAAAGAGTTTGATTGTTATTTGTATTCAGTTAATTAGTTTAAATGTATTTTTTATTTCTAATTCTTAGCCGCGTCTTTTTCATCATTCTATTTTTTATTTGCTCTTATATTTCTTCGTATCATTGTTTTTTTCGTTTGGAATCTGCATGTCTCGCCTGTAATTTGCAACCTAGTGTCATCTGCTCATCGGCTGTTAAAGCGGCAGCTCGTGTAAATTAGTGTGAGGGTAGTCTGAATCAGCCAACGACAGCACGGAATTACGTTTTGATTTTAGCAGTGAAATTGAATTTTTCCTGACATGAATTTGCTCGTAGAGGTTAGCTTTAACTCCGTGAACCAATTCTGAACGTGGCAGGGCTAAAATACAGGGAGCGAAAGGCTATTTACAAGTTGTACAGAAACCAGATAGCAGTTATAAGAGTCGAGGGGCATGAAAGGGAAGCAGTGGTTGGGAAGGAAGTAAGACAGGGTTGTAGCCTCTCCCCGATGTTATTCAATCTGTATATTGAGCAAGCAGTAAGGGAAACGAAAGAAAAATTCGGAGTAGGTATTAAAATCCATGGAGAAGAAATAAAAACTTTGAGGTTCGCCGATGACATTGTAGTTCTGTCAGAGACAGCAAAGGACTTGGAAGAGCAGTTGAATGGAATGGACAGTGTCTTGAAAGGAGGATATAAGATGAACATCAACAAAAGCAAAACGCGGATAATGGAATGTAGTCGAATTAAGTCGGGTGATGCTGACGGAATTAGATTAGGAAATGCGACACTTAAAGTAGTAAAGGAGTTCTGCTATTTGGGGAGCAAAATAACTGATGATGGTCGAAGTAGAGAGGATATAAAATGTAGACTGGCAATGGCAAAGAAAGCTTTTCTCAACAAGAGGAATTTGTTAACATCGAGCATAGATTTAAGTGTCAGGAAGTCGTTTCTGAAAGTGTTTGTATGGGGTGTAGCCATGTATGGAAGTAAAACATGGACGATAAATAGTTTAGACAAGAAGAGAATAGAAGCTTTCGAAATGTGGTCCTACAGAAGAATGCTGAAGATTAGATGGGTAGGTCAAATAACTAATGAGGAGGTATTGAATAGAATTGGGGAGAAGAAGAGTTTGTGGCACAACTTAACTAGAAGAAGGGATCGGTTGGTAGGGCATATTCTGAGGCATCAAGGGATCACCAGTTTAGTATTGGAGGGCAGCGTGGAGGGTAAAAGTCGTAGAGGGAGGCCAAAGTATAAGTACACTAAACAGTTTCAGAAGGATGTAGGTCGCAGTAGGTACTGGGAGATGAAGAAGCTTGCACAGGATAGAGTAGCATGGAGAACCGCATCAAATCAGTCTCTGGACTGAAGACACAACAACAATATCATATTGAGAACGTAGTTGTGAAGTAGTCATTGATATCATACTCGTTCCAAATAAGGTACCTTTGTAAAAGTAACTTTGGCTACGGTTCAGTGGTCAATACTGGAGCGAAACAGATGAACACATACCAGTGCGAGAAAGCGAAGAAGAACGAGGTTGAAGCGAGGAGCAGTTATTTATTCAAACTATAACAGCCGCTTCCTTTGCCATGGTAACAAACGCAGGTTCATTTTGCGATTCTCTAACTGTAAGTACGTGGTGTGAATCTTGCTAGCGAAAAATATTTTATCTATGGTATCTGGGTAACAAGGATGCCAGAGTGGTGGGCAGTTGTTCCCAGTCACTATAATTTGTAACCATTCAATGATTTAAATCCCAAACATTCATGCAGCGTCTCGCGGAGTAAGAGCACATCCATCGGCTGACGGTAATGGGTGCGTCATACGAGACGTTTATCTCGGGGCCACACTGTAAAGTAGAATAGACTAAGCACTGTCACGTGCTGTTGCCAACATCACTCTCTCTTCCTCTCTCACGTTGCAGAATGCTTAAACTACACTACTGGCCATTCAAACTGCTACACCACGAAGATGACGTGCTGCAGACGCGAAATTTAATCGACAGGAAAAAGATGATATGCAAATGATTAGCTTCTCAGAGCATTCACACAAGGTTGGTCCGGTGGCGACAACTACAGCGTGCTGACATGAGGAAAATTTCCAACCGATTTCTCATACACAAACAGCAGTTGATCGGCATTGCCAGGTGAAACGTTGTTGTGATGCCTCGCGTAAGGCGGAGAAATGTGTACCTTCACGTTTCCGACTTTGATAAAGGTCTGATTGTAGCCTATCGCGATTGCGGTTTATCGTATCGCGACATTGCTGCTCGCGTTGTTCGAGATCCAATGACTGTTAGCAGAATAAGGAATCGGTGGGTTCAGAAGGGTAATACGGAACGCCGTGCTGGATCCAAACGGCCTCGTATCACTAGCAGTAGAGATGACCGGCATCTTATCCGCATGGTTGTAACGGATCGTGCAGCCACTCTCGATCCCTGAGTTAACAGATGGGGACGTTTCCAAGACAACAACCATCTGCACGAACAGTTGAACGACGTTTGCAGCAGCACGGACTATCAGCTCGGAGACCACGGCTGCGGTTACCCTTGACGCTGCATCACAGACAGGAACGCCTGCGATGTTGTACTCAACGACGAACCTGAGTGCACGAATGGCAAAACGTTATTTTTTCGGATTAATCCAGGTTATGTTTACAGCTTCATGATGGTCACATCCGTGTTTGGCGACACCGCGGTGAACGCACATTGGAAGCGTGTATTCGTCATCGCCATACCGGCGTTTCACCCGGCGTGATGGTATGGGGTGCCATTGGTTACACGTCTCGGTCACCTCTTGTTCGCATTGACGGCACTTTGAACAGTGGACGTTACATTTCAGATGTGTTACGACCTGTGGCTCTACCCTTCATTCGATCCCTGCGAAACCCTACATTTCAGCAGGATAATGCACGACCGCATGTTACAGGTCCTGTACGGGCCTTTCTGGATACAGAAAATGTTCGACTGCTGCCATGGCCAACACATTCTCCAGATCTCTCACCAATTGAAATGTCTGGTCTATGGTGGCCGAGCAACTGGCTCGTCACAAGACGCCTGTCACTACTCTTGATGAACTGTGGTATCGTGTTGAAGCTGCATGGGCAGCTGTACCTGTACACGCCATCCAACCTCTGTTTGACTCAATGCCCAGGCGTATCAAGGCCGTTATTACGGCCAGAGGTGGTTGTTCTAGGTACTGATTTCTCAGGATCTATGCACCCAAATTGCGTAAAAATGTAATGACATGTCAGTTCTAGTGTAATATATTTGTCCATTGAATACCCGTTTATCATCTGCATTTCTTCTTGGTGTAGCAATTTTAATGGTCAGTAGTGTAGTTTCTGTCATTCTGTAGTGGTACATTTTCCACTACCTCCTTTAATTCTATCTTATCTTCGAACTCTGAAGACATTTGTTTCCTTGTGTAAGGCGTACTGCGTCCAGAGGAACTAGACTGTTTATTAGACAAATTGACATACGAAAAAAAAAAATCCAGACATGTGAGCGTATGACCCGGTTCTGAGGGCTCCGTACAAACTTCGTCCGTACAAATTGTGTATATTACTGAACCGATTTCAACCAAACTTGGTACACATATACCTAACTCTCAGGTAACAATTGCTCTGGGGGTAAGAAGCATTTATCAAATGGGTGGGGGTGAAAAACAAGCATAGCCCACGACGCGTGAATTCCAAGACTTTACTAATCCAGTATTTGAGAATGAGAGCACATATCTACTTGCAACAAACTTTACACATAAGTTTAAACCTTAAAGAAACGTTTTGTGACTGACGATCCACACAAAATGATGAAAGAGAAAAAGTTTGTCGCTTACTACATTTTCGATGTTCATGCAGTAAACGTGCCACACATAATTTATTGCTTGTTTACAACTAACTGTATTCGTGCCACATTTCGCAGCGCAGCACATAGTTCAGGAGGTACGACATCATAACCATTGAGCTGCCTGAAAATGAAAGTACAGGGCGAAATTCGCTAGACAAACACATGAAATATGTGTACAAATACGTGTGAAATGTGTTTAAAATGTCGGAAATATTGTCATGTGCGTGTGGGCAAAGCCACGGGTAAAAAAACATCCTAAACGCCTGCAACGATTTCAGTAAAATTTGGTAAACATGTTAGTTGCAATCTGGAAATAAATACTGTAAGGGTAAGAACCACTAGACTTCTATTTGGATGAGTGTGATAACATCGAGAGACAAGGGGTGACGAGCAGGCGCACAGGGAGAGGGGGAGAGGGAAATGAATAGAGAAAGGGGAGAGACGGATATGGATAGAGAAAGGAAAGAGGATGAGATCGACAGAGACAAGGGGAGGAAGAGATGAACAGAGAAATGGAAGAGGAAAAGGTAGACAGAGAGGGTGGTAGGAGGAGGGCGACAGGGGTAGGAAAGGAGGAAGAGATGAATGGGGGGAGGGAGAAGGACAGAGAGAGTGGGGGTGGAAGAGATGGACAAAGAGATGGGGGAGGGGATGGAATTAGAGGGGGGAGGAGGTGGACAGACAGGGAATCAGCAAATGGGAAGGGAGGATTGTCAGATTGACAGAGAAGTGGGAGGACGAGATGGACAGAGATAGGGGCAGGGAAAGATGGACAAAGAGTGGGGGGGGGGGAATGGGAGGTGGATGAGGAGTACTGAGATACATGGTGGTGGAGATGGACAGAGAAAGGGGGAAGGAGAGTATGGACTAATAGAAGATTGGAATAAATACACACCCGTGCAACGCCGATTACTCAGCAAGTTATATATATATAGATAGCTCATCTCTAGGTTTTGATAATTTATGATTTTATTTATTTATTTATTTCATTAACAGTACACAGTAATCCACCACCTTGAAATGTAATGTGGGTTGTATGCTTCTGAATCTAATAGCAAAGACTTCTCATTGTTGCAGTCTTATTGGTATACAGTTGTTAATGCTTTAAAAAAAATAATATAAAGAACATTATATATAAAGATTTTTCTGAGGTTACAGTGAATTGAATGCTTAACAAGTGTTAAAATGGTTCCATATAATTTGTTACTACATAGTTGATGAGAATATAATTTACACAATGGAAATGTCAAAGAAAAATAAAAAAAGAAAATGTAACACAATGATCGTGGTTAAGAATAATTTGTAAAATATAGAGGGAAGTGATATGCTGTATTTGGATGAGTAATACAGTCTAAGTAGCATGTTGGTTAATAATGGCCTATTTCTATCTATTTCAGATGAGAAGGTCTCGGTACAACCTCGAGCTATTCTCATCTGAAATGGTTTGCGTTAATGTATGCTTCATACATGAAATACATGAATTTTAGCTTCAAATGAGAAATACACTTATTTTTGTAACTTGTTAGTTGAAACAGAATATAGCTCATTGCTACTTGAATGCATTATTCCTTAAATAACTTAATACATTTAAGATATATGAAATTCATTGATTATAGCTTCGAACAGAGAATATACTTCTATCTGTTTGATAAGTGAGTTTGCTAGTATCAGCAAATGTGACATAAATGACCGTATCTTTTGATTGAACTGGCTTAGAACCTTAAATTTTTTTACACCGCAAAGGGATCGTAGACCTTAGTATTTGACAAAAATGGCAACTTGATGTCTCCACCCGTTCCTGAGAAAAAAGGTCTTAACAGACGGACAGTGAGATGGACAACGAAGTGGTTATATAAGGGTTCCGTTTTTAGAGACTGTGGTATGGAATACTTCGTATATTTCGATGGAGCGTAGCACTCCACTGAACTCTATTGAGAATGGTCACCAATCGTTGTGATCCATGACAATACAGCAGCCCTTCCTAAACGACGGACACAGCCGGAAACTGGTCTATGGTGGACATAGCCTACTTGACAGCAACTAAGGTGACATTGTAGGCAGGGTGAGAGCCTTCAAGGCCATCGTAGATATACCAATGGGCTTTTCATAGAACATAAACATGTCCCACAGTAAAACAGGTGAAAAGCTACATATGATTTTCAATACACTCGTATCTAGCAAGCTAAACCAATGGCAATTAAAATTGCAACAACAGGATTGATAGCAGATAACGGTAATTTTCTTATTGTGCGTATACAGTATAATAGAATGAATATATCTTTAATTTTATAGGAGATTTACAGCGTGTGAAATTTAGTACACAAAGCTGCCCCTGTGGCAGTATCAGGAACTTTAATGTGACAAGGCATCGAGCCAAACTGAGCTTCGGCGATATAGATAGCGGTTTGTGAATCGATGCTGTTCTGGCTGCATGCCAAAATTCACTAATGACCGGCGAATGGTGACAAACCAGTCTCTCGGCAACCCATTGTTGTGTTGGCTGAAGAGCCAACACCATGTTACTAGAGGAGGCCGAAACGCACGCGTTTTAGCTCACGCAGGCTGGCGTGAGGAGGGAAGAACTATACTGACGTGAGGTCTGGAACATGACAAGGAATTAGAATTCAGAAATCGGACGGAATTAGTTTGACACTTAACTTTAATCCATTAATGATGAACGTCGCTCTTGACGGTACGTGATTCACAATATTATCAGTTCAGAATACATTCTTGAAGAATATGGCGCCTTGCTAGGTCGTAGCAAATGACGTAGCTGAAGGCTATGCTAAACTGTCGTCCCTGCAAATAAGAGCGTATGTAGTCAGTGAACCATTGTTAGCAAAGTCTGCTGTACAACTGGGGCGAGTGCTAGGGAGTCTCTCTAGACTAGACCTGCCGTGTGACGGCGCTCGGTCTGCAATGACTGATAGTGGCGACACGCGGGTCCGACTTATACTAACGGACCGTGGCCGATTTAAAGGCTACCACCTAGCAAGTTTGGTGTCTGGCGGTGACACCACACCCATGTCTCAACTTGTGAAAGGTATGGAGGTCACGCTGACCAGTGTAACAGTCGATCATCCTCTCTATCGAAGTAGGTCAGGACAGCACGGGCAGCTTGCGGTTTTGTATTATCTTGTTGAAGATTCACGCCTTAATAACTCAGAAATTTGGCGTTTGCTTTCCACATTGTTAACCTTGCTAACCAAATGTGATCGTTTTGTGTAGCCAGTGGCATGCCAAACCGTCACGAAGGTGCTGTGAGCGTATGATGATGAAATGCAGTTTGACAGTCTTGGTTCTCTTCAGATCCTCCACACACTGATACGTCCATCGATACTGTTCCGCGGCTTGTCTGAGAAATCAGCGTAGTGGCGCTCTGGTGTCCATTGTCGTCTCTGGACTCATCGTCGTCGGTGCGCCCATGGCTGCTTCCGCATGAAGGGAATCTACAGCAGTAGCCGAGGCGCTGAAACTCAATACTGCTCCAAACATCCTCGCAGTTGTAATGGTGCAAATTAATGACTCGTATTGTGTATACTCACAGAATTGCTAAAATCTACAGTAACATGTCTAGCTCAGGATAATTTCTAATTCACCCACCAAGTCAGACAATTCCATTCGACAGTATCATAATGCCCAATATGTAAACCCTGTACACTATCCTCTTTGACACAGCTACTGACTATTTTATTTTTTGTTCAGTTTGATCTAAATAATTCTTAGTTTTGTGTCCCGCTATGCTGAATTCATTAAGAATACCTTAAAGACTCGAAAATTTGACACTAGAGATTCATTTTAAAAAAAGCTAAAACGAATTGTTCAGAACAGTTCAGAGTTATGGACACGGAGTGACTGACTATATAAAGAGCTATCATCCAATCATCTCATACTTCACATTACCTATATGTATCAGTTTACATCAGCTTATATTCACCACCTACTATTCCTCTGTGGAAAATTTGTTCCCTTTATGACCAATCTCATCCATATCTGTTTTTTTAACACTTAGTCATTTGTTAAATAAAACAAAACTATGTTTTCGAATTAAACTAACACTATCAGGATTAATTAACACATAGACATGACATATGATTTTAAAAATTCTTATATCATTTATCTACGCCTTATACTGTTTCTCCGTAATCCAGTGGCCTCCATGAGGACATCTGACTAACTTCCATCCTCATAGAACCACTGTTAAAGAACAAGCTACTTATGAGCTCTTCGTCTTCGAACTTCTACTTCGAACTCTAAGCTCTTCTGAGGCTTTATACAACCCAGTCCATTTAGTGATAGCTTCTCAACTAGTTTTTTATACTTTATCACCTTTTAACTTCACGATATTTTTACTCTGATGGAATATTGTAACTTCAGTCGATTATTTTTTCTAAAAAGTTCTCAGTTTACTTGCCGCGTCAAAATCCCAAGCTTTCGATGACTACCTCCCGTCATTTTCGTTTGACGCCGCAAGTAAACCGACAACTTTTTATGCAAGGACTTCGTCGCGAAAGACTTCGTAGTCAGATTTCTTTTCTACTTCGTAAGGATAACCGAAATGCCAGGACAACTCCGTTATGCCCAAACTCTTCAAGAGTAATTGGCATAGATTCGCTTTGCCTAGTCGCTTCATTCTCAACACTTTTCTCATATGCTTGTGGACTACTGACGACTGTTGGCATAGTGACTTCTCCAAATACGTCCTTCAAACAGCTCACTGCATTAGCTCGTTCTCCCAATAACTTTACTTCCTTTACACCGTCTCTTTGAACACGTGCTTCTCCGTACTTATGAATTTTAAATGGTACTTACCAAAATCTTTACCAGTACTTATATCTTTACTTCAAGTTTTAATTTGAGCTTCAATTTGTTTGTTAGTCTCAGAAACTTGCTCAGACACATCTCTCAATAATAAACTGACAGAAATTTAAAGAGATTCCTTTATCTTCTCAGCTTCACTAGGAAGTGGCTCCAGTTCACTTAATTTCTTCTCTAAACCCGCTATTTTCTTATTATTGTTATCATATTTGTTACTAAATATTGTGTATAATGTTTCTCGATTACTTTTCGCCTCCCCAAACCCTAGCCGTAACTCTGTTTATAATCCTTCCTTCGACGCATTCTGCCCTGTTTTTAATTCTTCTTGTGAAATATTCATAGCATTTTGACCATCAAGTAATTGGGCCATCATCTGACTAATTTTTTCCGACTCCATGTTTCGCATAACAACAGAAACACTTTATTCTTATAATATTTATTTTAAGAAGTCTTATAGTGTACGCTTTTTCTTCTACTCAGAAATTTAACAGTCACTAGGCAAGTCATTAAAACACAAATGTGCTTCACAATTACCTATGAACAATAATTAATGTCACGAAAAGAATCACAGTTTAAAAAATAATTATGGTCGCAATACACCGAAATTGTTTCTGGTACTAACACTCCAAATTTAATACATAAATAAATATGCTTTACCCTCTTGTCCAGGTTTCCTTGTACACTGATTTCTGCTCTTGGATACGCCTCTTTGACTATCCTGGTCGTGTAGTCTCACCCCGATGCAGCTGCAGAATCCCGCTAAAGCTAACAGTCCCCAGTCAGCCGTCTCCACCGCTTGCACAAAACTTACAAATAATTTAGCTACATTCTTAGATTACGTACGTGTACAACTAATCTTTTACTTGTAGGACAAATTCTGGGTGAAACAACAAATATAACTGTAAACTATTGACAGAATATGTGTACTGTCAAGAAGGGTAAAGAACAATATGAATGCTTCTCTATATTTTTGGATGTTACAGCGATAATTTATCTGCCAAACTAATGCGCCCATACTGGCATTCTTAAGGGGAGCCGGAGGTGGTCAAATCAAAAAAATTGCGATTTTTTTTTTGCTACCGAAAATTAATTGGTACATTCCTCTTTAATGTAAACTTTGAATTATTGTTCTACTCGCCCTAGAAGTGGAGTTATTACCATTTTCCCCCACGCCTGCAGAGGAAATGGGCGGCCGCTGAATGCATCTAACACCATCTCGTGACTTCCTGGCGAACTGCTTGGGATTTTCTCGGCCTGTTACGCATACAGCGAGTGTGCAAGGGTTGGCTACATTGTTTACTGTGACAAATATTACCCGTATTTCCTTACAGCTTACTCCTATTTTCCTCAGAATTTCGAACATCTTGCTCCATTTAATATTGTCGTACACTTTTGTTCTGGTTACGATGCCACGTTTTAGTAACCGTGTATATAAGAAGAGGAAGAACGTAGGGAAAAGAAAATTAACACTAATACCAAGTTGCGATACTACATTGAATAAGAGCACAGAACATCGTCTCTTTGCTGTGTGAGCTTCGCCCTGACATCTACCCTTCCTACCAACTCTAACCCACTCTTCCTGCCTCCTCCTCAGGGCTCCCTCTCCTCCCCCTCCCTCCTTCTGAGCGGCTTTCCCCTCCTACTCCCCCTCCATCTCTTGCGCCTCCTTTCAGTGTCTCTGCGCTCCCTCCTGCCCTGTCTTCCCTTTTCCTCTCCCGCCCCAAGTGTCTCCTGCCTCTTCGTGAACCCACGGCTGCCCCTCCTCTCTTCATCCCGCCGCTTCCTCAGCTGCCCCATGCTCTCCCCTCCTTTGCCATCCTCTCTGACCTTTTCCTCGGCAGGTCCCACCTGGTAGTTATACTCTTCGTCGTGTGTGCTCCAAGTGGGTTTTAAGTGTGTTGTTTCGGAGTGTTTTTAATACTGTGGCCAACTTTTAACCTGTGCATGTGCATTCAGTGTCTTCTCTGTGTTTCAAGAATCGCCAACTGTGTTTTTTTTTTAACTTTCTGGTGACATTTTTAACTGTCCCCCATGAACGTCTACATGTCCATGTCTTTTTACCTCCATTTTCTCCCCTTACTCTGTTTTATGTTCCCCTTTTTTTATCTCCTTATGTATGTATCATTTTATTCTTGTTTTAGTTGTCGTGTCTCTCAGCTGAAGAGCGGCGGATTGTGCCGCTGACAGCCCTCCCCTGCCCATATGGGGCAAGGGGAATGAAATCACAATAAAGGAAAAAAAATCTCTTTGCTGTTTACCGTTTCGAATTAGTTCAGTGTTGCGGCTGTTGTTGGTAGTATTATACTTCTTGTGTAAAGCGGGTAATATGCAGTATGTACAAGAATCAGGAGGGAACAATAAAATCAATTTTTCATGACTTAGCACAGCCAGAATTGTTACTCAAATGTCTACACGGAAAGACGCAGAATCCTAATGAGAGCGTAAACAATTTGATTTGGAAAGTGATTCCTAAAAGAGTGTTTGTAAGCATAAAAACACTGCACTTTGGCATTTATGATGCAATAGCAACCTACAACCAAGGGAACAGTGTGAAGTGTGAAGTTCTGAAGGCATTAGGATTTACAGCTGGGGTGAACACTGTATGAGCACTAAGAAATATTGACAGAGGAAGGATAAGAGGAGCAGAAAGAAGAGAAAGGCATATGACGTATGATGGAACAACAGGCCAGAAAAGAAGACAGAAGAGGAAGCTTTTGGAGGATGAAGAAGAAAACCCTGATAATCCATCCTATAGTGCAGGAATGTATTGAGAAACTTTGATAGCCATTTCCCGTAAATTAGAATTTTTCGAATATAAGGAACATTTTCTCAAAATCCACTCAAGCTAGAGAGATGAAATTTTTATACAGCACTCCTAGTGGTCAAACTTACATTGTAACACAGTCATTTGGCAATATGTTCAGTAGTTTCATTTCAGTTTAATTATAAAGCAATTATTTGTAAAAAAAATTTGGGTCATTAATAAAAGAAATAATTGGAAGGAAACTAGAAAAGATACTCCAAAATCCCTCCGTCATAACTGCAATACTAAACCACTCTTCTTCTTCTTCTTCTTCTGCTTTTACCACTTCAGTCAATCATTTCTGGTCCTCTTCTTTGGTATTTTCCCCTTCCGAGTGGCCCAGTATCTCTTCATTCGTTCCGATGCTTTTCGTCGTTCCTCATCTGTAAATACCCTTTTCATTGTATGTCGTTTGTCAATTTTTGGTTTAAATCTTATTTCTGTGTCCCTCAACTTCTTTAAATTTGGCGTTTTGTTCTGCAAATCATCCAGAGTTATTTCCAGTTCTTCCATATCCTCTCTTATTTCCTTAAGCCATCCTCCTTGTTGTTTCAAATTCCAGAGTTTCTCAATAATTTTCCTTGATAATCTGGTTTCTGGTGTCCTCAGAATGTGACCACAAAAAGAGATCCTTTTCTTTCGTATAGTATCGGTGATGGGCTCCAGTTCTCTGTATACCACTTCATTTGGAACTATCCGCCATTGCCCAGCTTTTTGATATTTCTTATTTATGCATGTTCTAGCAATTCTTCTCTCTACTTTTAAAATTTTGTCAATTCTGTTTTTCTGGGTGACTTTAAAAAGAGTTTCACTTCCGTATGTGTAACCTCTGGTTGAACCACCATCTTGTAATGTTTTAATTTTGTTTTAATTGATAGACATTTTTTATTGTACGTAGACCATGTTAGTTTTTGAGCTTTTATCATTTTATTAGTTCTTGCTCGCCATGCAGGTTTCTCATCCAATTTATGTGTTATAATTTTACCCAGGTATTTAAATTGTTTCACTATTTTATTTTCCCTATTGTTCACTGTGATGTGATCTATTACAAGTGGATCCGTTACCATTATTTCAGTCTTTTCAAATGATATCTGGAGTCCTAATTTTTGTGCTATATTTTGTAAGCATGTTATTTGTTTCGTGGCTACCTGAATATTATTAGCTAGTAATGCTAGGTCATCAGCAAATCCCAAGCAATTCAGGTTTATTTTATCTTTCTTAGTTCCAATTTTAATATTCATAGGATTTTCCTTGTACCATTCTCTCAATACATATTCAAGAGCACAATTGAATAGCAATGGTGATAAACAATCCCCCTGTCTCAACCCTGTTTTAATCGTAAATGGTTCAGATATTTCTCCTCTAAATTTTACTTTGGATTTGGTGTTTGTTAAGGTTAACTGTATCATTTTTATTAATTTAGGATGAAGTCCAAAATTCCTTAATATTTTCATCATTGAAGATCTATGGATGCAATCATACGACTTTTTGAAATCTACAAAGGTTATGACTAGTTGTTTTTGCCTTCTTTTGTAGATATCCATAACTAACTTCAAGGTGATTATCTGTTCTGGGCAGCTTCTCCAGGATCTAAATCCTCCTTGATATTCTCCCAGTTCCAGCTCTAGTTGATCTTTACAGCGGTTGTATAGTATTCTTGCCATGATCTTATACATGCAGTCCAAAAGGGAAATTCCTCTATAGTTGTCTGGATTTGATTTTTCTCCTTTCTTATGTTATGGATGTATTATAGCAGTAGTCCAATTTTCTGGTAATTTCTCTTCATTCCAGATTTTTACTATGCATTGGTGTAATGCTATCTTTACTGGTTCTGCTGCATATAAATCACTCTATATGTAAAAAAAATTCAAATTTTTCTATTTGGTAGTTTATTCATAAATGTTCCTCAAACTTAGTGATTTTAACATGGGCAGTATAGGCACCTCCTGCTCCCCTTAACTGAATACATCCTGGGAACTAGGGTCACCATTAACTGGTAAGGGTGCAAATTAGGTATTCGTAATATGTGCACTCACAGAATTGTTTAAGTCTCCAGTAATATGTCTAATTCACATATCAAGCCAGAGTACTCTGTTCAACAGTGTTTATCACAATCTACCAGGTGCCAGTCTCGTATCCTACCCTTTTTAATGCTGCTACAGACAATTTTATTTTTCATTCAGTTTGATCTAGATAATGAGCTGTTTTGTTCGACGCTATACAGACATCGTGAAGAATAGCTCAAAAGACTTCGAAATACAGCACTCAAGAATTTAAAAAGAAGCTAATACGAAGTTTTCAGCATAGTTGACAGTTATGAATACCGCACGAGTGATAACGTAACGATTATAACTGTGTTAATAACGTGTAAAAACCACCATATAGTTACGCACTAAACATCCTTGTCAGTTCTCCAGTAGTCATTGCCTTTAGTTGTTTTCACACATCAAAATACATTACATTACATGTCTTGAAAACATTTACTATCTTGGACAAACAGACAGCAACTTACTTCACAGATTTGTAAATCAGTATAGGAACCTACGTCTACTCTGCTCTATTGTCATTAAGCTCGTGTCTTGTTTGAATCCAAGACCAAATTTTGAATTAATTAGTGAGTTACAACTCTTTTCTAATCCGTATCCTACAATAATTATAATTTCTTTTGCTTCATCTCCACAAAACAGCATTTCTCAAACTTACACTCATGTAAATCTAATTGCGTGCAGTAGAGTAAGAATCAATCGGAATGCCGGCCGGTGTGGCCGTGCGGTTCTAAGTGCGTCAGTTTGGAACCGCGTGACTGCTACGGTCGCAGGTTCGAATCCTGCCTCGGCATGGATGTGTGTGATGTCCTTAGGTTAGTTAGGTTTAAGTAGTTCTAAGTTCTAGGGGACTGATGACCTCAGTAGTTAAGTCCCATAGTGCTCAGAGCCATTTGAACCATCAAGCGGAATATCTCTTAAGAGCCATAAACGCACTGTTGAACGCAACTAGAGTCTATTCACTTAATTGCGTTAGGTCAGAAAGTCAATATTTTCGTTAATAAAAGTTTCAAGATTATCTTTCGGCGTTTCTGATGCTTAAATCGCGTTGGTACGTCAAGTGACTGTCTTTTATTATTCAAAACTTCTCATAACACCAGACGCAACTTTCTTGCAACAGCTGTTTCGCAGATATTGCTTCGCTAATCTACCACTTCGTGCAGAGATGACAAAGATAGAGAAATACTCTCACTTTGATAAACCAAGTTACTAAGCAAACTGTGAATTATCAGTTTTCAGTAAGACTTTCAGTATTTAATCATTAGGTTTTAATAACATTCAAGTTCTTATTTTTTATTCATTTATTTTTTTAAAGTTATGATTCAATACTATAACTTGAAATTCAGTCCTCGTGTCCTCTCAAAGTGATATCAATATTTTTGAGATAACTTAGATTGGTATCAATTTGATGACAACAGCTGATTCTTTAATAACTGAATATTAGTACTTACTCTTTTTGAAATACTGATTTAAGTAGTTCAATCAGGATTATGAACACTTCCTGTAATGGCTTTTATGTGCTGGCTATTCACCATAAAATTGGCAACCCTCTTCTGTTATATAAATAAATAAAAAAAATTAGAACTCGAATTTTCTTCTCGATTCCACTTTCTCTCCTTTTTCCTTTTCTTTTTTAATAACCCTTTATTTATTTATTTAGATACAGCCTACAGAAACAGTAGCTTTATGAGTGTCAAAAATCTTATTATCCCAAACCTACTCACATATGTAGCCTACTCAAAAGTAAAAAAATCCGTGACCAACGCCACTTTTACCCTAAAGTTAACTAGAACTTGTGGCGTGCACATGGGGTTTTTTTAGGCTAGGCAGTAGTGCGAGGTGTCCTGATGAACACTCACCAGTCGACGTGCAGGCAGGGAAATAAGGAAGCGCTCAGTGTAAAGACACTTCAGCTATCAAGATATTAGCAGTAAATTTTCAGAGTGTTCGGAATAAAGTTCCTGAATTTACTGCCCTCCAGGAAGCGTGTGGCGCGCAAATTATTCTCGGGTCTGAGTCCTGGCTGAACCCTGAGATAGGAAGATCTGAAATATTTAGTGAGGGTTGGAATATGTATCGGAAAGACAGATTAGAAACCGTAGGAGGTGGTGTCTTCATTGCAGTTGACAAAAATACTGTGTTTACTGAGGTCGAAGTATAGTGTGATTGTGAAGTTATCTGGACACGTTTAACAGGGCTAGGAGAAATAAAGTTAATTGTTGGGTGTTATTACCGGCCAACAGGTTCCACCGTGACAGTTCTAGAATCATTCAAAGGGAGTCTACACTCTGTATCGCAGAAGTACCCGGATCATGCTATATTAGTCGGAGGCGACTTCAGCCTACTTAGTATAGACTGGGATGTCTGTGGATTCATTACAGGTGGTACAGAGAAGCCGCCATGTGAATTACTTTTGAACACATTGTCCGAAAACTGTCTTGAGCAGCTAAATCGACAGCCAACGCCTAATGGAAATATTTTAGATCTGGTAGCCACGAACAGACCACAACTCATCGACGATGTCAGTGTTGAGACAGGGATTAGTGATCATGATGTTGTCATTACGACTACGGTTACAAAAGTTAAAAAGTCGGTCAAGAAGGCTAGGAGAGTATTCTTACTAGAAAGAGCAGATAAGCAGTTGTTAGCATCCCACTTAGTAAATGAATCGACTTCATTTACCCCCGGTACGGTGGACGTGGAAGAATTATGGGAAATTTTAAACACATCGTAAATCACGCATTGGACAAGTATGCGCCGAAAAAGTCGGTTATGGACGGAAAAGACCCACAGTGGTTTAACAGAGCAATTCGGAGAATGCTCAGGAAGCAAAGACAGTTGCACTCGCGGTACACGAAAGATCGGGAGAATGAGGACAGGCAAAAGTTAGTAGAGATTCGTGCTGCTGTAAAAAGAGCGATGCGCGAAGCTTAAAACCACTACCACCGTCATACCTTAGCAAAATATCTTGCTGAAAACCCAAGAAAATTCTGGTCTTACGTAAAATCGGTAAGCGGGTCGAAGGCTTCCATCCAGTCACTCACTGATCAGTCTGGCCTGGCAACGGAAGACAGCAAGACGAAAGCTGAAATTTTAAATTTAGCATTTGAGAAATCTGTCACGCAGGAGGATCGTACAAACATACCACCGTTTGAGTCTCGTACAGATTCCCGTATGGAGGACATAGTGATAGACGTCCCTGGGGTTTTGAAGCAGCTGAATTGGTTGCAAATAAATAAATCGCCAGGTCCTGATGGGATTCCAATTCGGTTTTACAGAGAGTACTCTACTGCATTGGCTCCTTACTTAGCTTGCATTTATCGTGAATCTCTTGCCCAACGTAAAGTCCCGAGCGACTGGAAAAAAGCGCAGGTGACGCCTGTATATAAGAAGGGTAGAAGGACGGATCCTCAAAATTACAGATCAATATCCTTAAAATCGGTTTGTCGCAGGATTCTCGAACATATTCTCAGTTCGAATATAATGAATTTCCTTGAGACAGAGAAGTTGCTGTCCATACATCAGCACGGCTTTAGAAAGGATCGCTCCTGCGAAACGCAACTCGTCCTTTTTTCACATATCTTTCAACCATGGATGAAGGGTATCAGACGGATGCCGTATTCCTTGACTTCCGGAAAGCATTTGACTCGGTGCCCCACTGCAGACTCCTAACTAAGGTACGAGCATATGGGATTGGTTCCCAAATATGTGAGTGGCTCGAAGACTTCTTAAGTAATAGAACCCAGTAGTTGTCCTCGATGGTGAGTGTTCATCGGAGGGAAGTGTGGTAGGTCCGCTGTTGTTTTCTATCTACATAAATGATCTTTTGGATAGGGTGGATAGCAATGTGCGGCTGTTTGCCGATGATGCTGTGGTGTACGGGAAGGTGTCGTCGTTGAGTGACTGTAGGAGGATACAAGATGACTTGGACAGGATTTGTGATTGATGTAAGGAACGGCAGCTAACTCTAAATATAGATAAATGAAAATTAATGCTGATGAATAGGAAAAAGAATCCCGTAATGTTTGAATACTCCATTAGTAGTGTAGCGTTTGACACAGTCACGTCGATTAAATGTTTGGGCTAACATTGCAGAGCGATATGAAGTGGGACAAGCATTTAATGACAGTTGTGGGGAAGGCGGATAGTCGTCTTCGGTTCATTGGTAGAATTTTGGGAAGATGTGGTTCATCTGTAAAGGAGACCGCTTATAAAACACTAATACGACCTATTCTTGAGTACTGCTCGAGCGTTTGGGATCCCTATCGGGTCGGATTGAGGGAGGACATAGAAGCAATTCAGAGGCGGGCTGCTAAATTTGTTACTGGTGGGTTTCATCATCACGCGAGTGTTACGGAAATGCTTCAGGAACTCGGGTGGGAGGCTCTAGAGGAAAGGAGGCGTTCTTTTCATGAATCGCTACCGAGGAAATTTAGAGAACCAGCATTTGAGGCTGACTGCAGTACAATTTTACTGCCGCCAACTTATATTTCGCGGAAAGACCACAAATATATGATAAGAGAGATTAGGGTACGTACAGAGGCATATAGGCAGTCATTTTTTCCTCGTTCTGTTTGGGAGTGGAATAGGGAGAGAAGATGCTAGTTGTGGTATGAGGTACCCTCCGCCACGCACCGTATGGTGGATTTCGGAGTATGTATGTATATGTAGATGTAGATGTAGAACAACAAAAGTTGTTTATCTCTTCAAGCGTTGGCTCCTCGACTATTTAAAATCCATTGTTAGTGCTGAAGATAGGACACGCATCAGAAAGTTGAATAAAGGTACAGTGAAAGATATTCCTTTTCGACTAATGGACAATAGTTAACAACTCTCTCAACAATGCCTTTCGTTCCAGGACTCATAAAAATCACGTGAAATTCGCCAGAAGCAAATTCCGCAAATAGGTAAGGATACTACGTAACTAGGTCCTCAACTAGGACTCATTGCACCTATTCACAGCAATAATAATGCAAATCACTGTCCGGGGATCACTCAGTTATCTTAGAGCGGTCCGAGCAGATATCCCCTCCTACACAGTCGGATTTATGTATCGGTCTACGCTCCGATACCATAAAATTCAACGGCGAACTCAATATTGTCTGAAAATCATCTGTGATCCATATTAAAGCGTCAGTTTGTGAATAAAATTACCTGAATCTCAGTGTTATTTGCTTTCGGAAACCCAGAACTGTCAACGCATCTTTAACCGTTATAGACGAGATCATCAACCACTAACGAAGACCTCACGAACATCAGTTATATTCAGGTGGAATGTTTGGTTCACCTCCTTTTCACATTTAGTTCGTACTTCTTACCAGATAAATATACTACAAGGTTACCCACGGAGAATAATCCAGTTACAGCAATGGAAATTTAAGAACAGCCCCTCTCTTAAGTCTGTGTAGGACTAATTAATGGGCCATTTTAAACAAATAAAAGAGCGCTTTCCGTCCTTTTTAGTAATAAGTGCATTTTTGATCGAAGCCGTTGGTCGCTGCTATGATGGCCAGCTGCTTCGTATTTCCTGCCTGTTCGAGCCTCCCTGACTTTTTAGCAAGGAGAAGGCAACTTCATTTCGCAGTGGCCACGCTGATTCCTTATTGTACATCTACGGCAATGGTTTGCATTCTAACATTAGTACAACATAATAAAATAATATAATCATGCAACACGATGAGCAGACCATTTCTCTACTCAGATGCATAGGTGAGGATGCAGCTATAAGCTGTGTAGCCGGGGGTTTCAATAATGGATCATTTAGCAGCTGTAGCGGTTCTTCATTTGTCGAGATGCACCATTTGGATGATTATGTGCATGCTGCAATTAGTCTAACACTATGTTCGCGTTACTGAAAGCTTTCCCTCGTGGTACGTGATGAGTTTGTGAAGGAATGCAGTTAGCAAGTTATTCTCAGAAGAAATGAGATGGTACTCTGTTAGGTCCTCCGAATAGTTTTATAGGGTCTGCAAGGGATAAAAGAGGCCTGTGGTTCAAAATGTCTTTCTTACTTCAGTTTTTTTGTAGATGTGTACCCCTACTGTGTATTTAAATCTACCAGAAAGCCAGTTGTTGAATGAGGATAATGAGATATTGGCGATTGTCCCATCATGTCAAAATAACATTTCAACAATCTGACACAAATAGCGCAGTAGTCAGACGTTTACCAATGACCGAGCCAGTTTTTGGTGTCACGAGAGTAGTGTGAATGCTGTTCTGCTGAGGATGGGTATTGTCGAAACGCCTTATGAAACACGTTTGCGTCTCTATGGAGAGGGTTGCCATACTGTCTACCGCTGGAGTCGAGGTGGAGGACGGAGGGGGTTCATGGAAAATCAGTAACTGGGCCAGTGTGGAAGTCCTACTTCCTATCAACAGTCTACTTGATGTGAAGCCGCCGTTCACAACAAAAGCAGGAAAGAAAGTTCGGTGTAGCAGACAGCGATTTTGTACCCTCTATCACATCTATATTGATCATTAGCCGGTTTCCGCTGGTATCATAAAGGTGCCTGAAGATACTAGTACTGAAATCGATTACAAATAAAATAACATAAATAAATGCAGCTGAACGTGTCATCCATACTGCAAAAGATTTAGTAATAGCTGTCGTCCCATGATCTATCGGAAGATGGCTCAAATGGCTCTGAGCACTATGGGACTTAACTTCTGAGGTCATCAGTCCTCTAGAACTTAGAACTACTTAAACCTAAGTAACCTAAGGACATCACACACACCCATGCCCGGTCGCTCGGTTCCAGACTGTAGCGCCTAGAACCGTTCGGCCACCCCGGCCGGCTCTATCCGAAGATGGATGAACGGAAATTTGAGCGAGCTAAGGTAACGGATTCGAAGCGTGAAACATTCATCTGCTTCTGCGCCCATATAGGATCTCAAGACGTTATTGCACCTGCAACGCACACCACACAATATCATCATCATCGTCGTCGTGTAACCTCCCCACAAAATTCTTTCACAGTGTAACCTCAAAACAGAAAAATTCCTAAACCTCTCGACAGTAAAAATTATAATTATGTCGTTCACATTCAGTGTAACGTCCCAACAAAAAATATGCAGTAACCTGGTAATAATACAATGTAACTAACCTCTCAAATGAATTGTCGCTCACTTATAACTTTACAGTAATTGACTGTAAATTTAACCTGGTAAATTTTGGACGTCAGCAGTGCTGCGTCATGGCCCTGAAAGATCATTCTGAATAAAAAGAGAAAAATTCTTACCTCAGCGAAGTCGCCGGATATCGCATATATATCTGCTCTTACAATAAATTTTTCTGGGACAGCCCTGTGCAATGCTGGCCGATAGATTTGTCATTTATGAAAAGAAGCAACTGATTTTTCTTTTGCAACAATCGGGATGATCATGGATTGGAGAAATTAGTAAATTCTTTAAATTGAAATGAATGGTTGTTAAAAAAAATTACTTTATATGAGAAAGATTATTATTAGGACATTTTTAGAACATTTACATGGGACCTGAGATAACATTACTACATATGCGCGAGGCTGCTTTTTACCTTATACAATAATACTCAGGCTCCGGCATCGCTGCACCGCGACCGACCCAGCCAACACGATACACCAGACCAGACCAGAGCAGACTGCAGACTAGCCACAACTTAACTGCTACAGCTACACAGTTCCTACTGCAGTCGACACTGCTCTCTGGTCAGCGATTCTCTTATACCTTGCATATCGCAGGCAGCGCATGAGCAATACATCGAAATTACATCTGCTCGGACCTCTTACAGTCGTCATCATCATCATCATCATCATCGTCGTCATCATCATCATCGTAGTCATCATCACTGTCACCAGCACCTATTTGATATCCTTACTGAACAAAGATCTTATCTAGACGTTTTCGTGCATGAAGTTCTTCAGCTAAATCCATTCATGTCGTCCCTGCAAGTTTTGTAATGGAGTCTATCCGCCTTCGATTAGTTCAACACTTTGGTCTTTCTTTTGGATAGGATCTACAAAGAATTCCCTTCGTCCATCACCGTTGGTCTACAGGTTCCCCAGGAGGAATGGCCAATATTCAGGTATACGACAGGAACGATCATTCGAAGCAGAAGAGGTTAATGAATGTATACCACAAGAGGTATGAGAATGCGTTTAGTTGAATAGATACGTTTCACAAGAAGTGGTCATAGATCTTCCAACCTTCATTTCACTCTTATTACAGACATATTTAATGTTTACAGTTACATTAAGCGCCTGAATGATCTCTTCATACAGTGAGGGAATACGGAAGCGAGGTGCCACTTATCTTCGCAACACGACCCAATCAAGCCAAATTAAGAACGTTTTCGATTCAGCGGCGCTGAACTACTTAGTACACAACTGATTCTACCGAATCGTATCATGTCGTTTTTGCAA
The DNA here is from genome assembly GCF_023864275.1 of Schistocerca cancellata. Classification (NCBI taxonomy): domain Eukaryota; kingdom Metazoa; phylum Arthropoda; class Insecta; order Orthoptera; family Acrididae; genus Schistocerca; species Schistocerca cancellata. The sequence goes on from NC_064628.1 coordinate 77,574,857, forward strand.
ACCCAGAATCTACTCTGTAGGAATCAACATGGATTCCGGAAACAGCGATCGTGTGAGACCCAACTCGCTTCATTTGTTCATGAGACCCAGAAAATAATAGATACAGGCTCCCAGGTAGATGCTATTTTCCTTGACTTCCGGAAGGCATTCGATACAGTTCCGCACTGTCGCCTGATAAACAAAGTAAGAGCCTACGGAATATCAGACCAGCTGTGTGGCTGCATTGAAGAGTTTTTAGCAAACAGAACACAGCATGTTGTTATCAATGGAGAGACGTCTACAGACGTTAAGGTAACCTCTGGCGTGCCACAGGGGAGTGCTATGGGACCATTGCTTTTCACAATATATATAAATGACCTAGTAGATAGTGTCGGAAGTTCCATGCGGCTTTTCGCGGATGAAGCTGTAGTATACAGACAAGTTGCAGCATTAGAAAATTGTAGCGAAATGCAGGAAGATCTGCAGCGGATAGGCACTTGGTGCAGGGTGTGGCAACTGACCCTTAACATAGATAATTGTAATGTATTGCGAATACATAGAAAGAAGGATCCTTTATTGTATGATTATATGATAGCGGAACAAACACTGGTAGCAGTTACTTCTGTAAAATATCTGGGAGTATGCGTGCGGAACGATTTGAAGTGGAATGATCACATAAAATTAATTGTTGGTAAGGTGGGTACCAGGCTGAGATTCATTGGGAGAGTCCTTAGAAAATGCAGTCCATCAACAAAGGAGGTGGCTTACAAAACACTCGTTCGACCTATACTTGAGTATTGCTCATCAGTGTGGGTTCCGTACCAGATCGGGTTGACGGAGGAGATAGAGAAGATCAAAAGAAGAGCGGCGCGTTTCGTTACAGGGTTATTTCGTAAGCGTGATAGCGTTACGGAGATGTTTAGCAAACTCAAGTGGCAGACTCTGCAAGAGAGGCGCTCTGCATCGCGGTGTAGCTTGCTCGCCAGGTTTCGAGAGGGTGCGTTTCTGGATGAGGTATCGAATATATTGCTTCCCCCTACTTATACCTCCCGAGGAGATCACGAATGTAAAATTAGAGAGATTCGAGGGCGCACGGAGGCTTTCAGACAGTCGTTCTTCACGCGAACCATACGCGACTGGAACAGAAAAGGGAGGTAATGACAGTGGCACGTAAAGTGCCCTCCGCCACACACCGTTGGGTGGTTTGCGGAGTATAAATGTAGATGTAGACGAAAACATGTTTTATCTGTTCACCAGCGCTATCTATTCGTGGTGAAAGAGTTTGCACCAGTGTACTCGAACATTTGCATTTTTCTCTGTCTTACAAATACGAGAGCCAGGATATCAAGATTTTGTGAGGTGATGATGATGAGCGTTTGGCGTCATTGGCCGGGAGGCCCCTCGCGGGGCAGGTCCGGCCGCCTTGGCGCAGGTCTTATTACATTCGGCGCCACATTGGGCGACCCGCACGCCGGATGGGGATGAAATGATGATGAACACAACACAACACCCAGTCCCTGAGCGGAGAAAATCTCCGACCCAGCCGGGAATCGAACCCGGGCCCGGAGGACGGCAATCCGTCACGCTGACCACTCAGCTACCGGGGCGGACATTTTGTGAGGTGACGGGCGAGGTTGTGGCGCCCTGAAAAAATTCCAAGTTCGGAGTTGGCGCAACCAGCTGGGGGCTTCTCGGCCAGCCGGGGCTCGGCGGTGGCCGCTCCGTGCCGAAGGTTACCCGGGCTCCAGGCTGACAACGTGGCTGGGAATTCCTTGGTGACGCTGTGTCTATGAAAGAGACGTGTATTCCGAGATTGCCAAAGATGGCGGACTTTGTGAAACCATCGTGGCAGACATTTCACGGTTCGCATAGAAATTAATAGTAGCCAGATAATTCATGATACCTCAAAAAGAAATATGCACATTACTATTATTTGCACGACGATTCTCATGGTGTAATCAGATTTTCAATATCTTTATTAGTTTTAAGTTTAGTATTTCATGACAAATTATACAAGTAACACCCAGCAACGAATTTCCAAAATCTAAACGGTTCATCTGATTTTGTCGATCGACGTATCTTTAGAAAACTATTAGTGTAAACCTAAATTGGTATAAATTATAGGTATGTAACGTGAATAGTGTATGAGTTATTGAAGGTCAAAGTGGCTGGCTAGTATTGATCGCGTCAGGCCATAAGTATTCCACAGTTACACGAAAAAAAGGTAGCAGCATACTTATAAATATATTTATTCGTCTATGTCTTTGTTTATATCCGATATATACTATTCACTGTGTTTTAGAAAGCACAGAGACATTAGGCTACTGGCTTACTTCTGTTCTATTCCTTTATTACTATTATTATTATTATTATTATTATTATTATTATTATTATTATTATTTTCGATTATTCCCATTTAAGAGAGCGTTTGAACTTGAATTCCTTTATGATGATTGTTTATGTTTTTTCTGAGCCCAAATTTTCTTCATGTGTTCACTGTGTTGTTTCTTTCGCTCCGCTGTCCATTTGCATCCTGGTCTCTTCTGTGTTGCGGTGTCAAATTTATGTTTTTTGATGATGTTCCTGAATTCAGTTCTATTTACTGCATCGTTTACTGTTATGTGTGCTTGTCTGAGGTCCTCTTCAACTTCTTTTATCCATTTTGTTTTTCCCCTGCCTGAGTTGATGACTTTAAGAATTCACTTTGAAATTCTGTTTTCATTCATCCTGTGGATATGTCCGTAGAACTGCATTCATCTTTTCCTTATTGTATCCGTAATCTTGTCTGTGTATTTATAATTCTGATGTTTGTCTCTTCTTCCAGATTCCTTGCTCTTGTATCGGGCCAAAAATTTTCCTTAGAATTTTCCTTTCTTGTTCCTCTATTTCTTTTATTTTAGTTTTCCCACCTATTTGTGTTGTTTCAGATGCATACAGTGCCTCCGGAAGTACGACAGTGTTGTAGTGCCTCAATTTTGCGTTAATGGATATGGACCTTTTGTTATAATAGTTCCACGTGAGTTTATATGCTTTCTGTTGTTTTTTTATTCTTTCCTCATTGGCCTTTAGGTTGATGCCTGCTGGCTGGATGATTTCTCCCAGGTACTTAAAATGTGGTACTTGTACGATTTTCCCATGGGTTGTCACAATAGGCAATTTGTTTTGTGGCACTCTTTCTATGTACTGGGTTTTCTCATATGAGATTTGCAGGCCAGTTCTTTGTGCAATTTCGTGTAACTTCTCTATGGCGTTAGTGGCTTCTTTTCTATTATTTGTGAGGATTGCAAGATCATCCGCAAAAGCTAAACAATTTACATTGGATCTATTATCTTTTCTAATGCCAATTTGGATTCCTTTGACTTCTTTTTCCCATGTCCTGATGATTTTTTTCAAGAATGACATTAAATAGTAATGGTGAAAGTCCGTCACCCTGTCGCACTCCAGTTTGGATTTCAAATGGTTCCGAGATATCCCCCATAAATTTAACCTTGGAGACTGTGTCAGTTAATGTTTCCCGAATGATTGCTCTTGTCTTTCTGTCAATGCTGAATTCTTCCAGCGTCTTGCAGAGCGCTACTCCGTCTATTGAGTCGTAGGCCTTTTTAAAATCTACAAAAGTGACCACTGTGTTTCGGGTGTTTCTCATCTGGAGAATCATTTTCATATTCCAGATCTGCTCTATGCATGATCGTCCCTTGCGAAAACCAGCCTGGTATTCTCCTATTTGTGGGTCAGCTTGTTCTTCTAATCTATTCATGAGAACTTTTGATAGGATTTTATATGTGACCGGTACGAGTGAGATACCCCTGTAATTATTTGGTTCAGTTTTGTCCCCTTTTTTGTGGAGTGGATGGATGAGTGCGCATTTCCATTCAGAAGGGATCTGTTCTGTTTCCCAAATGTTTAATATTATTTTGTGAATTTTTCCTGTTAATCTTTCATCATTTAGTTTCCATAGTCCTGCAATAATTCCATCTTCTCCTGGGGCTCTATTGTTTTTCAGTGTCTTGATAATTTCTACTATTTCGTTGATGGTTGGCGGTTTAGTGTCAGGATTTGGTGTAGACGTCTCGTAGTGAATATCCTCTGTAGGTCTTTCGCAGTTGAGAACTTTGTTGAAACAGTCTGCGAGAATTTGGCAGTTATTCTTCTTGTTAGTTTCTAGTGAACCATACGGTTTCGCCGGCCCAGGTGGCCGAGCGGTTCTAGTCACTACAGTCTGGAACCGCACGACTGCTGCAGTCGCAGGTTCGAATCCTGCCTCGGGCATGGATGTGTGTGATGTCCTTAGGTAAGTTAGGTTTAAGTAGTTCTAAGTTCTAGGGGATTGATGACCTTAGAAGTTAAGTCCCATAGTGCTCAGAGCCATTTGGACCATCCGGTTTCTTGAAGAAAAGAACCTTTGATATATGTTTATTTGAATTTGTTTATGTATTTAATAACGTATGTTAGAGCGTGTTTATGGCCCAGTCGTAGGAATATTTATTTAATTTCAAGTTATTTAAATGTAAATCCAGTATTTCGAAGATCTTTCATCATGTTTGAGAGTGTGCGTTGGCTTGGAGACAGGGTGGGAGCGCTCTAGCCAATCACAGCAATCGTTCCAAAAAGGACACATGGAGAGACTGTATGGAAGTTTGGGAGGAACATCGTTTCGAGAGAGGACACGGGAGTTCTGGACAGTACGGGACAGGACACGGGAGAGTCCTGGACAGTGCGGCGTGAAGGACACTCGCACAGGACACGGAGAGTCCTGGACAGTACGGCGCGAAGGATGCACGGTCACGGGAGATTGAAATATTTCGTAGTGCCGACTTGTGCACTTGTGAGATTTCCGTGGCTTCTGCAGTGAAGACGTTGTGTGCGTTTGGATGTGAATATCTGGCGAGCTATGTTGTTCATAACTAATTATGTGAGTTAGGAATCTATTGTTTCCCTGTTATTCAACTTACGTTTTATTTAATTGATGGACCATCGACATCAATAATACAGTTTTACAGTAACAAAGAGCATTCTTAAAGGTGCTTCTGCTATCGTACTCATCATTTAAAGTCGTTAAAATAGTACCTGCAGAATTTATTTAATTTCAGTTTTTCATTTATGCCTCTGTACGCTCAAAATTCGCAACTGTCGAGAGATAGAAACCTTCGACCATTCGGTTCCTGTGTATATTCATGTTCTCTCAGTATTTTGCCTGTAATGCGGCAACTACATATCCCAGCCTCCAGACAACGAAACCAGCCAAAACTTTTAATATATCTCTGAGTCTGTGGGTATGCAGATTAGGGCCACCATTACACAACAACAACACTTTTTTTGTTTTCTTTGAAAGCCCTTAATTTCAGGCGCCACACCGATGTCAAAGCAGCAGCCTATAGCGTGTTATGAGGGCTGGAGCTGCAAGCTGACGGATGCGTAGTCGTAACTGCTGCGAAGGCCACACAGCTTGACTTGTGCCGTTGTCTCCTCTTTTTCATTTTTTGGGGGACACTAAGCAAGGCCTTTAATGCCAGAACACCTATTATGATTTGACGGGGTTCAACGGAATAATCTCCTCTGGCCTTAGGTAAAAAGCTGCACCAGCATTGGCCTGAAATATCATAGCAAATCCAGGAGCTGACGCAGAAGTGGCTTGATTGGAGATAATATCACCTCAACATGGGCGTTCTTAGGCACAGTACCAGCTGGACAGTGACGAGAATGGAAGTCACTCACAGTATTGTTCTAAGGAAACTGTTACGACACTGATGGGTCATGGTTAAGGGAAACAATACTAAACTTTTGTTGGAATGGTCGGACGGAGATTCGAACCCCATTCTTCCAGAACATGAGCCCAATGTCTTAACTATTGTGCTACATGACTTGACGAAAAACCTTGAGTCACCATAATGTTTCCCGTGTAACTTGTTATGAAGCAATCAACGGAAACTATCTAAAATTGTGAGCATTTATTATGAAGTCAATACTGTCGCTGAAACCGAATTCTGTGAAATAATATTGCATGTACCACCTAAAAAATAATATGGGATATTATTATTTATTGTCAACTGTATCTGTAACTTTTCTTTCTATACGATGCCCAGAAACCGAAATACACAATGCATTATCTTTTATTTACCTGAATTCTGTTTTATCTTTGTTGACAAACAAAATAAGAAGCATGAGGACAGCGTAAGGAGTGTTTAATGAATTGGAAAGTAAAATTTTATTTACTTATCGGTTGAAAAACTTTTGTCTTACGTAAACTGACCATGCCGATAAAAGTTATCTGTGCAGTCTTCCAAATAGTATACTGGCACCGTCTGACGAATGTCGAATAAAAGCTACCGAGATGAGTGATCACGAACTAGAAACTCAACTAAAATCGCCAAACAGAAAGGCGCTTGTGCCTGATGGATTCAGGGAGTTTCTTTATAGATAATACGAATTTTTCTTGTCTTCTAGCAGTTTATTATAGGTTACCGTAGAAACGAAACGTTGCCTGCCATTGAAAAAAGTGATCATCCTCGTTTTCAGGAAGGGAGATCGAACAGATACTCTCAACTATAGGCGTAATTCACTGACGTCAATCTGTTTTTAATTACAAAATATGTTTTATTTTGACCTTTTTATAGAACTGAAATCTTACCTGTAGGGATGCACATGGATTCCGTAAACAGCTATCTAGTGAAATTCATTTCCTGCGTAGGTGAGAATAAGGCTGATTTTATACCATGTCCAGGCTACAGTCTCTTAAAAGGCCATGACTTATGATTGTGTAAGTTATTGTATCTCTTGATGCAAGGCCGGAAGGAACAGCCACCCACTCCTGCGCCCAGGGACTCATTTTTCCGTACAGCAAGAAATAACTTCCAGAACGAGATTTTCACTCTGCAGCGGAGTGTGCGCTGATATGAAACTTCCTGGCAGATCAAAACTGTGTGCCGGACCGAGACTCGAACTCGGGACCTTTGCCTTTCGCGGGCAAGTGCTCTACCAACTGACCTACCCAAGCACGACTCACGCCCCGTCCTCACAACTTTACTTCTGCCAGTACCTCGTGTCCTACCTTCCAAACTTTACAGAAGCTCTTCTGCTAAGGAATCTGCCAGGAAGTTTCAAGAAATAACTTGACTGAGCACGAAGAATCACCAGCTGCCGACTTTAGAAATGCACCACAAAGACACAGCCTCTGCTCCAGAGGACTCACGACTTTCACATTCCACGACCATCATCAACTGATCCCTCCGTTTCGCGGGGACCAAACCACTCCACGAAATTATTTTAACATTCGGGTCTTTCAGCCGGTCGGACTGCGGAACACAATTCAGACATTTCCATTGGCCACTTCCTGCTGCCACTAGTAGTTCTGCAGAAGAGGCTGATTCCTGTGTCAACATTGCAAAGTTTACTTTCACCAAATGTTTGAAAACGCTAGACGTCATGGAAAAATAATTCGACCTCGAAATTAGACTAGTCTGCCCTGACCACAACCACTTGCGAGGATTCTAGGATGAGCAAAAGCTACCGGATACCTTCTACCGGCCGTAACGTCAACAGCGACTCAGGACATCCCCACAGGCGTGGCCAGGAAATGACACTGTGGTCGTACTGGCATTCCACCTTACACAATTTCTGAACATTTAAGTAGCGCGCTGGCGTTTGTAATTTGATTTGAAGCAAAAAAATGGGAACGAGCGTATGGCATTGTTGGCGGGGAGGCCCCATGCGGGGGAGTTCGGCCGCCGTATTGCAAGCCCCTTTCAGTTGACACCACATCGGCGACTTGCGGGTCAGTGATGATGAAATGATGATGAATGACACACAACACCCAGTCCCCTGCCGGGAATCGAACCCGGACCCCCTTCGGGGTACGCTGCAACGCTACCGCTACACTACGGAGGCGGACGATTTGAGGTATTGTGTCTGGAGTTGGTCATTGGCGCCAGCACGGAACGAGGATGTCAACGTGTGTCGCGACGAAAGTACGCTGCTAGACGATGCCGTATCGGAATGTAAATCGCCTGATACTGAACGTAATAATATTGTTTCTATGTGATATGAATACTGCGAAGAACCGGACGAAAATATTTTTATGGAAGTGTATTGTATTTACTAAGAAGTGGAGGGCATTGAGTTTTCATATACACGCGAACATGAGCTATTATATACTACACTCCTGGAAATGGAAAAAAGAACACATTGACACCGGTGTGTCAGACCCACCATACTTGCTCCGGACACTGCGAGAGGGCTGTACAAGCAATGATCACACGCACGGCACAGCGGACACACCAGGAACCGCGGTGTTGGCCGTCGAATGGCGCTAGCTGCGCAGCATTTGTGCACCGCCGCCGTCAGTGTCAGCCAGTTTGCCGTGGCATACGGAGCTCCATCGCAGTCTTTAACACTGGTAGCATGCCGCGACAGCGTGCACGTGAACCGTATGTGCAGTTGACGGACTTTGAGCGAGGGCGTATAGTGGGCATGCGGGAGGCCGGGTGGACGTACCGCCGAATTGCTCAACACGTGGGGCGTGAGGTCTCCACAGTACATCGATGTTGTCGCCAGTGGTCGGCGGAAGGTGCACGTACCCGTCGACCTGGGACCGGGCCGCAGCGACGCACGGATGCACGCCAAGACCGTAGGATCCTACGCAGTGCCGTAGGGGACCGCACCGCCACTTCCCAGCAAATTAGCGACACTGTTGCTCCTGGGGTATCGGCGAGGACCATTCGCAACCGTCTCCATGAAGCTGGGCTACGGTCCCGCACACCGTTAGGCCGTCTTCCGCTCACGCCCCAACATCGTGCAGCCCGCCTCCAGTGGTGTCGCGACAGGCGTGAATGGAGGGACGAATGGAGACGTGTCGTCTGCAGCGATGAGAGTCGCTTCTGCCTTGGTGCCAATGATGGTCGTATGCGTGTTTGGCGCCGTGCAGGTGAGCGCCACAATCAGGACTGCATACGACCGAGGCACACAGGGCCAACACCCGGCATCATGGTGTGGGGAGCGATCTCCTACACTGGCCGTACACCACTGGTGATCGTCGAGGGGACACTGAATAGTGCACGGTACATCCAAACCGTCATCGAACCCATCGTTCTACCATTCCTAGACCGGCAAGGGAACTTGCTGTTCCAACAGGACAGTGCACGTCCGCATGTATCCCGTGCCACCCAACGTGCTCTAGAAGGTGTAAGTCAACTACCCTGGCCAGCAAGATCTCCGGATCTGTCCCCCATTGAGCATGTTTGGGACTGGATGAAGCGTCGTCTCACGCGGTCTGCACGTCCAGCACGAACGCTGGTCCAACTGAGGCGCCAGGTGGAAATGGCATGGCAAGCCGTTCCACAGGACTACATCCAGCATCTCTACGATCGTCTCCATGGGAGAATAGCAGCCTGCATTGCTGTGAAAGGTGGATATACACTGTACTAGTGCCGACATTGTGCATGCTCTGTTGCCTGTGTCTATGTGCCTGTGGTTCTGTCAGTGTGATCATGTGATGTATCTGACCCCAGGAATTTGTCAATAAAGTTTCCCCTTCCTGGGACAATGAATTCACGGTGTTCTTATTTCAATTTCCAGGAGTGTATATTTCAGGCTGTATCACTGAGAAATTTCATTAACATAACTATAGTGAACTGCGCTGAACTTCATTTACCGTCAGATCGACGCCAGAACATAAATTTTATTATAGAATTAGCTTGAAAAAATATTCTGAACTTACTCGTACAACAATGAACAATCAAGAAGTAAATCTGCGCACCCTTATACGATTGACACTTACCAATGGTAAAGTACCATTGGACATTTTCGTTGAAGAGTTTACAGAATATACGTGAGTGTTCAAATGGTTCAAATGGCTCTAAGCATTACGGTACTTAACATCTGAGGTCATCAGGCCCCTAGACTTAAGAACTACTTAAACTTAACCATCCTAAGGACATCAGACTCATCCATGCCCGAGGCAGGATTCGAGCCTCCGTCCGTTGCAGAGCTCGGTTCCCGACTGAAGAGCCTAGAACCGCTCGGTCACAGCGGCCGGCATACCTGAGTGTATTTTCGAGTTTGTGGCACGTTGTTCGGAACTTGCCTTTCTGCCTACATATGTAACACTGTCAGGTACCATCTATTGCAGTGAGGACAGTGAACGTTTGTAACCCACGTACCGTCGAAACGAGAATGACTGATATAAAATGTGTCGTGCTCTGGTTGACTTTGGTCGTTATGGGTCCTACAAATGCACCACACATATTTTTTTCGTAATGCGCCATCTACAGCTATAGGAAACGCGGTCAGATATTATAATAAAACAGCACCAATATACAAAAACAGCACGAAAGACGCTTATATTATGTTACAAGTTCTTACGTTATCAGTGACAAGACGGTCTTCAACATTAAAGTCACTCAGCTTCTTTGAATATTATAGTACTATGCGTACATGTAAACTACGTGATCAAAAGTATTTTAACGCCCCTGTGTAATGCGGAATTGACCATTAGACGTCACGAGAGGTGAATCGTCCATTACAAAAGGAGGCAGATTGTATTGTGTTGCCGGCCAGTGTGGCCGAGCGTTCTAGGCGCTTCCGTCTGGAACCGCGTGACCGCTACGGTCGCAGGTTCGAATCCTGCCTTGGGCATGGATGTGTGTGATGTCCTAAGGTTAGTTAGGTTTAAGTAGTTCTAAGTTCTAGGGGACTGATGACCTCAGATGTTAAGTCCCATAGTGCTCAGAGTCATTTTTGAACCATTTTTGTATTGTGTTGTCAGTAAGGAAGAAGTAACAGCATAGCGGATCGAGCAGGAGAGATCAGTTACTTCGAAGGTGCGGTAATCGCTGGATGGCAACTGAATAGGAAGTCCAGCAGCCACATTTTAACCGTTCTAAATCTACCCAAGTTGGCTGTTGGTGATATGGTTGTAAACCAGAAATTTGAAGAAAGAACCACTTCTAAACCAAGACCAGGTAGACCTTATGTATTCACGGACAAGTACCGTATGTAGTTGTAAAGGATGGTTGTAAGAAAAGGCGCATGATATCAGCGAAAAGATTCTGTTCGAAAGGGCTACCAACCATTCAGCTAGCATAATGACTGAATAGGGAGTCAAAAATAATGGGGTGCAATGATCGAGCATCTGCTCATGAGCCACGTATGTCTCTAGTGAATTTTAGGCGACACTTGAAGTTGTGAGGTAACGAACGAGTCGTGGCGCCCTGAAAATATTCGAAGTTCGGAGTTGGCGTGGCTGAGCTGGTGCTTCTCAGCGCGACGTGTCCTGGCAGCAACCACGTGGTGCCGAACGTTAGCTCAGCAACCACGTGATGCCACACAATGGCCGGACCATCGAACCACGTGGATGGGAATTCCATGGTGACGCTGTGTCGATGAAAGAGACTTGTAAGCCAAGAGTGCCGAAGATGGCGGACTCTGTGAAACCTTAATGGCAGACATTTCACAGTTCGTGTAGAAATTAATAGTAGCCAGATGAATCATGACACCTCGAAAAGATACATGTACATTACCATTATTTGCACGATGATTCTGATGGTGTAATCAGATTTTCAGTACCTTTGTGAGTTTAAAGTTTCGTATCTGATGGTAAATTATACAAGAAACACCCAGCAACGAATTTCCAAAATCTAAACGCTTCACCCGATTTCCTCGATCGACTTGTCTTTTAGTGTAAACCTAAATTGATATAAATTACAAGCATGTAACTTGAACAGTACATGAGTTATTGGAGGTCAAAGTGGCCGATTACTATCGATCGCATCAGGCCATAAGTACTCCACAGTGACACGAAAAAACGATAGCAGCATACTTATAAATATATTTATACGTCTATGTCTTTGTTTATATCCGATGTATACTATTTATGAAGAAACTGGTTAAATATTTACTGTGTTTTAGAAAGCACAGAGACATTAGGCTACTTTTCTATTCCTTTGATACATGTTTATTTAATTTATTTATGTATCTAATAATGTGTTAGAGCGTGTGTATGGTCCAGCCGTAGGAATATTTATTTAATTTCAAGTTATTTAAATGTAAATCCAGTATTTCAAATGTGTTTCATTATGTTTGTGTGGGTGCGTTGGATTCAAAACATGGCGCGATCGCTGTAGCCAATCACAGCGCTCGTGTATGGGGAGACTGGAAGGAAGCTGGAGAAGAGCATCGTTTCGAGGGATAACAGGGCAGTTTGGGGAGTGCGTGTAACGTGCGCGTGGAGCACACAATACTCATCAAAGCCTGTACTATGGTAAGTGAGCGGGGTTCACCTTACGAGACAGGATTTTCGTATAGATATTCTAAACATTCTGCGTGGTGTCTGTTTGTTCTATATCGTGTCTCCCTACCACTTTCGCGCAACGACGCTCTGAGCGTGTTTTTTAGGGAATTGACTAGTTTGAACCTGGGACCTCTTGCTGGTAAGGAGACGTCAGACCACACATGACATGTAGAATTCAGAAGAGTTCAGTGAGACTAGCGATGATATAACCAAATACTTAATGATTTCAGCGTCAGCTCCACTGCACTCTCTGTAAAGGAATCTTAATACTAACTAAATTTAGTGGAAGGGGTTCAAGGCTTTCCAATTTTTATTTAGCTGGTTAAATAACGTCGAAAAAGCAGTTAAGTTTACCATTGGAAATTTTATTCTACTCACAAAACATCGTTTATAAATTGCACTATTCATAAAAGGAAATGTTTTAATACAGGATGGTAAAAACCTACTGCGTTCAACAAAAATGTGAACGAATATTCCCTGAATGGGTTTCCAAGTTCTACAATGGATCGAAGGATGACCTATGCCATATCACATCTATAATTTAGGCTTAAATTAAGTTTTACAAGAGAGAAAACTAACGAAATGGTCTACAGTGACCCCCTATTATCTTTAATTACTTATCTAACTTGTCGTAAATTACAGTGGCTGATGTGGCTTCTCAATAACTATATAACAGAAAAATCTCAATAACTATATAACAGAAAAATCATCGCATTTCAGATTTTTACTTCAAGTGGCAAATGTGAACACCATGAGCTTTAATTGACGATCGACACTAGTGTTACGCAAAGAGGGATGTAACAGATGAGACTTCTGCAGTTCTGAGTGAAGCCTTATGCGCTCAAAAATGTGGCATCGCGTGCGTTCATTACCTTGTCGGTGTTCGTCAGGGGGCGGAGGCCGGCGCAGCTCCGTCCAGCTCGCCCTCTCGGAAGCAACTCCCTAACAATTCTCTCCTAACTTCTCCTTACTACAATTTACTGAGGTTGGTTTAAAAAAAACTATCTGGCTGTGTTTTCATCTGACCAATCAGGGTCTCAATGTTAACCTTAAGCTCCGCCTACAAAAATTCTGTCTATCCAATGAGAAACGTTATACTTTTTGTGGTGGGGCAATGTTTTTAAAGTTTGCAACGTAACAGAGAAGCGAAAAAGTCTCACGCTAAAAAACTTGCAGCTGGTGTGGTCCTTTTAGCGTTATCGTAAGATCTATAGTGTTCTTCTGGAGGGCTCTATCTTCTAACATGGGCTGGGGGGGGGGGGGGTGGTCCTAACGTAACAGAGACGCGAAAAAGTCTCACGCTAAAACTTGCGGGTGGTGTAGCCCTTTTTTGTGTTATCGTAAGATCTATACTGTTCTTCTGGAGGGCTCTAGCTTTTAACATGGGCTGGGGGTGGTCTTGACGTAACAGAGACGCGAAAAAGTCTCACGCTAAAACTGGCGGGTGGTGTAGCCCTAGCGGTTAGCTGACAACGTGGGTGTCCGTCCGTCCCTTATCGTAGGGCCTTCCAGCTTAACACAGTTCTGCTCTCCGCTTCTGTTCTCGTTTCTCCCCTCAGAACTGCGTCTGTCTCACGGTGGGAAGGTATGACATGCATTTAGGCATTCTTGTGTTAGTCTGTGGTATTCCATTTGCTCACTTTTTACTCGTATTACTTTGGTTAATTTAATGTCACGATTTATTCGGAGCTATGTGACATACTACTGGATTTGCTTATCATGTCAGGGTTTTCATGGAAGGTGTTGGATTTGCCTGACACCTTACAATATTGACTGCGTGTACCTGAATCGTGGCAAATCAGACTAACACCCACTCTGTAATAACGATGATCCCTCAAGTAAGTTCAAAATGCAACTACACATTAGGATGGACCAAAAGCAACACTGAAGATGCTACCAATTTAATAATAATACGGTCGCCAGACTAATTAGGCATGAACTGAGTTTCTTCCCTGTACAAGTTGGTGTATATTCATGCAAAACAACATGTAATAACACTGCATAATATAGTAGAATTTTAGAACCAGAAAATCTATTGAACTGATAGTTTCACGTTCTGTACTGATATGGAAAAACCATGAATACATAACACTACACTATAATGTATACTACAAAACTTCATACTGTCTATTAATCTGATTAAAATCGGGCATAGGTTACCCTAGCAATAGCACTTTCGTGACACACATAAAATGTCAATTTTGATAAAGATAAAACACTGATAAATTTTGGCTTTTATATTGGCTTTAACTTTTGCTGGTCAAATCAATTTATAACACTTCAGAATTCAAATGAATAAAAAAGGGGGGACCCTGAAACTGTTACGATCACTGTATTAAAAAAAATGATTACTGAAATTATTATGCGTTCAAGATTCCCAGTATATGAGTTACTACTCTTTTTATCTTATTTACTACTCATTTAAATACCTTTATACCTGTCTCGAAATAATTAAACTTCATTACTATATCAATATTAAAGTTATCTTTCAACTTCATTAGACCTTCGTTATTCATTTACTGGTTCATTAACAAAACAGTTCTTTAAACAACATTCTAACATAGTTAGGACTGCAAGTAATTATTCTTAACACAAAATTTAATATTTCATTTCGGGACACTCGGATTGCACAACATGTGGAAAGGACCCTGTCTAGGTTAGTTGTGAGGATAATTAAATGAGAGGAAACTTCTGGTAAAATTTAGGTTATTATTGAACCGTTCACTCTCTGGTCCATACGAATACAGTACGAAAAGTTTCAACCTGCCTTTATCGAAGCGGCGGTTGGCGAGCGGCGAGATGGCAAGACACAGAGCACACATACAACCACAGCTATGGCTCTTGACGTATCGGCACTTTAATTCTTCTTAGCGTCGCAATACTTTTCCATTTAGTGCCTATGGAATTTTTCCATGCTGTGAGGGCGTTTGAACAGCATACCCGAGGCTCAGTGAAACTACGTCTTTCAGGAGAGCCTCCTCGCTCCAGAAGGTGTTGCTCAGACCAATGCCAAACTCCAACTACTACTGCTGAGCCCGTTGTGCCGTGCAGTGCCCGCGTGAAATTCCCCGCGCTTGACTGCCATCCACCTTTTACCGCTCCCTGACAGGCCAGGTATTTACCCGAGGTTTTGCATTCTACATATCCTAACACATTGCCTACGTATGGACCAGACGCACAGTTCAACATTTGTTACATTTCAATTCTGTTACAATATTGTTTGACATTTGACATAAACATTAACCTTCACATTGAAACTTGTTTCACAATGGCATGAAACAAAAAACTAATGAAATCAGAACATCAATTACTCAAGTTTAACGGAAAATCAGATGGAAAAAAATATTATTTATATGTACAACGTAGTTGCTGTTACACATGCCCCTGTTTCCAATAAATTTCACTAAGTGCAAATTTGATGGGAACACTAAACTTTATATTTATACAGGGGTTCTGAATCTTTGTGTGAATGTGCCATCATAAAATTTTATATCACAAAACTTTCTTTCACTCACATTATATAGGTCTATACTTTTTAACATATCGAGAACATTTACCTATTATTTACTTAAGTGCCTTTGGCACAGTCCAACCTCCTATCACAACATAATTTAAGTAGCAAATTACTCATTATTATTAAATTTCTCAGAAAAATAAAAATCAAAATTTGGAACACAAACACTTAACTTCAAAGCAGATACAAATGCCTATATACGCTATAAGACAATTTGTTGCTGCTTGATGGCGGACTCTGTGAAACCTTAATGGCAGACATTTCACAGTTCGTGTAGAAATTAATAGTAGCCAGATGAATCATGACACCTCAAAAAGATACATGTACATTACCATTATTTGCACGATGATTCTGATGGTGTAACCATATTTTCAGTACCTTTATGAGTTTAAAGTTTCGTATCTGATGGTAAATTATACAAGAAACACCCAGCAACGAATTTCCAAAATCTAAACGCTTCACCCGATTTCCTCGATCGACTTGTCTTTTAGTGTAAACCTAAATTGATATAAATTACAAGCATGTAACTTGAACAGTACATGAGTTATTGAAGGTCAAAGTGGCCGATTTCTATCGATCGCATCAGGCCATAAGTACTCCACAGTGACACGAAAAAACGATAGCAGCGTCCTTATAAATATATTTATACGTCTATGTCTTTGTTTATATCCGATGTATACTATTCATGAAGAAACTGGTTAAATATTTACTGTGTTTTAGAAAGCACAGAGACACTAGGCTACTTTTCTATTCCTTTGATACATGTTTATTTAATTTATTTATGTATCTAATAATGTGTTAGAGCGTGTGTATGGTCCAGCCGTAGGAATATTTATTTAATTTCAAGTTATTTAAATGTAAATCCAATATTTCGAATGTGTTTCGAATGTGTTTTCGAATGCGCTGTAGCCAATCACAGCGCTCGTGATTGGGGAGACATATCCTAACACATTGCCTACGTATGGACCAGACGCACAGTTACAATTTTAAACATCTTACAACAGTCTCAACATTTCAATTCTATTACAATATTGCTTGACATTTTACATAAACATTAACCTTCACATTGAAACTTGTTTACAGTTTTCTTAACACAATGGCATGAAACAAAAAACAAATGAAATCAGAACATCAATTACTCAAGTTTAACGAAAAATCAGATGGAAAAAAAATATTATTTATATGTACCATAGTACAACGTCGTTGTTGTTACATTCGGCGCGGAGTAAGGGAGTGGACACGGGAGGCGCTTGACGGAGGGTGTTGGACAGTACGGCGCGTCGGACGCACAGTCGCGGAAAGACTTGGACAGTGGAGTAGTTTGCGCGTGGGCGAGGGAGATAGGAATATTTCGTAGTGCCTACTTGTGAACTTATGAGATCTCCATGGTTTCCGCAGTGAAGAAGTAGTATGCGTTTAGAAGTGAATATCTCGTGAGCTATGTTGTCGTTCATAACTTATTACGTGCAGTAGGAATCTACTGTTTCCCTGTTATTCAACTTATATTTGATTTAATTGCTGGACCACCGACACCGGTAAGTGTCTGGCAGAAATATACCGCATTCTCAAAAGCACTTCTACTATTATACTCTTCATTTAAAGTCGTTAAGATAGAACCAGCAGATTTTATTTAATTGCAATCTTTCATTCTTACGTTCAAAATTTATTTAACGTTCAAAATTTATATGTTACGTTCAACATTCGCAATTTTCAAGTGATAGGAATCTTCGACGACCATTCGATTCGTGTGTCTGTTCATATTGTATACTGTAGACTCAGCAGTATTTGGCTTGTAATACGGCAACTACGTATCCCAGCCCCTAGACAACGAAACCAGCCGAAACTTTTAATATTTCAACTCTGAGTCGGCGCGTATGTAGTTGAGGGTCACCACATCACCATCATAATTTTTCCTATTATTGGAAAGCCCGAAAAGTGGTGTTTAGTGACAACAGCGAAGTACAGAGGAGGAGGTGTTAGGGTACAAAGGTGCTTTTCGTGGTTAGGATATGGTCTCTTCATTGGGCATAAGAAAATGCTAAAAGATATCAACACATTTTGCAGAAGTGAGTACGGCTTGCAGAAAGGGAACAGTTCTATCAGGTAATGGTTTGTGGACAATAACATTCCTTAATGGGCTAGTCTGCTCACAGTCCTTATCTGAACCAAGTAGAACACCTTTGTCATGGGTTTGGATGTCGACCGCCCCAGATCGCTTCGTCCAACGTCACTACCCTTTATTACTACACTTTATCTATAGTGTGTTTTTTTTTACAATAATTATTCCTCATTGTAAAGATCTGTTCAAAACACTGGGGATTTTAACTGCTCCGTGTGAATACATTTACCGTTCAGTTGTACACATCAAAAATAACGTTGGTAATTACTGCACAAACAGCTCTGTCCGTGACCATGGAACAAGAACTAGAATCAACTTACATTTACCAAGAAAAAATAAACATAAAACTCAAAACAGCATTTTCTACCAAGGAATAAAACTGTACAATAAATAACCAAAAGAGATTAAAGAAATTGCAAAAATACACTTATTTATAAAAGCAGCTAAAAAGTACCTGTTATGCAATACATTTTATACCTTGAAGGATTGCTTGGACAAAACAGAGTAGGGGTCTCGTTAAAAAAGTTATACAAATAAATAATAATAGTGATAATAAAACATCCGGCATTCCACATAACACTTTCATGCTATTTTTCCCCTTCCTTTATTCCTTTCCTAGAAAAACTTACCCCCAACCTGTGTGTAGCACAATACTATCACCTCTTCCTCTTTGCCGCGCGGGATTAGCCGAGCGGTCTTAGGCGCTGCAGTCATGGTCTGCGCGGCTGGTCCCGGCGGAGGTTCGAGTCCTCCCTCGGGCATGGGTGTGTGTGTTTGTCCTTACCGTAATTTAGGTTAAGTAGTGTGTAAGCTTAGGGACTGATGACATTAGCAGTTAAGTCCCATAAGATTTCACACATTTGAACTTTTTTTTTTCTTCCTCTTTCTGAGCTCAACATCTCACTCTTCATAGAGGGATGCTGATTCAGTTATTCAGGATAGCAAATGGAAACTTGCGGTACAGAAAATGGCCCAGAGATCACCAGTGTGTGTGGTTGAGTGTGTGTGTGTGTGTGTGTGTGTGTGTGTGTGTGTGTGTGTGTGTTTGTGTGTGTGTAGTGAGTGAAGTGTAATGAACCCATCTGTGTGTGTAATGTGTGCACTGACTGGTAATGAGATATGAGTCAACAGGGTCGCGTCACGTTATGGAATAAGTTAGTTGTAAAAAAAAGTGTAGTATACCAGGAGTAAATCTAATGATTGTCTCTAACCAGAAGTCTGTAAGTGTATGTGTACACGAAGTAGCTTATTTTAAATTGGTCTAAACTTGTAAATACTTTGACATGTCCAATATCCTTGTAAAATGAGATGTACAGATGAATAAAGCTACTACTTCTACTACTACTACTATAATAGTCATATCAATTTCGTAAACTCCTTCATTACACCGTCTTAACTCATCAGATCAAGCTCACCCTCGCGAACACTTTCGGACACTGCTACAGTTCAGATCTAAAGAGCACTTCAGTCTTATTACAACGCAACATTCTCCCATTCCTACAATTTTTTTAGTTTGTATCGTACAATATCATAATTCAAGTGGTACCTGTTCATCTGTACTAACAACGAAATCAGTAGAATTTTTGTAGGACTAAGACAAATAACCTTCAGTTTATCCTGCTTCCAATAGGAGAAATAGAGTTACCTTAATACAGATTGTTCTGAAATTCCTGTTACAGGATTTGTAAAAGGGAGTGAATACACAATATTTTAAATACACTACTGGCCATTAAAATTGCTACACGACGAAGATGACGTGTTACAGACGCGAAATTTAACCGACAGGAAGAAAATGCTGTCATATGCAAATGATTAGCTTTTCAGAGCATTCACACAAGGTTGGTGCCGGTGGCGATACCTGCAATGTGCTGACATGAGGAAAGTTTCCAACCGATTTCTCATACACAAACAGCAGTTGACCGGCGTTGCCTGGTGAAACGTTGTTGTTATGCCTCGTGTAAGGGGTATAAATGCATACCATAACGTTTCCGACTTTGATAAAAGTCGGGTTGTAGCCTATCGCGATTGCGGTTTATTGTATCGCGACATTGCTGCTCGCGTTGGTCGAGATCCAATGACTGTTAGCAGAATATGGAATCGCTGGGTTCAGGAGGGTAATACGGAACGCCGTGCTGGATCCCAACGGCCTCGTATCGCTAGCAGTCGAGATGTCAGGCACCTTATCCGCATGGCTGTAAAGAGTCGTGCAGCCACGCCTCGACTCCTGAGTCAACAGATGGGGACGTTTGCAAGACAACAACCATCTGCACGAACAGTTCGACGACGTTAGCAGGAGCATGGACTATCAGCTCGGAGACAATGGCTGCGGTTACCCTTGACGCTGCACCACAGACAGGATCGCCTGCGATGGTGTCCTCAACGACGAACCTGGGTGCACGAATGGCAAAACGTCATTTTTTCGGATGAATCCAGGTTCTGTTTACAGCATCATGATGCTCGCATCCGTTTTTGGCGGCATTGCGGTGAACGCACATTGGAAGCGTGATGGTATGGGGTGCCATTGGTTACACGTCTCGGTCACCTCTTGTTCGCATTGACGGCACTTTGGACAGTGGACGTTACATTTCAAATGTGTTACGGCCCGTGTCTCTACCCTTCATTCGATCCCTGCGAAACCTTACATTTCAGCAGGATAACGCACGACTGCATGTTACAGGTCCTGTACGGGCCTTTCTGGATACAGAAAATGTTCGACTGTTGCCCTGGACAGCACATTCTCCAAATCTCTCACCAATTGAAAACGTCTGGTCAATGGTATCCGAACAACTGGCTCGTCACAATACGCCAGTCACTACTCTTGATGAACTGTGGTATGGTGTTGAAGCTGCATGGGCAGCTGTACCTGTACACGTCATTCAAGCTCTGTTTGACTCAGTGCCTAGGCGTATCAAGGCCGTTATTACGGCAGAGGTGGTTGTTCTGGGTACTGATTTCTCAGGATCTATGCACCCAAATTGCGTGAAAATATAATCGTATGTCAGTTCTAGTATAATATATTCGTCCAATGAATACCCGTTTATCATCTGCATTTTTTCTTGGTGTAGCAATTTTAATGGCCAGTAGTGTATATTGTGTGCAGCGACTGGTAATGAGATATGAGTGAACAGTGTGGCGTTACATTATCAAATAAGTTATTTGTAAAAAAAACTGTAGTATACCAGGAGTAAATCTAATGATCATCTCTAACTAGAAGTCTGTAAGTGTATGTGTACACGACGTAGCTTATTTTAAATTGGTCTGAACTTGTAAATACTTTGACATGTCCTATATCCTTGTAAAAAGAGACCTACGGATGAATAAAGCTACTACTACTACTACTACTACTACTGTTATTATAGTCATATCAGTTTCGTAATCTCCTTCATTAGACCGTCCTAACTCATCAGATCAAGCCCAACCTCGTGAACACTTTCGGACACTGCTACAGTTGATTCAGATCTAAAGAGCACTGCAGTCTTATTATAACGCAACAGTCTCCCAGTTCTAAAATTTTTTAGTTCGTTTCGTACAATATCATACTTCAAGTGGTACCTGTTCATCTGTACTAACAGCGAAATCTGTATAATTTTTGTAGGACTAAAATAAATAACCTCAAGATTATCCTGCTTCCAATAGGGGAAATAGTTAACTTAATACAGAGTGTTCGGAAATTCCCGTTACAACATTAGTAAAGGGGGAGTGAATACATAATATTTTGAATAGAAACCCATGTAAGAAACGGTACCGTTTCTGTTCTACGACGGTTGCGAGTCATATGTGCAGCGCGTTCACGTCAGCTGAGGGAAAGAGAAAAGCCTTAGTTTTGCTTGTCCTGGTGTGCAAATTGGTAGACAGTGCGACGTTGCACTACCTCCTGTGGGATCGCACGTGAAGTTTAATTTATGAGACTCCGGTAGCGATAGAAAAAGATCTGCTGGCACGAGTTGCGGCCTCTGCCCTGACTGAAGAGACACTAGATGGGATGGACGGTGTGTATCAGAACACGCTTCGTACTGAAACATCCCCTTAGAAAAACTTATGAATTACTGTGCTGGTAAACCTCTACGTTATTTGATACAGAGACAGCTGAGTAAAACTGAACTTACTCACACATTTCTCTCTTTACTTATTCTGATCAACACTAAACAGTCACTTATATCTTTTTTTTTAGCACAACGCAATCTGACTTTCAATAATTCCTACAAAAGAATGGCCCTGACTAACAAAAACTTATACCTTTCCTGAATCACTTACCTCACAAAAATCTTCGTTACTCAAACTACTGCGATACAACGAGCACCGATATTGCAAGCTAAATGAAAGATTCTAACTACTGAAGGCACTAACTACTGATAGGCATAGTTAGCAAATGAAGATTTTTATAGAGAACAAACAATATATTTACTTTAACAGTGTTCAAAAGTCATAATATATATAGCAGTACATGACATCCATTCTTACAAATGTACTGTTTCTGATGGACACACGTCCAGATCATCCGCTCTCAAAAATCCACCATCTCACTTCCCCACATCCACCACTGCTGGTGGCTCACCTCCAAATGCGCAACGATACGCGCTGTTCACATCCAACTGCCCAAAACTACAATAGCAAATATTCCAGCAATGCCAACCAGCCACAGACTGCACACAGCACAGACAGTGATTTTCATACGGAGCGCTACGTGGCGTTACCAACATAAAAACCTAAACAGCCTACTCACAGTACGTACATTGACTATAGCAATGTTGGAGGTCGCCACAACTGTTCTGCATCAGTACGTACATTGTGTTGGTTTCTTTTTTGTTTTGGAATAACGTAAACACGTAAAATTTATGTGTTAATACAAACAAATCCGCGTAAGTGATACATAAATGTTTCGTTATGTTCCTTTCGAATTGTTAATAACTGTACTGCGTCTCGCCTAATTCAGTTCCTCAAGCGGAAGTGAATGAGTTAAACATCTCATCTTGAAACCGTCGAGAGCGGAAACTGTATGCTTGCAGACATGACTTCAAAAAAAAAAAATGGTTCAAATGGTTCTGAGGACTGTGGGACTTAACATCTATGGTCATCAGACATGACTTCCTATTCAATATATTATGTACATGAAACTTCCTGGCAGATTAAAACCGTGTGCCGCACCGACACTCGAACTCGAGACCTTTGCCTTTCGCGGGCAAGTTCTCTACCATCTGAGCTACCCAAGCACGACTCACGCCTCGTCCTCACAGTTCAGCTCTCGGTGCGGCACACAATTTTAATCTGCCAGGAAGTTTCATATCAGCGCACACTGCGCTGCAGAGTGAAAATCTCATTCTATTACGTACATGCTCCTCTCTACAAGTCCTAGAAGTTTGCAACAGCAATTTACGAACACCCTGTATTAATATGCAAAATACTATTCTGAAATATACAACTAATTTTTGTTTTGTAAACGATAACTGTCAATATGGACAACCTTGGCAACATGTTGGTGGACATTATCTTGCAACAAGATGGTGCCGTCCGTCAACATTCCTGGGCGTTTGTACTTAATGGTGCGCTTCAATTTTTGCAAAGTATCCACGTATCGCATATCATCAGTTGTGGCGCCGTGATCCAAAAAGTCAGTCGAGCAGCGAGCTCTTGCACTCAAGTCAGCGTAACTTTTTCGGAGCTGGCGAGCCGGCCCTTTCGACTGCGCTGCAGAAGTTTCGCTGGGAAGCCCTTACACATCCCACACACGCAGTCCCGATATGTCCCCGTGCGATTTTGGGGCCCTGAAAAAAGACATTACAGAAGCTGATTGCTGTCTTTCCTCATTAGACATGAGCCGTATAGCTAATCTTCATGAGTAGGCAGCTGATATGAAGATAAACATAAAAGTTTTTTAAAACATTATCAGCGATCTTATACAATATAATTAAATATATATAATTAAAAACAGTCTTGATCGCAAATTTCTTTTAATCGGAGTGACCGGTTTCAATACTTCTGAAGATGATCCTTAAGGATTGAAACCGGTCACTCCGATTAAAAGAAATTTGCAATCAAGACTGTTTTTAATTGTATATGTTCAACTATATGAAGATGGATTCCTCACCTAACTGAAGCGATGTAATTGTATTTAGGTTATCATACCTTGTTTATCAAGTCCGTAATCCATATGCCACCACATCATTTTTCAGATACGAACAGTATCTTTGTCAATCACTGCTAATTTCATTAGCTGCCGTAGTAAATCACAGAAGACTATAGCAGTCATCGTCTGGCAGAGGATGTATGGATAGATATAAACCTAATATTTCATCGACTTCGTTGTCAACAGATGCGGTGCATTATGTCAGTTAAGGTAGGAGGCACCTGATATCAACTGCGTCAGTTTCAGGAATACCGGAGAAAATTTTATTCATAATGTCACTATTTTTTATTAAAAACTATTCTTTCTTAACCACTATGACACTCGCTCCTTGGTAGTACGCCGGTAATTACGCATTCCTAGAAAACTGGTCTATCGCTTCTGACGATTCCAGCATATATCTTTTAGCAGTACTCTGACTCCTAAGCTGAAATATTTTGTGTTAGATGTTCTAAGTGAATTTCGACAGTGACAAAATAGAAATTTAATAAGAAGACTACTGTTACTAAGCTTTACTTCAGATATTAGTTTGGAAGGAATTTGCAATACTGACGTCACATAAGTAATGTGTCACACTATCATGATGGGCTGGCCGCGGTGGTCTTGCGGTTCTAGGCGCTGCAGTCCGGAACCGCGGGACTGCTACGGTCGCAGGTTCGAATCCTGCCTCGGGCATGGATGTGTATGATGTCCTTAGGTTAGTTAGGTTTAAGTAGTTCTACGTTCTAGGGGACTGATGACCTAAGATGTTAAGTCCCATAGTGCTCAGAGCCATTTGAACCATTTATCATGATAGAATTAGGAATGGTTTAAACGATGGATTTTTTTATATAGTTCGTCTTAATTCGAAAGCAGTACTCAATAAAATTAAGACAATGGCATTCCAGTGGAAATAACCAGTATGAAACAAAATTGCAATTCAGAATCAAATTCAGCACTTCAGGAACTGTATCATTTTTAACGGCAAGAAGGATGTAGATATTAAATTACGAAGATATTAAAGTATATGTGGCACTACAAGCACAATATTAAAAAATACACGTAAACGCACTAAATCGCTATTTACGGTTACGAAGCTCATTCGCTTGTTAGCCTTGTCTTCTTTTCATGCCTTTTGTGAAAATATTGATACACAAAATCATTATTTTGTAGTATCCTGCCTAGTGGCAGGTCTGTTCAAATGGTTCAAATGGCTCTGAGCACTATGGGACTCAACATCTGAGGTCATCAGTCCCCTTGAACTTAGAACTACATAAACCTAACTAACCTAAGGACGTCACACACACCAATGCCCGAGGCAGGATTCGAACCTGCGACCGTAGTGGTCGTGCGGTTCCAGACTGAAGCGCCCAGAACCGCACGGCCACACCGGCCGGCCGGCAGGTCTGTGTCTTTGTATGAGATTTCTGATGCTAATGTTCCCTGTTTTCAGCTTCTTCCTCCAGTCTGCTGTATCACTTTCCATCTTTCATGTCATCCAGAAGTATAATTCTTTTCTTCCTCGTCATACCATTCCTTTAATTTTCCCTTCAATGACTTCGTGTATAAGCCCTCGGTGTCCGATCCAGTTGGCCTTCTTTTGAAGAATTCAGAATGTCTCACTTCTCTCCTGCTCTTCTCAGGACATCTTTATTCGTCACCCGATCGGTCCACTTCATCTTCTCCATTCTCCTCCAGCATCACATTTCAAAACTTTCAAGGATTTTTTTTCCTTTTTTCTCATGGTCCATGTCTATGCTTCGCACAGCGTAATGTTCCAGATGTAGCACTTGGCTACTTTCTACTTAATTCCAAGCTTAACTTGCTAGTCAGCAGATTTCTCACTTTATTGAACGCAATTTCGCTCAAAGCGATTCTTGTTCGGATTTCACTGGTGCATTCGCCATCTTTTGTCACCAAATTTCCCAAGTACTTGAACTATTTCACATTCTGCAGTTCTCGATTGTCGATGGTTATCCTCAAAGGTTTCTACCTTTTGATATCCGTATCACTTTTGATTTTTCGATGTTGATTTCCATGACGTATTTCCTTTCAGTCTCCACCAACTGGTTCATCATGTGTTGCAGCTGTTTTTGATCTTTAGCAGGCACTATCAGGTCATCTGCATACTTGATGGTGTTGATGAGTTGCCCTCCTCTCCTGAAGTTTCTGCATCCTTTCAAAGCTTCTCTCGTCAGCCATTCCCCGTACAGGCTGAAGATTCTCGTCGATAGACAACACTCTTGTCTCATGCCTCTTCCTGTTTCCACGCTGCTTGTTCCTCCGTAGCTGAGCCGCACCTTTACTCTTTGTCCTAGGTACAAGTTGAGAATTAGTCTCCGGTCTCTCTAGTTTATTCCTGTCTCCTTAAAGATGTTCATCAATTTTATCCAGTTGACCCTGTCAAAGGCCTTCTGCCAGTCTATAAAACAAACACAAGCTTCTTCGTTAACAGCGAAAACTCTCTCCGACAATATCCTCACAATGCCGATGGCGTCTCTGGTTCCTTTTCCGTTCCTAAATCCAAACTATCCTCTCCTATTACTTCTTCAGTTTTGCGTTCCAGCCGTCTGTTGAGTATTCTTACAATAATCTTCGCTACGTGTGAGATTAAACTGATTATTCTGAAATCACTACATTTCTTGGCTTGCGGCTTCTTCTCAAGAGCAACAATTGTGATATCCAAAAAGTCCTTAAATCATTCCTCACTTTCGCAGATTTTGTTTATGTGTTGCGTCAGTGCCTTCAAACACTTTTTTCCAATTTGTTTCAGCAAATCCACCAGTATGTCGTCATGTCCTATGGCATTCCTCCTCTTCATGTCCTTGATCGCCTTCTCCTCTACAGTTGTCAATATGCTAGGTCCTTTTTCGTCTTCGTCAATCTCTTCCCCTGATTCTATTTCAATGCCTTGTGGATGACGTTCTTTATCGTATAGTTTCTTTATATATTCCTCCCATACTTTCAGCACCTCCGTTTGTTCAGTAGCCATTTGTCCTCTAAAGTCTTCTATCCCGAAAGTCCATACTCCTTTGTTTTCTCTATCTCCCAGCTCCTTTGTTTCCTGGTACATGAGGTCATACCTTCCTCTTCTTTGTAGCTCCTCTGTTTCGTCCAGCATTTCTTCTATATATCTTTCTTTCGCTTTGTCGGTTACTCTTCTAGTGTGTTGTTAAGTCTTCTATATTCTTCTTCATTAACATTTTTACACTTCCTCCTTTCCTAAATCTTTTCCAGCATCTCATAGGTGATCCATGGTTTCCTCGCTCTCTTTGCTTCCCTCACAACTTCGCTCTTTAACGTTTTCCATAAAAACTGTCTAACATTTCTCAATTGCTCATCCACAATTTCCCTTATATTTGCACCTCTCACTTCCCTAAATTGTTGTTCCAAGGATTCTCTTACTGCCTCATTATTCTCTCTTAGCTTTTCCAGGTCCCATTTCTGCTTTCTCCTCCCATTCTGTCGTATCCTCGTCAATATTGTATTGATGTCTGCAACCAAAAGGTTGTGATCAGAATCGACATCAGCAGCTGGTAGACTCTTAGTGTCTTTCACACCATCCCCAAACCTCTGTTTGACGAGTATGTAGTCTATCTGGATCTGTTAATGTCTCCTGGGTTCTTCCATGTGTACAATTTACCATTCCTTTTATGGAACCAAGTATTCATCACCACCAAGTTGTTTCGACTAACATCCCTCCTCTGTCATTCTTCTTTCTAAGCCATATTGACTCACGATGTTTGCTTATCCAACTTGTTCAACCACACTATTAAAGTCGCCTATGATTATGGTGTTTACTTTTCCTCTTCCTTCAGAATGTATCATACATTCTATTTCATCGTAAATTTTCTCCACTTCTCCGTCGTCATGGTCTGATGTCGGCATGTACACTTGTACTATCAGAATGTGCACTGGTCGTGCACTTACCTTCACAAACATTAAAAGATCACTGTGACATACCACTTTAGTCACACTTTAAACTACTTGATTTCCTATCACTACTACCACACCATGTTCAAAACTTTTTCCACCGGTATAAAACATTGTGTAATTACCTGATGTTACTTCATCCCTTTCTGCCCATCCCACTTCACTTAAATACGTTACTTTCACTTCACATTTGTCCATTTCTCTCTCTAGATTTTCCAGTTTTGCTGATGTTTGAAGTGTTCTTACATTCCATGTCCTGATCCTGAACTTAAAATGATCATCTCTTTCGATGACTCCCCCTGAAATACACCCCACCCGAGATCCGAACGGGGTAGCAGTTTACCACCGAAATACGAGTATTTTACTCCAGGAAGTGCTATCATGGTTCTCCGTCTTACGAATTTCAGGAAATATAATTACACTACCGGCCACTAAAATTACTACACCAAGAAGAAATGCAGATGATAAACGGGTATTCATTGGACAAATATATTATACTAGAACTGATATGTGATAATGTTTTCACGCAATTTGGATGCATAGATCCTGAAAAATCAGTACCCAGAACAAGCACCTCTGGCCGTAATAACGGCCTTGATACGCCTGGGCATTGGGTCAAACAGAGCTTGTACAGCGTGTGCAGGTACAGCTGCCCATGCAGCTTCAACACCATACCACAGTTTATCAAGAGTAGGGACTGGCGTATTGTGACGAGCCAGTTGCTCGGCCATCATTGACCAGACGTTTTCAATTGGTGAAAGACCTGGAGAATGTGCTGGCCAGGGCAGCAGTCGAACATTTTCTGTATCCAGAAAGACCCGTACAGGACCTGTAACATGCGGTCGTGCATTATCCTGCTGAAATGTAGGGTTTCGCAGGGATCGAATGAATGGTAGAGCCACGGGTCGAAACACATCTGATATGTAACGTTCAGTGCTCAAAGTGCCCTCAATGCGAACAAGAGGTGACCGAGACGTGTAACCAATGGGACCCCATACCATCACGCCGGGTGATACGCCAGTATGGCGATGACGAATACACGTTTCCAATGTGCGTTCACCGCGATGTCACCAAACACGGATGCCACCATCATGACGCTGCAAACAGAACCTGGATTCATCCGAAAAAATGACGTATTGCCATTCGTGCACCCAGGTTCGTCGCTGAGTGCACCATCGCAGGCGCTCCTCTCTCTGATGCAGCGTCAAGGGTAGCCGCAGCCATAGTCTCCTAGCTGACAGTCCATGCTGCTGCAAACGTCGTCGAACTGTTCGTGCAGATGGTTGTTGTCTTGCAAATGTCCCCATCAGTTGACTCAGGGATCGAGACGTGGCTGCACGATCCGTTACAGCCATGAGGATAAGATGCCTGTCATCTCGATTGCTAGTGATACGAGGCCGTTGGGTTCCAGCACGGCGTTCCGTATTACCCTCCTGAACCCACCGATTCCATATTGGGCTAACAGTCATTGGATCTCGACCAACGTGAGCAGCAATGTCGCGATACGATAAACCGCAATCGCGATAGACTACACTCACTTTTTTTTTCACTAGCTGCTTATATTTTATGATCCACCGTCTAATTTCTTATGGTGGGTCGTATGTTGCCACTTAGCCGCTGTGAGTGGGTCCGGGGTCCGGAGTGACTGAAAGTAACACCACCCCGGCTCCCGTCCCCACTCACACCGTTGCCCGTGTCCCGCCACGTGGAAGCGGGCTCTACTTGTTTAGATCCATTTGATATCTGTTTTGTGTGCAGCATTAGAAAAACTTATAACTAATAGACTACAATCGACCTTTATCAAAGTCGGATACGTGATGGTACGCATTTCTCCTCCTTACACTAGGCATCACAACGTTTCACCAGGCAACGCCGGTCAACTGCTGTTTGTGTATGAGAAATCGGTTGGAAACTTTCCTCATGTCAGCACGTTTTAGGTGTCGCCACCGGCGCCAACCTTGTATGAATGCTCTAAAAAGCTAATCATTTGCATATCACAGCATTTTCTTCCTGTCGGTTAAATTTCGCGTCTGTAGCACGGTCATCTTCGTGGTGTAGCAATTTTAATGGCCAGTAGTGTATGTGGTAGTCTTTTCATTTCCTTTCCACATCGCAGTATCATGGCCGAGGAACCAAAGAATGATTGGTTTCGCCCATGAGTCTTCGATCTTGATCCATCTAAAGCATCATTTGGTCTGTGCATCAAGTCGATACTGATGCCTGGTACCAGCATACCGAGTTCGTTTCGCGTACTCCCACAATGCATACACTGGGATGCAGGGTTGCCTCTTCCGCCAGTACCACCGTATCGTTGGTCTTCATCCCCGCCTTCCCTGCCGTTGAGGTCTTGACCGTTACCCTGGCAAGGGTCCCTCACGAGGTACTACCGCGCGGGCGAGGTGAAACAAGTGTTTTGAAAGAGGTGTTACTCCTCTCCCTCCTCCTTTCCCAACCGGGCTTGGGACCGGCTATGGCGCAGTTAAAAGCACAATATACCGTGCATTATTTCGGCTTATTAGGAGAGCAATAATGTAAGTACTGAAAATAAACTCCCACAGCGGGACACGATCCCACGATCCATGGAGTACCGTTCTGTATTCATTCCGCTGAACCAACTGCTGTCTGACTACCATATACGTCGCTTATGTTCCGTCCGACCCGCGCAAAAACCCAATTTTTTTTTTTACTCTTGGCCATCCGGAGCTCCCACATCGGTCACTTTCATTACAGGCCGAGCCCTATGTACTTCACAAACTTGGACGAAATCGGTAGCGACGCATTGGTGCAATCCCCATGGATGTTGGACAGAATTTCTAATGAAAACATTTGAAAAATGAGTATTTTCGTAGTAGATGACAAAATAGCAGAATTCAAACAAAACTGGAAAGAACATCTGGAACGAAAGGAAGAAACAAGGCCTTACAATAAAAACGAAGAGAGAAGAGAGACATAGGACGGCCTGTTAAATGACTCTCTAGGGCCAGAACAGGTCGACTGGCCTATTCTATGAAACGCAGAAGAAGAAGAAGAAGAATTAGAAATGGTCGAAAAGTTTGTACAATTAGTCGGAGGAGTGTGTTTGAACATGACCTAAAGAATTTTTTCCCACGATTGTAGATGCATCAGGACAAATGACTAATTCAGATTGTTTTCAATAATCAATTACAATTGACAAACAACAGTAGCATTTATAAATACAATTATAGAAACGGACATTATTTACGCTCTCCATTACTCAGCAATAGTGTGCAACAGAATGCAGTGAGGTATTCAGCTATTAAAATCTTTGACTATCTGTCCAGGATGGAAATGACTTAACCGATAGTAGAATCAACTTCAAACAGAAACTGAAATACCTGCTTGACCATCTCCCACCCCATAGAAGAAATTCTAAGTTTGTAGTAATATAGTTTGTGTATGTGTGTGTGCGTGTGTGTTTGTGTTTGTGTGTGTGTGTGTGTGTGTGTGTGTGTGTGTGTGTGTGTGTGTGTGTGAGAGAGAGAGAGAGAGAGAGAGGGAGAGAAAGAGAGGGGGAGAGAGAGAGGGGGAGAGAGAGAGAGAGAGAGAGAGAGAGAGAGAATGTTTTCAAGCGATACTGAGAGAGAATGGTCATTGTTCAGTATAAATCACTGTTTGCAAGTGGGGGAAATTAAACTTCAGGTAGCGCGGGATTAGCCGAGCGGTCTAAAGCGCTGCAGTCATGGACTGTGCGGATGGTCCCGGCGGAGGTTCGAGTCCTTCCTCGGGAATGGGTGTGTGTGTCTGTCCTTAGGATAATTTAGGTTAAGTAGTGTGTAAGCTTAGGGACTGATGACCTCAGCGGTTAAGTCCTATAAGATTTCACACACATTTTTTAAAACTTAAGGAATTAAATAGTCAGCCTGTCGCCATACTTTTTACTGAGAAAGTGAACAGTAACTGTATGTCTAGTTCCGCATCACAGCGACTGACCGCAATTATGATGCACAAAGAAAGTGGAAATAACTGACAGTACGTGATGTCTGCAGGTGGTCTTCTCCTGCCTTGTGGCTTTGACGGCAGCTAAGCCAGGCTACCTGGGTGCTCCAGCGGCCGTCCTATCGATGCCGGCGGCCACCGCACTTGCCGCCCCAGCCGCAGTGACCGCCCCCGCCGTCGCCTACGCCGCCCCAGCTGCAGCCGTCGTGGCCGCTCCCGCCCCAGTGGCCTACGCCGCCCCAGCTGCGGCCGTCGTCGCCTCCGCCCCCGGCTCCACCGTGGTGACCGCCCCCGGTACTAGCTCCTACTCTTTTTCCACACAGTCCGTGCACCCGGCACAGGTGGTCCCCGCCAGCCCGCAGGCCGCCCACGCCGCAGCCGTAGCCGCCGCCCCCGCAGTCGTGGCTGCCGCGCCAGCGGAGGTCGTCGACGCTCGCGAGATGTTCGCCGCCCGCGCCGCCCACTTCCAGGCTCACGTCGCTGCCAAGGCTGCTCTGCTGGGGCGCAAGAAGCGCAGCCCCGGAATGCTCGGCCCCGCCGTGGTCTCCACCCCCGCCGCCACAACCCTCTCTGCTCATGCCACCGCCGTGGCCTACGCTGCCCACGCTGCCCCAGTGGCCCTTGCTGCTCACGCTGCCGCCGTCACCCCTGTTGCCTACTCCAGCCCCGCAGCTGTCGCCTACTCCGCACCCGCCGCCGCGGCCGTCCTACCGGTGGCCGCCTCCAGCCAGTACCGCGTCCAGGACGAACTCGGCCAGTACACCTACGGCTACGTCGACGGGAACTCCGCCAAGACTGAGAGCCGCGCCGCTGACGGCTCCACTGTCGGCGGCTACTCCTACGTAGACGGCCACGGTCTGGTCCAGAGTGTCAAGTACCACGCCGATAGCCTGGGCTTCAGGGTCGCCGCCACCAACCTGCCCGTCGGACCTGCCTAAGCAACACAAGAGGTGGGGATGGGCTCGCCCTGAGCCAGAGCCACATCTTCCCTGGCGACTGTCTACCTGCTCCATCCACATTTTTCTCTCTTTGTAGTCTCCGCTACTGTAACTTACTTGTTCCATTCTGAACTCTACATCGTTTTATGTTTGTAACCTTCTTTTCTTTCCCTGCATCTTCATGTCCCACTTAGAATAATGTATAAAATTCTGTAAAAAAATAGCGAATAAAAGGGATAAAATAAAAAATTTCGAATTACCTATTTTTTGTTTTATTTCTCCGTTTTTTCGTGTCTGACATTACTCTGATATCAACAAGACATGTGGCTCAGCGCCAGTGAGAAACGTAAATCTTATATAAACACTTTTCCATAAGAGCTTCAGTTATCAACGTTACTCTTTGAATACTAATATAACATTGGTTTCTTGTAGTGAAAACTGTATTGTGTTTTTATTTTGTTTTCCTCACCTGTCTGGGCAGGTGGGGTATCAGCAGCTAACTACCGGTTCTTTAACATAATGGTTTCGAAAACAACAGAGATGAAAATAAAAAGTAATAGGACAGGCGTTGTAGTGTTCCTGGGGCTTTTG
This sequence comes from Schistocerca cancellata, assembly GCF_023864275.1. Lineage (NCBI taxonomy): Eukaryota > Metazoa > Arthropoda > Insecta > Orthoptera > Acrididae > Schistocerca > Schistocerca cancellata. The sequence continues at coordinate 77,608,271 of NC_064628.1, forward strand.
ATTTGGGGGATCTTATTATTTAGGCAGAAGTGATTTTCTACGAGCTGATGATATGCTTCAGGCAAGAAACTGCGTAGAATGTGGCTGTGGAATGGAAACTAAAATGTGAGAAAAACTGGTGTGGAGGATAAAAATTCGAAATAACTATTGTGAGAGCTGGGTGATGTAGTAGGATGTGGCTTTGCTTGTACTGGGGACCTTTGAAAGACGTATGACGCATACGGTAGGCAGTTCGATTGAAGAGGAATGGATATGTCCAAAAAAGGGCAATCGCAAAACTTGAATAGGAATAATGAACGTTAGGACGAAAAAATCTGGGATAACAGAAGAAATACATCAGCTGGTCGACCAAAGAAGGAAGTAAAAAAAAACGTTCAGGAAAATTCAGGAATACACAAAAACAAGCTACTAAGGAATAAAATAAATAGGAGGATCAGAGAAGCTAAGGCAAAAAGGCTGCATGAAAATGTGTAGAAACTGAAAAAGAAATGAATTTCGTAAGGAAATTACAAACATGGACGACAACATTAAGAGTGCAATGAGACTTCCACTGTTAAATGCAGAGGAGAGAGCGAGTAGGTGGAAGTAGTAAAGTGAAGGCCTCTACGAATATTAGAATCAGAGTCTGACGGAGAATTCGAAGCCTGGCTATTAAATAACGCGAAACTTATGGACAATAATTTTTAAAATCAATAGGACAAGTGGCAACCAAACGACTATTCAGGTTGGCTTGTAGAATCTATAAGTTTGGAAACGTATCACCAGACTTTCGTAAAAATGTCATCCACAAAGGTAGTAAAGGCAGATACACATAAATGATCCAACAGACAGGGTAGGTAGCAGTCTGCGGTTGATCGCTGATGATGTTGTGGTGTGCAGGAAGGAGTCGAAGGTAAGTGACTGTACGTTGATATACAGGGTGTTTCAAAAATGACCGGTATATTTGAAACGGCAATAAAAACTAAACGAGCAGCGATAGAAATATACCGTTTGTTGCAATATGCTTGGGACAACAGTACATTTTCAGGCGGACAAACTTTCGAAATTACAGTAGTTACAATTTTCAACAACAGATGGCGCTGCAAGTGATGTGAAAGATATAGAAGACAACGCAGTCTGTGGGTGCGCCATTCTCTACGTCGTCTTTCTGCTGTAAGCGTGTGCTGTTCACAACGTGCAAGTGTGCTGTGGACAACATGGTTTATTCCTTAGAACAGAGGATTTTTCTGGTGTTGGAATTCCACCGCCTAGAATACAGTGTTGTTGCAACAAGACGAAGTTTTCAACGGAGGTTTAATGTAACCAAAGGACCGAAAAGCGATACAATAAAGCATCTGTTTGAAAAATTTCAACGGACTGGGAACGTGACGGATGAACGTGCTGGAAAGGTAGGGCGACCGCGTACGGCAACCACAGAGGGCAACGCGCAGCTAGTGCAGCAGGTGATCCAACAGCGGCCTCGGGTTTCCGTTCGCCGTGTTGCAGCTGCGGTCCAAATGACGCCAACGTCCACGTATCGTCTCATGCGCCAGAGTTTACACCTCTATCCATACAAAATTCAAACGCGGCAACCCCTCAGCGCCGCTACCATTGCTGCACGAGAGACATTCGCTAACGATATAGTGCACAGGATTGATGACGGCGATATGCATGTGGGCAGCATTTGGTTTACTGACGAAGCTTATTTTTACCTGGACGGCTTCGTCAATAAACAGAACTGGCGCATATGGGGAACCGAAAAGCCCCATGTTGCAGTCCCATCGTCCCTGCATCCTCAAAAAGTACTGGTCTGGGCCGCCATTTCTTCCAAAGGAATCATTGGCCCATTTTTCAGATCCGAAACGATTACTGCATCTCGCTATCTGGACACGTGGGGACACGTGAAAGACCAGGTGTACCGCCAGAATCCAGAAAAAATTGAACAGCTGAAGCAGAACATCTCATCTGCATGTGAAGCCATTCCGCCAGACACGTTGTCAAAGGTTTCGGGTAATTTCATTCAGAGACTACGCCATATTATTGCTACGCATGGTGGATATGTGGAAAATATCGTACTATAGAGTTTCCCAGACCGCAGCGCCATCTGTTGTTGACAATTGTAACTACTGTAATTTCGAAAGTTTGTCTGCCTGAAAATGTACTGTTGTCCCAAGCATATTGCAACAAACGGTGTATTTCTATCGCTGCTCGTTTAGTTTGTATTGCCGTTTCAAATATACCGGTCATTTTTGAAACACCCTGTAAGATGATAGACAAAAGTTCTAGTTTGTGTGATGAATGGCAGCAGGCTCCTAATGTGGAAAAATGTAAGTTAACGCAGATGAATAGGAAAAACAAGCCTCGAGTGAACGGATAGAGCATTAGCAGTGTCCTGCTTTGCACAGTCACGTCGTTTAAAATCTGGGTGTAACGTTGCGAAGCGATGTGAAATGGAACGAGGATTGTGGTAGGAAAGGTCGACCTCGCTTTTGTATAGGAATTTTAGAAAAGTGGGGTTCATCTGTAAAGGAGGGTGCATATAAGACGCTAGTGCAAGATATTTTTGAGTACTGTTGGAGTGTGGTATCCGTACCTCGTCAGATTGAAAGAGGACATCAAAGAAATACAGAGGCAAGCTGCTACATTTGTTACTGGTCTGTTTCATCAGCATGCAAGTATTCCGGATATGCTTCGTGAGTTCAGTTGGGAATCACCGGAAGGAAGATGAGATTCATTTTGGAGAATATTACCGAAAATGTTTAGAAAACCATCATTTGAAGCTGACTGCAGAACGATCCTACTGACGCCAACATAAATTTCTGATAGGGACCACAAAGATAAGATGCGAGAAATTAGGACTCTTATGGAGATACATAGACAGTCATTTTCCCTTTGCTCTATCTCCGAGTGGAACAGGCAAGAAAACGACTAGCTGTGATACGGGATAACATCCGCCACGCACCGTCTGGTGGCTTGTGGACTGTGTAGACGTAGATGCAGATGTAAATTAGATGGAAATGTAGATGAAGCACGATACCTATCGCATAGTCAGCTTAAAAGCTCATGAATCCAAGTTCTTGACAACAATAATATGAAGGGCTTATTTCAATAGTGGTACAAGTCCATTACCTCCACTTTTCTGTCCATAATGCTTCTGAAATTAATGAGCCAAACAAACAGAAAGAAAGGTTCATCTCTAGCAAGAAGCCATATGCTTGAATATTTCTGCTATCTCAACTGCAGATTTTTCAGCGCTCATTTAACTTTAGGACTCTGTATCTCAATATGAACAAATGTGGAGTTCTACCACTATGGAGATAAGCCCTTCATATACAGCAGAAAGAAAGAGAAAATCAAGAATATGTTAGACGACGGTTAGTTTGGCTTTAGGAAAGGCAACGCCACCAGAGAAGCTGTTCTGACACAAACAGTTTCTGCATCAGTCACTAGATTATTTTGCCACTACCCGTTTAGATGGGTCACACCATCATCTTCAGGTGGAGAATTGTTCATTTTCATAGCTAATGTTGGTTAAGAGTACAGACGTCTTTTCACAGTAGCAGACCAAGGGCAGTACAGCAGGAGGAAGCAAACTGTCTGTATGACTTACGAGCTAACACAAAGACATTATTTGACGTACCACATGGAGACAACGCCCCTTAAACATAAAATAGGGCCTGTTTACTTGTGTCATGTATGTCGAACCTTACGTGCTAGAACTGGTCTGACTAGACGAAAACTGAGTCTTACGGTGTCGCAGTACGTGAAAGCTCGCCAGGTGGTGACGCTACGGTTTCTAACTATGGAAAGCTGTGTGTAAATAATCGGGGAGAATTGCCGTAGTCTGAACAAATATATAAAGTCATAAACTCATTTGAAGATGCGCATTATAGAATAGAAAAACGCATGATTTTTCAACAATAACTGTTCCTTTAAAAGCCTCAGAGCTTTGAATCGAATGCGTTTCGAAATTCCGAATTCCTCAAGCAAACTGCGACCGTCGGCATTGTTCCGTGTTTTGGCGTTGCACGTGCACTTCGCCCATTCTTTCCTGGGTGCAATTTTATGCGTGTGACTACTTATAACACTCCCTCTCTGCTACTACTGTGCCATAACCTCAATGCCAGAAGCAGGTTGTAACATAAAACAATTTTGTAAAAGTAACTATGGCACAAAGCAACAGAGCAGTGTTACCCTCTGAGAGGAATTTTGTTACGTTGACCGTATTGTTCCTAATGGAAGTGGCTTATCGGAAATGAAAGTCAGAATTACGTTAATATTGGGATAGTGACAAACAAAATTTTGCCTAGCTATACTGTTTATAGAATAAGGGAAACGGTCGCCAGCCTAATTAGGCACGAGAAAGATTAACGTTCTCGTTTAAGAAAGCAGTTATAAGTAACTGAAACGGACAAACACAACCTAGACAGCCACACCCGAGTACAATGAACTCTGACACGCATATGTTTTAAGATTGAAGCTAACAGTTAGAGCAGTAGGAACTATTTGCTAAATTATAAGACGTACAGAAAAACACTATCACTTTCAGGGTTTACACAAACTGAATGGTCTTTATACTGTTAATATGCACACAAGAGAGATAAACACTTAGTGATCATGAACACATAATTTCCTACTATGCAGTTTTCTACTGTTACTACCGTAAAACATAAAATTAACATTAATATAAGATACTGACCCACTTTCTGATATTAACAACAGGCAGTAGTGTGATTATTTACTAAGCAAAACTCTATAAGCCACTGTCTCGAGAAATTTTAATTTGAAGTTGGCAATAACACTTTAATAAGCAGTTTTACTAGGAAAATTATTTCAGCAAGCATCATTAACTATAACTTTCTCTTTACTATGTTCAAAGGGGGCATCAATTAGAAAACTGGGTTTCAATGTACTTTCAGTAAGGACACTCGGTAATCACTTTACTTCAAACGGAGAGGACCCTGAGAGGTGTTATGATGAGGAGTAAAATCAAGGTAGGAACATAAATTCCGATATTAATTACCTTATATTCCAGCACACTAACACATCCATTAGGCTGATCCTTCACTGTACATCAATATAGTATTACGTTACAGTGATTGCGCAATGTGGTGGCAACTGCATGTTGGTAGGTGGTATTGCAGGTAGAATTGCTGCATTCTGTCATTTCTTGGTGGCGATGATAAATACAAATTCCAGACTAGTTCCAGCTATTTATCCACCCATCCGAGGCCTTGGAAAGAAGCAGAAAAGCCTCTCTCTCTGAATCAGCACAATATGCACCTTTATAATGACAGTGCAAAGACTCGTAGCTCCTTTCCGACTGGTGGCTCGTCTACGACTGACTGCTCTTCCCCGACTGACTATCAGTTCCACCTTTTCCACCTATGCCAACCACAATTTGCGCGCGCTACACAGTTCCGTTCCAGAGGGGAACCACTACATCATTTACATACAAACTAACTAAGAACCCTAAGTGAGGATCAGCAATTTACATAACAGCAAACAAATACATTAAATAAAACAGAACATTTTCACATATTGATACTTCTACAAAAAATTATTCACACAAAATTACAATTATATACAATAAGTTCTGTTCCCTCCAAATGGGACAAAGAACTTTAAATTACAGATACACTACTTTGCATAGAATCAAAACATGACTTCAAAGTTTGACAAAGAAAAGAGTACACAATTTTATGTTATCGATTCAATCACACTTACAGAAGATCAACAACGTAACATTAAATAAAGCAAAAGCAAAATAAATTCATACAGCATAAGAGCTGTGGTGTTACATACTCGTTTCATGAGATGATTATTTCCCCTTAGTTCAGTAAGTGTTAAATACTATGGGAGCTCGTACCCTCTTTAGTTACCATCCCCCGCCTCCCCTAGCCCCGCCCCCCACCCCCCGCCCGAACTCAATTACTATCCGTAGCTTTTATGTTGTGGGGTTAAAGAATTTTTACATAGTTTCGTTGTTTTAGAATTTTTCTATATGGCCATTACATTCGTACGGTTATTTGCGTAGATGTCTGAAGATGCCTTTCAATACAGGCGAGACGTGTCGCAAATGAAGAACTAATAAAGCCATCTTTTTTTCAACCACGGGTGAATTCTCTCTGTCTATTTGCCATAGTCTGGTACAGTGTTTGGCACGAGTGCCACCAGTGATTGGTTGATGCGCCAAGCTGAAGGAGCTTCAGACACGCCCAAGTGTAAAACTGGTAAACATGGTGTATCGCAGCAGCGAAAACTGACAGAGGTGAACGGACACAAGCGAATGGGGGAAGAGGGGGATGGGAAGCCAGCACCAAATGGTACTTCGCTTGCATGGATAAATAACCACGAACCTGCGCTGGCTTTAGCATTTTCGACACCCTATTTGAATTTCGCTCTTTCCTGACGAAACGCTCTTCACGGTGAACTGAAACTGGAGATGTGGAATCACTGTAATCACTGTTAGTAGCATAACATAAATTTCAGTCCGGTAACTGCAGACCGCTAACATAGTTATCAGTACTCTAAATCGTTAAATAGGTGATACGAAAGCCGGCCGTGGTGGCTGAGCGGTGCTAGGCGCTTCAGTCTGGAACCGCTCGACCGCTACGGTCGCAGGTTCAAATCCTGCCTCGGGCATGGATGTGTGTGATGTCCTTAGGTTAGTTAGGTTTAAGTAGTTCTAAGTTCTAGGGGACTGATGACCTCAGATGTTAAGTCCCATAGTGCTCAGAGCCATTAGAACCATTTTTGGTGATACAAAAAGTAGATTCCATTGAGATGAATTAAAACATTACTTTTTACTATACTGATTACAGTGAAAGCTAACTCGAATACTGAGCGGTATGTGTACTTCCATTGCGTGCTAGAGGTCATGTCGTAGGTATGAGGGGCGTTCAATAAATAATGCAACACATTTTCTTTTCACAGCCAATTGCATCTTTGCAACCACGACACCATACAGCGCGGTGCAGATGGGCCCAACAACGTGCCGAATTGCCCGCTCAGGATTGGCATCATGTTCTCATCACCGATGAGTGTCACTTATGCCTTCAACCAGACAATCGTCCGAGACGTGTTTGGAGGCAAACCGGTCAGCCTGAATGCCTTAGACACACTGTCCAGCGAGTGCAGCAAAATGGAGGTTCCCTAATGTTTTAGGGTGACATTGTGTGGGGCCGACGTGCGCCGCTGGTGGGCATGGAAGGCGCCGTAACGGCTGTACGATACGTGAATGCCATCCTCCGATCGATAGTGCAACCATATCGGCAGCATATTGCCGAGGCATTCGTCTTCATCCGCGCCCCTATCGTGCACATCTTGTGGATGACTCCCTACAGGATAAAGACATCGCTCGACTAGAGTGGCCAGCATGTTCTCCAGATATGAACTCTATTGAACATGCCTTGGAATAGATTGAAAAGGACTGTGTATGGACAACATGACCCACCAACCATTCTGAGTGATCTACGCCGAATCGCCGTTGAGGAGTGGAACAATCTGGACCATCCGTGATTAACTTGTGGGTAGTATGCCACGACGAATATAGGCATGCATCAATGCAAGAGGACATGCTACTGGGTATTAGAGGTACTGGTGTGTACAGAAAACTGGACAACCTCCTCTGAAGGTCTAGCTGTATGGAGGTACAACATGCGAAGTATGGTTTTCACGAGCAATAAAATGAGTGGAAACGATGTTTATGTTGATCTCTATTCCAGATTTATGTACAGTTTCCGGAGCTCTTGCAAATGAGGTGATGCAAAACATTTTTTATGCTTGTATTTTGTCTGTCTTTGAATACCTCTCCTTTCTGTTTGTGAGTGTCATAATTTTAGATCATCCTGTGACTTGCTGGTACTTAAAATTTTCATGTTTTCGCTTCCGCAGCTCGTTGTCGAGTGGTTAGCGATACTGCCTCTGGATCACGAGGTCCCGGCTTCGATTCCCGGCCGGGTTTGGGGTTTTCTCTGCCTGGGGACTTGGTGTTTGTGTTGTCCTCATCGTTTCGTCATTATCATCATCATTCGCGTCCGTCCCGATAGCTGAGTGGCCTGCGTGACGGATTGCCGTCCTACGGGTCCGGGTTCGACTCCCGGCTGGGTCGCGGATTATCTCCGATCAGGGACTGGGTGTTGTGTTGTCTTCATCATCATTTCATCCCCATCCGGCGCGCAAGTCGCCTAATGTGGCGTCGAACATAACAAGACCTGCACCAAAGCGGCCGAACTGGCCCCGTAAGGGGACCTCCCGGCCAATAACGCCATTTCCATCATCGTTCGTGATAGTGGCTCGATCGGATTGCGTGAGAAATTGGGCTGTGTAAAAATTGGTACTTTGTACGCTGATGACAGAACAGTTGAGCGCCTCACAAACCAAACATCATCATCATCGTGTTTCCGCTGTTTTCAGTTGTCCGTATGATCATATTATTGTTAAATTTCCTCGGATTTTTTAAATTTATTTCGGAAATATCTTCTTAAGGGTTGTATATTCTGCTCTACCCTATCCTAAGTTTTCCTTTCTTCGATGAGCTGGATGGTTCTGATTTTTGCCAAGGTCGTTCGTTTCGACTAGGCTGCAGAAGTTTTGCTGCGAAGCCCTTATACATCCTTTATACAGTCCCGATCTCTCCCCATAGGATTTTCATATTTTGGAAGCCCTGAAGAATTTTATTCGTGGGTGTAGATTTGCTTCGAACGAAGATGTGCACACCTGGGTACCATCGTGGTTCCATAGGAAACCACAAACATTTTTCGATGATGACATTGACTGTCCTGTCTCACAGTGGTATAAATGATTACATTTGAAATAACAAACAGTTTATATCATTGATGGTTAAACGTCTGTGTGTATACTGTGTACAGACACAACATAATTGCACTGTCATAATAACTGTCGTAATAAACACTTTAATTAATTTTTTTTCGTCTGTCTCGTTTTCATTTGACGGCCCCTTGAACAACTACCTTTGCAAAGGGGTGCAGTCAGCTAGGCTTCCCAACTATTGATAAACAGATGTCAAAATGCAGATAAAGTAGAACTGTTAACATGAAACCTTTCTTTTTCTGCGAGTTTTCTACACCATGCGGCGTCTCTCTCATCCATGTTTCCAGCTCCTTTTATCCTGCTAGTCTTCTTCCTGTGTGGCCCTGTCCTGCATCGCACGCCTCACTCCTTGTTTCCAATGTAGCCGGAGTTTTTCTCTTTTTATGTGTTGTGGAGGTCTCCAGTGCCATATTTTAGACGTCTCTCTTTCCTCTGGCATTCTTCTAAGATGTTCTTACAGGTTCACCCTTTATTTTACATTGTGTCTACAATATCTTTTGTAACTCCCATCTATTCTCGTAGCACTTCATTTCTTAATTTATCTCTTCCTGTTACTTCACAACTTCGTCTCCAAAACTCCGTTTCCATTGCCTTTCATTTCTTCTCATCGACCCTGGAGACTTCCCACAGTTCAGCACCATACAGAGGAATGCCCTCTACTGTAGTTTCGTTTGCCCTCCGTTTCAAATTTTTTGAGGTCGTTTTATTCCAAATAATGGAGTCTAACTGCTTAGTTGCCACCTTTCCCTTTCCTATTCTGTGTTTGATTTCCACCTTTATCCAAAATGATTATCCCTAAATATTTATATGAACGGCTACATTGTACTATGGATCCATCATCTATAACAAGATCGCTTTCTGTACCTCCGACAACCAAGTATTTAGTCCTGTAAAGTTAATTTGTATGTTCCACTGCTCATATTCTTTTTTAAGCTTTGTTGACATATTAGATACATCCTCTTCTTCCTCGGTGAAGATAACCTGATCGTCATGAAATTTAGAACAGGATGTCATCACCTCCTCTAATTCCCATATTCCTGTACTTCCTTTTCTAAAATTTCACTGTTTCGTTCAAAAATATCTTAGAGAAGTTGGGTGCTAAAAACAGAATTCTTGGCTGTCATTTGCGGCCCTTTAGTATCTGTGTTAGTAACTTCCCAACTTTAAAATGGTAAGTATTATCTGAATAGAGATTTCTAACGACTTGAATATAACATTTTTGAATGTTCTAGTTTTTCATTCCTTCCCACATCCTAGAAAATGGTACACTGCCATAGACCTTCCGCAAATTATAAAAACAATTTATGTCTCCAAGTTAGTCATCTGTCTAACATTGCAGAAATATTCCTTAAATATTTGGAGTCGCATTTTTTCCATAAAAGTATGAATGAAAGATGTGCTACACAGCAAGGAACGGGCGCTGCTTTTCAGTGTCGCGTGAAGAGTGAACAACGTACCATGAATTTCGGTAGAAATTATTTGGAATGTATTGGAGACTCTCTCTTCAAAACTTCTCTTTCAGCAGACAATACGGCATACAGACAAAGCAGATAGCGGATGTCCGAGTCTGCCATCTCTACCACTCTATGTCAGAATTCATCAGTCGTAGTAGCTGGCGAGAGGTGGCATGTCAGAAACCCATGAACGGATGTTTTCAGTGAATGAGGGATCAGGAGGACGTGTTGATCAGGGCTGCGGTCGAACATCTGTGTCGAGTCAGAATTCAGCCTTGTGTTATCATGTTGAAAACTAATGTCTCGGAGCCCTCGAAGCTACAGACCTTAATACGTCTCAAGCAAAACTGTTCAAGTTCTTATTACCGATACAGAGATAATTGTGTTGCATACCAAAAGGCATTCCATATCATTACGTGAGGTTCGCGCTTGTATGACGGTGATGAATACAATCTAACAAAGTTCATTCTCCAAAGACTCCCCACCCCACACTATGATACGTACGTAATGATGCTGCAAGCAAAACTGGAATTCGTCTGAAAAGAAGACGTGACCCCACTCAACTGCTGTCGTTGGGCAAACCACTACTGCCTCACATCTCTCTGCTGCTCTGTAACAATAGTCGCCGTGCTGATATCCCGAGGTAGTCCAGTATATGTGTGAGTACTTGTCTTACAGCAAACAAGCCGATGTCATGAGTTACAGAACGTGACGTACTGGTAGGATCCTGCACGGCCAACGTACACTCTTGTTGTTCTGGTCTTCAGTTCAGAAACTGGTTTTATGCAGCTCTCCATGCTACTCTATCGTGTGGAAGCTTCTTCATCTCCAAGTGACTACTGCAATCCACATCCTTCTAACTATGCTTACTGTATTCATCTCTTGGTCTCCCTCTACGGTTTTTACCCTCCACGCTTCCCTCAAATACTAAAGTGATGATCCCTTGATGCCTCAGAATGTGTCCTACCACCGATTCCTTCTTCTACTCAAGTTGTGCCACAAATTCCAGTTCTGCTCAATTCTGTTCAGTATCTCTTCATTAGTTACGTGATCTACCCATCTAATATTCAGCATTCTTCTGTAGCACCACATTTCAATAGCTTCTATTCTCTTCTTGTCTAAACTGTTTATCCTCCAGGTTTCACTTCCATACATGGCTACACTCCATACAAATACTTTCAGAAAAGACTTCCTGACACATCTATACTCGATGTTAAAAAATTTCTCTTCTGCAGAAACGCTTTCCTTGCTATAGCCAGTCTACATTTTATATCCTATCTGTCTCGACCGTTATCAGTTATTTTGCTCCCCAAATAGCAAAACCCATTTTTTGCATTAAGTCTCTCATTTCCTTATCTAATTCTCCCACATCACGTGATTTAAATCGACTAAATTCCATTATCCTCGTTTCGCTTTCCGTGATGTTCATTTTAGAGTCTACTTTCAAGGCACTGTCCATTCCTTTCAACTGCTCTTCCTGGTCCTTTGATGTCTCTGACAGAAAAAAAATGTCGTCGGCTAACCTCAAAGTTTTTATTTCTTCTCCATGGATTTTAATTCCTACTCCGAATTTTTCTTTTGTTTCCTTTACTGCTTGCTCAATATAAAGATTGAACAACATCGGTGATAGGCTACAACCCTGTCTCACTCCCTTCTCACCCGCTGCTTCCCTCTCATGTCCCTGGACTCTTATAACTGCCATGCGGTTTCTGCACAAACTGTAAATGGCCTTCCGCTCCCTGTATTATACCCCTGCCACCTTAAGAATTTGAATGAGAGTGTTCCAGTCAACATTGTCAAAAGCTTTCTCTAAACCTACAAATGCTAGAAACGTAGGTTTGCCTTTTCTTAATCTTTCTTCTAAGGCAAGCCGTAAGGTCAGTATTGCCTCACGTGTTCCATCATTTCTACGGAATCCAAAGTGATATTCCCCGAGGTCGGCTTCTACCAGTTTTTCCATTCGTCTGTAAAGAATTCGCGTTAGTATTTTGCAACCGTGACTTGTTAAACTGATAGTTCGGTGATTTCACACCTGGAATTACTCTATTCTTCTTGAAGTCTGAAGGTATTTCGCCTGTCTCTACCAGATGGTAGAGTTTTCTCGTGGCTGGCTCTCCCAAGGTTATCAGTAGTTCTAATGGGAAGTTGTTTACTCCCGGAGCCTTGTTTCGACTTAGGTCCTTCAGTGCTCTGTCAAATTCTTTGCGCACCATCATATCTCCCATTTCATCTTCATCTACGTCTTCTTCCATTTCCATAATATTGCCCTTGTATAGATCGTCTACATGCTCCTTCCTCCTTTCTGCTTTCCCTTCTTTGCTCATGACTGGTTTTCTACCTGAGCTCTTGATAGTCATGTGGGTGGCTCTCTTTTCTCCAAAGGTGTCTTTAATTTTCCTGTGGGTAGTATCTATCGTGCTCCTACTGGTATACGCCTCTACATTCTTACCTTTGTCCCCTAGCCGTCCCTGCTTCGCCGTTTTGCACTTCATGTCAATCTCATTTTTGAGACCTTTGTACTCCTTCTCGCCTGCTTCATTCACTGCATTTTTATATTTTCTCCTTCATCAGTCACATTCAATATCTCTTCATTTACCCAATGATTTCTACTACCCGTCGTCTTTCTTCCTACTTGATCCTCTGCTGCCTTCAATATTTCATCTCTCAAAGCTACCCATTCTTCTTCTGCTGTATTTCTTTCCCCTGTTCTTGTCAATAGTTCGCTAATGCTCTCTCTACAATCTCTGGTTCTTTCAGTTTATCCAGATCCCTTCTCCTCAAATTCCTACATTTTTGCAGTTTCTTCAGTTCTAATCTACAGTTCGTAACCAGAGTCCCTGTAAATCCACATCTGCCCCTGGAAATGCCTTACAATTTAGACCTGGAAGCATCGAAACACTTATTGGTGCACTGTAATACAGGGTGTGTCAACCTTTCGCTTTTATGACGGCTTGAACTCTGCTGGGGACACTTTCAATGAAGGTTTTGAATGTATGTGGAGGAATGAGCCGAAACGAGAATAGGTAGTAGTGTGGACAATAGGACCTCCAGCGAAACTGAAGTTTTAAATCATTCCAAATGTGGTACAGGCGGGGACTCCAGTCAGGCTAGTTTATTCAGGAATGTTGTTGTGCACAAGCCATTGTCTCACAGATGCTGCTTCGTGGCAGGATGCATTATCAGGCTGATACAAATAATCATCTTCGTCGAACAGTTCCTCTACTGTATGGCGTACACAATGCCGCAAAGTGTGTTCATATCCGTCGGCATTTAGCGTTTTCTTCAGCGCAGTACGGGGACCACATGCTAAACCACCAAAAACAATCACATACCACAACACCATCTCCACCATAACCGTACTTCACTGTCCGCACCACACATGATGCCAGGTAACATTCTCCAGGCTTTCGCCAAACCCAAACCCTTCCATCGGACTCCCACAAGGTCCAGCGTAATCGACACATCACCCCAAATCACTTTTTAGCAATTATCAGACTGTCCAGTGTGGTCGATCATTAGACCATTTCATGCGTCTCATGACGCCCTGACTACAGAGATACAAGGCTTATGAGGCCCGTTTTAACTCCTCCCTACGCGCAGTCATTGTAGTAGCTGGATTGCCGGTGGAACACATGCTAATCGCGAGGGTCTACTGGGGTCCTGTATGGCGTTTTACATGACTCTCACGAATCCATCGGTTCCACATTCGCCTTACAGAAACAGGATCCTGAACGAAATTTGCAGCAATATCATGGAATGACTAACTGTTGTTTCAAAAGGTCACGATCATGCCGATATCGAATTCCGACTCCTACTGCTATGTTTTTCTCCTTTTTATGCAATCTAGTCACACACAACTAACATTCAGATGCCGTATCTGAAAGAGTAACGCGCGGCATCTTTCTTTGGACACAGAATGTTGATGACGTTACCGTTACTTACTTTGTGAGGCTGCGCTGTAATATTAATGATTTGCATATTCAAACATACAATATGCTTCATCCCAGGTAGACACTTATTGAATTCCGCCTTCATGGTGATCCAGTTTTAATGGGCAGCAGCGTAATTTACTTTTAATACAAAGATGCCATGTTGACCTATAGAGCCTCCGAATTTGGCCACTACGATGTCATCGACCCTGTGAAGTCTCAGTCAAAGTTATACTCCTGGGCATTAAAGTGCCCCGCAAACATGCAGGAGTGCAAGAATAAAAACTGGCGACACCGAAGTACACCACAAAATATCCTATCAGATAGGAGCCCAATCTGTGGCACTAAGCTCATGTTACCAAGACTTAACAAGGTAGGCGTTAAGTGACATACCACTAATACCACTAAAAAAAAGGCTGTAAGCCCGTTGCATCTCACCAAGTTCTAAGGTTTCGCGCAATCTTACCATTGATCCACACACAAACAAAATCCATGAATATACAAAATACTCATGATTACGTTGACAAAAGTCCCTGTTACCTTCTGCAAGATATCCTGATAATTATTGAACTGGAAGAAGGAAAGTCGTGTGTACGCAAACTGGAGAGGAGTGTGGCCAACTTAGAACCTGTTGCAAGCCATAACTTGACATTAATTTTGTACATATTCTCAGCTTCACGGATCATCGTCATGTTCTGGCCACATTAGGCAATACTGTGTAATGAATATCTATGTCTATACTCCGCAGTCCACCTTAACATTTCAAATGTGTGTGAAATATTATGGGACTTAACTGCTAAGGTCATCAGTGCCTAAGCTTACACACTACTTAAGCTAAATTATCCTAAGGACAAACACAGTCACCCATGGCAGAGGGAGAACTCGAACCTCCGCCGGGACCAGCCGCACAGTCCATGACTGCAGTGCCCTAGATCGCTCGGCTAATCCCACGCGGCTACCTTAACATTCTGCATACCAATAAGATGTCTCGTTCGAAGACCTCTTCTCGTGCACTCTCCACACTACCTTGTTGGTCTTTCCTTCGTTGTCCTAGCAAAAATTCTGTAAAATGTGTTGTTATAATACGAGTCACTTTTGGCGCTTGAGGTGGATGTCTAATTGATGACCTCTTTTGTGGAGAGGCTACGGCCAGCTGTTCTCCGACACTGGTCTCGAAAACCAATCTGCATTCTTCGCCACCAAATATTTTGTACAAAACGGAATAATTTAGGCTTACAACACCCAAGGAATGTCAAAAAATCTTCCGATGTGGTCCTGGTCATTTGGTAGCTCCCATAATCTTGTTTTAATCCACGACAACGCTTGGCTTTTGCACAATGTCAGTCTTTTTTCTTCATGAAATATGTTATGGAATGTCTGAGCGTCATGTCGTCTTTCCATCTGATAAACATGTCCTTGTTTCTCTACTCTGTTATGTATTTGCCCTTCTTCCCTTTTCACACTGTCTAGGAACTTCTTTATGTCTCGACGACAATGTCTGTGTTCATACTTTTTCGTTTGTCAACCAAATCCGGACTAGTGAATAAGCTGTCGAAATAAGTACAATTACTCTATCTGATCAAATCGGGAGAAAGTGAGGTGTTTTCTCTTCAGGGTAATGACTGGCATAATTTGTGTCGTTATCAACTTATCTTGATCTTGTCTGACTACAAGAAGTATTAAACAATATCATTAACACCTACCAACTTGGAAAAATTGTTCAAATGGCTCTGAGCACTATGGGACTTAACTTCTGAGGTCATCAGTCCCCTAGAACTTAGAACTACTTAAACGTAATTAACCTAAGGACTGCACACACATCCATGTCCGAGGCAGAATTCGAACCTGCGACCGTAGCGGTCGCGCGTTTCCAGACTGTAGCGCCTAGAACCGCTCGGCCACTCCGGCCGGCGCCAACTTGAAACTCGTCATTCCAATTAGGTACAAGACAAAAAAATTGCTGCAAACTGATGTGTCCATCGAACCCAATGAAAACCAGCAGCTATGGAAAAAATGGAAATGATCGTTTAGCGTCATTGGCCCAGAGGCCCCTTGCAGGGCAGGTCCGGCCGCCTTGGTGCAGGTCTTATTACATTCGACGCCACATTGGGCGACCTGCGCGCCGGATGGGGATGTAATGATGATGAAGATAGCACAACATCCAGTCTCTAAGCAGAGAAAATCCCAGACCCAGCCGGGAATCGAACCCGAGCCCGTAGGACGGCACCCCGTCACCCTGACCACTCAGCTGACCCATTTAACAGGTTAAGACAAGGTAAAAGACATGTTTTCTGTGAGAGCAAACAATCAATGTGTTTTTATTGAAAAGTACAGAAGGAAAAGTATTTACACAGAGCAATGTTTGGCGTCTCGAAGTTAATATAACTTATAAAGCGGGGTAACATAGTTATTGATAATCGTCGACGGCGGTTTAAGCGTGTCCTACTGGCAGATTGGTGGCTGCAACCCTGAAGCCCAGGGTGTCGGCGTGGTACTTGACGCTCTGCACCAGGCCGTGCCCGTCAACGTAGGAGTAGCCACCGACAGTCGAGCCGTCGACGGCGCGGCTCTCCGTCTTGACAGAATTACTGTCGGCGTAGCCGTAGGTGTACTGGCCGAGTCCGTCCTGGACGCGATACTGGCTGGAGGCCGTCACTGGAAGGACGGCGGCGGCGGCGGGGGCGGGAGCCGCGGCGTGAGCAGCGACGACAGCGGGGGCGTGTGCAGCCACCACTGCGGGGGCGGCAGCTGCGGCGGCGGCGTTGGCAGCTGCGGCGGCGTTAGCAGCTGCGGCGGCGTTGGCAGCGTTCACAGCTGCAGCGGCATTGGCGGCGTTGACGGCGTTGGCAGCGTTCACAGCTGCAGCGGCATTGGCGGCACGTGCAGCTGCGGCGGCGTGGGCGGCGTTGGCAGCGTTGGCGGCGTTGGCGGCGTTCACAGCTGCAGCTGCATTGGCGGCGTGTGCAGCCGCAGCTGCGTTGGCGACGGCCACAGCGGGGGCGGCTGCCACAGCCGGGGCAACGGGCAGAGCCGGGCCGGCAACGACGGCCGGAGCGGCGGCAGCGTACGCCACGGCAGGACCTGCAGGTACCACCTGAGCAGGGTGGCCGGCGGCGGCCGCGTAAGAGAAGCTACGGAAGGGCGGGTTCGTGATGGTGGTGGAGCCGGGGGCGGTGGCGACGACGGGGCCGGCCGGGACGACGGCCGCGGCTGGGGCGGCGTAGGCGAGGGGGGCGGCGTGGGCGACGGGGGCGGCAGCCACCAGCCCTGCGGCTCCCAGATAGCCGGGGCTGCGCTTCCTGCGGCCCAGCAGGTGCGCCTTGGCCGCGAGGTGAGGGTCGATAGCGACAGCGGCTGCCACGGCAGTCTGAGGACTAGCGGGGACTACCTGCGGCGGGTGGAGAGAGGCGGTGCTGAAGGAATATGCGCTGGTGCCGGGCACTGTGACCACTGTGGACCCGGGGGAGGCGGCGACGACAGCGGGGGCGGCGACGACGGCGGGGGCGTGGGCGGCGTACGCCACGGGCGCTCCGAAGATTCCTCTCTTCTTGCGGCCCAGCAGGTGTGCCTTGGCCACGAGGTGTGCGGCGGCAGCGGCGGCAGCGGAAGCTGGAGCGGCTGCGACGACGGCGGGGGCGGCGGCGAGTACTGCGGGGGCGGCAGCGGGGCCGGCGTGAGCAGCGACGACGGGAGCGGGTGCGGCTACCACGGCGGGGGCGGCGGGGCCGACCGGCAGGTTGGTGGCGGCCACACGGAAGCCGTTTACGGGGTCGGAGGCGTACTGGGCGCTCTGGACGATGTTGTTGGCGTCCACGTAGGAGTAGGCGCCGGCCACGACGCCGTCGGGCGTGCGCACCTCCTGCTTGGCAGAGGGGCCGCCGTTGTAGCCGTACGCGTAGCCGCCGAGCTCGTCTTGGGCGTGGTACTGGGTCGAGATGGACGGCGGGATGACGGCGGCCGTGGGCACTGTCACTCGGACGGCGGCGGGGGCGGCGGGGGCGGCGGCGACGAGCGCCGGGGCGGCGGCCCCGAGGAAGCCGGGCTCCGCCGAAACGGCGGCCACGGCGCACGACAGGGCAACCTGCACGCAGTTTGATGGGTATATGCTATTGTAAATAATAAAAGGAGCCAAGAAAAGAGACACTGCACACAAATCCGAAGTGCCAAGATACAGAACCGATGAATCGTCGTGTTTCTACATAAATACTTGTTGTTAGACACTATTTTAGTGTAGAGCGTTAAGACATTATGCTGGTCCGTCTTCTGCTCGTTGGAACACTACGATACTCTACCTGTTCCTCGTGTCATATCAAATCCTAACAGTGCAGTGGTTTCAACTGAAGAGGGCCCCGTCGGAGATTTGAGTCCTCCCTCGGGCATGGGTGTGTGTGTGTGTTGTCCTTAGCGTAAGTTGGTCTAAGTTATATTAAGTAGTGTGTAAGTTTAGGGACCGATGACCTCAGCAGTTTGGTCCCACAGAACTTACCACAAATTTAAGACAAAAAGATTTTCAACTGAAGAGAGAGCTAACACATGGCACCTCTTCAGCATGTCCTCGCAAGTTCCTCTGTACTCACAGAGTCACGGTTACCTTATAAAATCTGTGATTTGTCTAAGTTAAATATCTTCAACTTTTCGCGGCCCTGTCAGCAACTGTATAAATATTAAATTTAATATTAATAATCAACAGCCTCAGTTGCACCGTTAACCTAGAATTAACCTAGGTTTCAGTCGGGATAACACAACCTTCTTCAGAATAAAACTACCGTTTGTCCATAGTGGGCATCGTCAAGCTAGAAATACAAATGCATAAATTATCGTCAGACTGTAAAAACTTGTCTGAGCCGAGACAGTTTCAGATATGTTTTTACAGTCTGACGATAATTTAAGGATTTGTAGTTACTGTTATTCTGAAGAAGCTTGTGTTATCCCGACTGAAACCTAGTATAATTCTAGGTAAACGGTGCAACTGAGAGTGTTGATTATTAAAATTAAAATTAATAATTTGTCCAAGTATTTAATTTAATTAGTATTTCCGTCATACCTCATGCAGACTACATACAAGATACTGTCATCTCAACCATCGTCTTCTGTTAAGCGGTGACCACGAACATCTCTGCTCTAACTGTAACTCACCGCTCCTGGTGAGCCACTTTGTAACCCAGTATCAGTTATTTGAACTCTTTACGCTTGACTCTGTGTTTCTCATCTGAACTATGCAAGGTTATAGCAGGTGAATCAATGGCTCTAGAACGCGTGCTACTCTGTACTCGCCATAGATATACAGAGAAGGAGATTTAATTTTCCGGCGTGCATACCGGTTGTCCCAGAAATTCTTACCAGACATTCCTTAAAAAAACCTGCATTTGTAATTGTTCATATTACCTTTCCATTATCTCTTCAGCTTTTTAATTAGTGTTTCATGGTCATGCCATTATTCCTTATAGTTTTACCCAGCTACTAATGCAGTTTAGCCTCTCATGTATCAACTAACTTTAAGAAAACGGCCCACTTTAAGTCATAACTTGGGATATCATAACCTTACTTGTTTTATGTCCAGAAGCCCAACGAAGAAACAGAAGTACATTAATATTTAACGCTCTAAGCAATAACTTCTATGTAACTGACATGAATAACAAGACAGACAGATTAATTTTTAGAATTGATATATCTAATAAGGAATGTTGATTTAAGGGGCGAATTAAAATTGCAAAGCTACTCTCTAAAACTGAGGACAGTTTGCAGAAGTTCGAAAACCTATTGGAGAATAGATCACAACAAATACTGATGAAATAAGTAATAAATTGAAAAAAATCATAATTCAGAATCATCAAATGATGCTGATGGATAATTCTTAATTAACTGCCAGTTGCGAACATACTAGTACCATCAGATACGATGAAATTATATACAGCAGCCCATATATCAACGATCTCACTGTAGTGACAAATAAAGCTGTTAGATCTCGTCAGAAACCTCAGAATATTAATTAACAATGGCAATACTTATTATTGTTGGCAGCACTAACGAAGAGTAGTTTTCATTTGATTTGACGGCACAATAACAGTTTGCTCATACTAGGTAATGTACATAATTTAAAATGCCAGATGATAGTCATATGATCGAACCAGTAATAAAGATATATTTTATCAGCAGTTCTGAAACATGACCCTTTTTTAAATACATAAGTGCTGAAGGTCACCTCCTTTACAAATTTTAGTAGTAATAAAATGGAGACCAAGTTGGAAAAAAAAGCTTAACGGATCGATAAAAATCCAGATGAAATAAAGAAGGAATACGATTTCAGTCTAATAGAGTAAGTGCAGAAGAACAGCAATAAAGACGAAGTAGACATTAAAATTTGAAACTCCTTTCAAGAGACAACATTTCATCATAAGGTAGTACAAATTTGAGAGTTACACCTATATACAGATTCATTTCTTCGTGGGATTGCAAACAGTTTGAGTGGTTGTGTCAACTATTAATAAAATTAAGTTCTTCACCGTTCACTCGCAGTTGATAATCTTTATCTGGCCTTCATATCACCTAACGGGTGACATTCGCATTAATTTCTACACGTGATTCCCGACGAAGCCTCCGTCAAACATCAATTCTCTCAATAACAAGTTGGCCCCCTGAGGAAAGCTAGCTGCACATAAGCTTCAATCATCTGGGTTGTATCTTCACACCTTGGGTCCACAACTAGTGTCAGAACAGAGAAAAGGCATTTAGATACTGTCTCAGTGGTTTCAGCCCCTAAATGGAGACATTAAGTGTGGTTGCATTTTATGTGTCTATGGAAGGCTTAAGAATGCTGTCCGTCAGCATCAGGATCCATCCTTTTCACTGTACTATTTCCATTGCCGCCAATTGACTAGTCGTTACACAACTGTAGACATGGTCTCGCTTCCGACACTAAACGTTTAAGCGGTCCATACGTAACCAGGTATCGTGCTAAATATACAGACATACAATAGGCTACCCTGTTTTGTGACAGAACAATCCATCGCCACAGGAAAAAAGGAAAATCATTTATTTTCCAATTAAATTTTTAAATATCCTGCAATTTTTATGTGCTACTGTACTATCTACATCATTTTGTTCCCCAAATTCAGAGGCCACAGGTCAAAGTAGGCGAGTAACAACGAATCATTTAGATACTCTTGTTTCATTGCACAGTTTATCGTGTTAATACTTACGAGTAAGTGACAATTATTGTACATTCGGAGCCAGTATTGAAGTTTTAAGGTACATTATAACTCAACGTCACTAACTATTCACCAGTGAAGCGTGGGTATCGTAATTACTAATATAATAGTATTAAAACTCATCCTATTCGACTTCATCTTTTAATGAGACCGGCTTGGTTCGTCATCCTTAATGACTACAGATCAACATTCTAACTGAAATTTATTGGTTATGTATTCGGTCTATACTTTAACTTCATTCGTTAATGTTATTATTCAAGCAATATTTGAAGAGATCGTAGATTTTATATTCAGAATTTCTGGTAAGTCTCCAGGACATAAGTTCTATTCATTATTTCGTTTGTTAAAAACTTTTTAGAGTAGCTTCTTATTGGTTTATTTTAAATTGTCTTCTGGTTCCTAACTAAGTAAAACAAATTTTCCGAATTTTCATAGCATTACTAATCGCGGCTACCTACGTAATCAGTAGATTAGTACACTTGTTTGTATACCTTATCTTCATCAATGAAATTTTAAAATATTCCATTATTCTTGTCACGGATACAAATATAATAACATTTTTCCCAGTATAACTAACCCATTCTTAAAACTTCTTACCGACATAGCACGCACACGTTGTACCTCACTTACAGAAAAACTGAATAAACCATCTGCAAAAAAATATGATCCATAAACAACCCCCTTCCTCAAATATATTACTTTCACGTCCAACAGCCTACAAGGAAACTGACAGAAGAGGCCCTCCCACGCACAGAGAAGCTATTACGGCATGCTATCAACATCATCGCATGTATTACCACGTTTATCGCCGTCTCGACAGCTGAGTAAGATGTTGCCGACCTTGAAACAATCATTACAGATGTATTACGAAAGACTGCATCGTAATGTACTTACGGGAAAAGAAACAGCGAGCCGCATTGTTCAAACACGCCCAGCAACCACTTGTGAGGAAGGAAGCGAGATCTAGAGGACGTTTAACTGTTCTCTCCGTCCCAAGAAATCTGCCGTGGGTGGGGAATCTGACCTTTTCCCTATTGGTCAACCCGTTTGTCATGTGATAAATTATCTGGATCTCGTTAGTGCCGTACATTCTTGTTTCCCTGCGTTGTTAAAGAACTTTACAATGGACTCTGGATGATTATCTCACGTCTGACTGAGTTTTATATCCTAAAACGTGTTATGGCTCTTACATATTTATTCTAGAGCGGGAAAGCTTTAACAACAGCTTTTCTTTTTATTACGGAATACTAATAATTATGCTGGACAATGATAAAGCAATCTCTCTACAGGAATTACAATGCGAACAGTCAGTGGCAGTCAGCCCGTAGTGTCAGCCCGTAGTGTAGTGTATAACAATTAACTGTTGAAGTTATTGGTCCCGATATAGATTAAAAATTAGTCAGAGAGAAAAGTGTTAGAAATCAGTTGAAAGGAAAAGAACGACTTTTTAAACATCAAAACCGGCGCCAAATTCTTGCTTGTATTAAGGAGGGAAATTTCTTGGAGCACAGTTTTCTTTGGGAGTGAAACGTGTGTATTAGGAAAACTGGAAGTGGTGAAACCGGAAGAAATTGAAATGTTGTACTATAGAAAGATGTTAAAAATTAGAAGGAGAACGTACTATGTAAAATGGTACGAGGAAGAATAGGACAGGACCGATGCCCATGAAAAACTTTTTACACAAGAAGGTGCATTTTAGTTTATCTGATAAGGCATCGAGAAAATTAACGTACTACAGGCTGAAGCTGCAGAGGGAAAATATTGTAGTGCAAAAAAAAAAGACTGTAAAATACAAAACAGTTTGCTCAAGTTGTTGAGTGTACTGTGTATCCAGACATGAAATGATTAGCATAATACGTGCTCAAGGTGACTGACATGAAATAATCCGATAGACTGGGAATTTGAAGAAAACTTGTTCAAGTCTACTTTATATTTGAGCCACGTCTTCGACTAAAGAACCACTCATTCTACTTTCAAACTCAGCCAATTGCTTCTTCAACTTGACCGCCACTTCATTCGCCTCAAACATAAAACAAAATTAGGACGAATTATTTTGCAAATTCTTTGTTCCCATAGCTACCGATAAACCGAGCGAGGTGGCGCAGTGGTTAGCACACTGGACTCGCATTTGGGAGGACGACGGTTCAATCCCGTCTCCGGCCATCCTGATTTAGGTTTTCCGTGATTTCCCTAAATCGTTTCAGGCAAATGCCGGGATGGTTCCCTTGAAAGGGCACGGCCGATTTCCTTCCCAATCCTTCCCTAACCCGAGCTTGCGCTCCGTCTCTAATAACCTCGTTGTCGACGGGACGTTAAACACTAACCACCACCAGCTACCGATAAACATCAAAAGTGGAGCTCTTGCACCTTTGTTTCTGTATTTTACACGAAACAATAGCATTGAACCTACATAAAACACGCCTAGAACCTTCGTAAAGGTTATTAACAATTAAGTTCACTGAAAGAGTCCAAAGTGATAGAGTAATTAAAAGCGGAAAAGCATAGTCACAAGAAGGGCCATGACACTGGGATAAGGCATCCATTAATACGAAGGGTAGTCAAAGTTTTAATTACCACTTCGAAAAAGTAAAGTTACATAATTAATATTTTGCTTGTTTTCAATAACTTGCAGTCCTGATACACAATGAATTCCACGTGTCACAGTATCTTAGAACGACTTTTTAAAGCCTATTGAGCATCACGCAAAATTCTGAAGATTTTTCGTTTGTTGTTGTTGTGGTCTTCAGTCCTGAGACTGGTTTGATGCAGCTCTCCGTGCTACTCTATCCTGTGCAAGCTTCTTCATCTCCCAGTACGTACTGCAGCCTACATCCTTCGGAATCTGCTTAGTGTATTCATCTCTTGGTCTCCCTCTACGATTTTTACCCTCCACGCTGCCCTCCAATACTAAACTGGTGATCCCTTGATGCCTCAGAACATGCCTACAAACCGATCCCTTCTTCTAGTCAAGTTGTGCCACAAACTCCTTTTCTCCCCAATCCTATTCAACACCTCCTCATTAGTGATGTGATCTACCCATCTAATCTTCTGCATTTTTCGTTTATTACTTGCAAATGTGGGCCCAGCAGGATGAATGGCTGCATTGTGTGATACCTGGGATCTTAACCTATTTAACAGTATAGATGGTTTCAAAAAGGCTGGGGATCTCTTCTTGTTGGTACAGATTAGCGTATCAAAGGACTTCTGTTTTAACTTTGGTGCACCACTGTTAAGACCAAAATCATTTGTATTAAGTTCTTTTATCTGAAATTCCGATAAAAAATGGAAATGAGCGTATGGCATCGTTGGCCGGGAGGCCTCTATTCGGGGAAGTTCCGTCACCAAGTGCAAGTCTTATTTCATTCGACCCCACTTTGGGCGACTTGCGCGCCGGTGATGAGGATGAAATGATGATGACAACACAACACCCAGTCCCCGAGCGGAGAAAATCTCCAACCCGGCCGGGAATCGAACCCGGGCGCGCTTGCGTGGTAGGCGAACACGTTACCACTCAGCGAAGCAGGCGGACCTGAAATTCTGATGATGGGATGTGACTATAGTGCGCAAATAAAAAGGCAAAAAACTGGTGATATAACGTTCCCGGTATTCAAGTAGGGGTCACAGGCTTCCTATCTGATTTTATGTCGCAAGTTAAATTGAAAGACTGATGACGTAAAAGTACAGGCGTTAGTCTGCAAATGCACATAGCTCCATTCCCAGCGAATACTATCCGGCCGCGTTGACTGACCGGTTCTAGGCGCTACAGTCTGCAACCGCGCGACCGCTACGGTTACAGGTTCGAATCCTGCCTCGGGCACGGGTGTGTGTGATGTCCTTAGGTTAGTTAGGTTTAAGTAGTTCTAAGTTCTAGGGAACTGTTGACCTCAGAAGTTAAGTCTAATAGTGCTCAGAGCCATTTGAACCAGTGAATACCTGACTTTCCATTTATGCGTGCAGCACACTGATATTCTCCTGGAAATCTCGCAGGTAAACGGTTCCTGTAGATTCATCTCCCACGAATCTAGCAGTACTTAATCCCTTATTGCCTTGAGCACACACCGTAGGTTAGCCTGCGGAACATACACAGTCCAGTCACGTCAATGTGACCACCGCCTACGTTCGATGTCAAGGTGCAAGAATCGCTTACAGATGGCTGGTGTCAACACTAGCAGAGGATGATATGTAGAGCGTGTCGAAGAGGCGCGGAAAGCAGTGCAGTCGCTGTACTAACGTGGAAACGGAGCGATTTATCTGACGTCCAGACGGGCAGACCATTGGCAGACCATTGGCTTCCAGGCGAAGGGTGGAAGCATTTTCTAAACGGCTAAGTCTGTAAACTGCTCAGATGCCACAGCAGTAAAAGTATACCGGGCGTGGCAAAATAGCCCCATGGGGCATAGACGACAGGGGTGAACGGCGGATGTAGAGACGAATACGAGCGAATAGACGTGCAATTGTTGAGCAACTAATCGCCTAGATGATTCAAAGGAATACCAACAGTGTCTCCTCGAGGACCTTTCAGCGGACATTGCTGCTTAAGGGCTCCTGCAGCGGGAGCCTGGATCATACACATATGCTGACTGTTAATAAAATTTTCTCGGGCTTCCAGCCGCGTCAGGTGGTTAAAATCCCACGAGCTTTCGACCGAGCTCTCCTGAGTCATTGTCAAGTGATAAGACTGACGTAGCACTTGACAATGAGTGAGGAGAGCTCGGTCGAAAGCTCGTGGGATTTTAACCACCTGACGCGGCTGGAAGCCCGAGATAATTTTATTAATTCATATCGCCGCGAAACCATGGATTCATACATGATGACTGCTATTCATCGGCGACGTAGGCTCGAATTTACATGCCAATATCGCAACTGGACGTCCACAAAGTGCTGACAGGTGTTTTTTTTTTCAGATGAATCACGTTTTATGCTCTATAGGATTCAAAGTCTGAAAGTATTTGTATGGAGTGTAGCCATGTATGGAAGTGAAACATGGACGATAAATAGTTTGGACAAGAAGAGAATAGAAGCTTTCGAAATGTGGTGCTACAGAAGAATGCTGAAGATTAGATGGGTAGATCACATAACTAATGAGGACGTATTGAATAGGATTGGGGAGAAGAGAAGTTTGTGGCACAACTTGACCAGAAGAAGGGATCGGTTGGTAGGACATGTTCTGAGGCATCAAGGGATCACCAATTTAGTATTGGAGGGCAGCGTGGTGGGTAAAAATCGTAGAGGGAGACCAAGAGATGAATACACTAAGCAGATTGAGAAGGATGTAGGTTGCAGTAAGTACTGGGAGATGAAGAAGCTTGCACAGGATAGAGTAGCATGGAGAGCTGCATCAAACCAGTCTCAGGACTGAAGACCACAACAACAACAACAACAGGATTCAAAGCTAATACCTTGCAACAATCGTCGGAAGGATCCAGGCTGGAGTGAGGGAACGTTATGGTCTGGGGAATGTTTCCAGGGTGGTCTCATCATTCTGGAAGGCATAATGGATGAACACAAGTATGCATCTATCCTTGGGGACCATTTACACCCGTATGTGCAGATTTTTTTTCCTCGGCACGATGGACAGTACAACGTCTCACAGTGTGCGTGATTGGTTCAAAGAGCAACGGACGAGTTTACCGCACTCCCCTCGCCACCAAACTCCTCGAATTTAAACCGAATCGAGAATCTGTGGGACCACTTCCTCGGGCTGTTCACACCATGGATCGTCAAAACGAGAAATCTAGGGCAGCTGGGCACGGCACTGAAATCGGCATGGCTCACATCCCTGTCGATAACTTCTAGAACGTCACTGATTCTCTTCCTGCACGTATCGCAGCAGTTCTGCTCTGCAGAAGGTGGTTATTCAGATGTTTGACAAGCGGTCACATTAACGTGACTGGAAAGTGTAGATACGGGTCTACTTACATCTACGTCTGCGTGTGTACTACGCGAGTCATCGTACGATATGCAGCGGATGGTACCTGTGATACCATCAGGCCGCGCGGGATTAGCCGATCGGTCAGAGGTGCTGCAGTCGTGGACTGTGCGGCTGGTCCCGGCGGAGG
This sequence comes from Schistocerca cancellata, assembly GCF_023864275.1. Lineage (NCBI taxonomy): Eukaryota > Metazoa > Arthropoda > Insecta > Orthoptera > Acrididae > Schistocerca > Schistocerca cancellata. The sequence goes on from NC_064628.1 coordinate 77,635,735, forward strand.
TTCGAGTCCTCCCTCGGGCATGCGTGTGTGTTTTTGTCCTTAGGATAATTTAGGTTAAGTAGTGTGTAAGCTTAGGGACTGATGACCTTAGCAGTTAAGTCCCACAAGATCTCACACACGTTTTTGGTACCATTATGATTATCCTTATACTCTCTTCCATTCACCCTTGGGGCGTGGGAAGAATGAGTGTCTATAACCTTCTGCACTTGCTCTAATCTCTCTGATTTTCTGGTCGTGGTCATTTCGTGGGAGACATGTGGGAGGAAGTAATGTTGTGCCCGACTCTTCTTGAAACGTAAGCTCCCGAAATTTCAATATTAAAGCTCTGTGTGATGCTCAACGTATCTCTTGCATAGTCTGCCAGTGAAGTCTGTTGAGTGTCTCCGTGGAGCCCACGTATTTACTAAGCCATCTTGTGATGAATGACGAAACGCACCACTCTACATTAAATCTTCTCTCTCTTTGTCTCTCTCTCTCTCTCTCTCTGTCTCTCTCTCTCTCTCTCTCTCTCTCTCTTGCGTTAATCATACTTCGTAAGCGTTCCAGACTCATGGACAATCCCGGCCGCGGTGGCCGAGCGGTTCTAGGCACTTCAGTCCGGAACCGCGTGACTGCTACGGTCGCAGGTTCGAATCCTGCCTCGGGCATGGATATGTGTGCTGCCCTTAGGTTAGTTAGGTTTAAGTAGTTCTAAGTTCCAGGGGACTGATGACCTCAGATGATAAGTCCCATAGTGCTCAGAGCCATTTGAACCATATGAACTCATGGACAATACCCAAGAATCGATCGAATAAGTGTTTTCTAGGTCTCTTCTTTCGTGGATGAACTACATTTCCTTGAGATTGTGCCAATGAATTTCAGCTTTGTATCTGCTTTGCCTACTATTTGTTTTATGTCGTCATTCCATTGCTAGGTATTTGGTGGTCAATATCGTTTCCAGAGCTTTTTCACGAATACCGTCATCAAACAAAAATAGGACTTTTAGTCTATTTACGAGCAACATGTTGCATTTATTTCCGTTTAAGGTCACATGCCAGTCCCTGCACCAATCATCGAACCTCTGAGATCATTCTGCATTTCGTGACAGTCTTCTGGGTTTGCATCCTGCAAAAAGCCCCATATGGCTACAGATGTTATGCGTAAGAGCATTTATATATATTGTAAACAGTAATGTTCCTATAACACTCGCTTGGGATACTCCAAACATTGCATAGTTAAATCTTCTTTCAGGCATATGAGTTTCAGCTTTATCTACAATAATGATAGAAGCTGAAGAAATTAAATTTGTGTCAATATCGGAGAGCGTCAGCAATACTGACGATTTAAGAAGCGGAAATCAGGGTGAAGGCGTGAGCTGAAGTCCGTGTTAGGGAGGGCATTGGACTAGGCTAGTCCAATGCTATTTTTACCTATATACTGTGGTTGTGAAATGGCTAACACATCTTCCTAGTAAGCAGGTTCAGTTCCGCCCAGTGGCACAAATTTTTACTTATTTCTTCAGGTTCTATCATTATACCAAAATTACCTTCACACCTACTGAGCTTGTCTGGTTAGAAATAAGGGTATTAATTTCTAACAATATTATGGAATTGAAAGTTGCTACTCACCATACAGCGGAGATGTTGAGGCACAACAAAAAAACTGTCACAAATAAAGCTTCTGGTCAATCAGGCCTTCGTCAACAATAGACGACACACACACACAAACGCAACTCACACACACGTGTGCTGTCTCAGGCAACTGAAATGACACTTCAGTTGCCTGAGACTTCAGTTTTGTGTGCGTGAGCTGCGTTTGCTTGTGTGTTTTTGTGTGTGTGTGTGTGTGTGTGTGTGTGTGTGTCGTCTATTGTTGACGAAGGCCTGATTGGCCGAAAGCTTTATTTGTGACAGTTTTTTTTGTTGTGCCTACCTGCGACTCAAGAATCTCCGCTATATTGTGAGTAGCAACCTTCCTTTTCATAATATTGTTTCATTCCATCCTGGATTTTCCATTGTTTGGTACTAATTTTTTTTTTGTAGGAATGCTTGAATCGAGTCACAAATCTGGTCCGATATTCGATAAACTCCTATTCTGTTCACTAAACGACTGCATTGAATGATGTCATAAAATAGCAGCCGGCCGAAGTGGCCGTGCGGTTAAAGGCGCTGCAGTCTGGAACCGCAAGACCGCTACGGTCGCAGGTTCGAATCCTGCCTCGGGCATGGATGTTTGTGATGTCCTTAGGTTAGTTAGGTTTAACTAGTTCTAAGTTCTAGGGGACTAATAACCTCAGCAGTTGAGTCCCATAGCGCTCAGAGCCATTTAGCCATAAAATAGCAGCCCTTGGGGGGACTTGTCATCAGTACTCAACTCTTCCGACCATTAATGTCTACTCCTCGATCAAATATCTTCTCAGAGCGGACCATAGCAGAAAAAAACGTTGGCGGCACGAGGCATCGGACTAGAGACTTTCGTGCAACAATGTGGCCTCTGACTCAAAGAAAATACAACCAGAATCTCACTCCGTGCAGTGTTAACAAAATTAATGTTGCAGTTTCTTATGAATGAGCCGATAACGTCAATAAATGACTCTCATGAAGAAATATACAGGTTGTTAGGGATATAAGTGCAAATATTTCTACTGATGACTGAGAACAGTGTACTGGCCAACTCCACATCAGTGTTTACTTCATTTACGGACTAATAATTATAGCTATTACAAGTATTATCTTTTTAGGTTGGCTAGTTCCTCCAAGTATGCACAGCTCAAACAAGCCATTAGCGTTTATTTTCCCCTGGGCAGTGCAGTTGCGACCGTGCAGAGAATATCATGTAGCAAATAATTAAGTGATGTGTTTACAGGGAGACTGTTAGACACAGAGAAGAAACAAACAACACATTGAATTGGGTACATATTAAAGTACCACTGATCAACCTGCATGTACAGCCGGCCGGTGTGGCCGAGCGGTTCTAGGCGCTTCAGTCCGGAACCGCGCGACCGCTATGGTCGCAGGTTCGAATCCTGCCTCGGCCATGGATGTGTCTGATGTCCTTAGGTTAGTTAGGTTTAATTAGTTCTAAGTTCTAGGCGACTGATGACCTCAGAAGTTAAGTCGCATAGTGCTCAGAGCCATTTGAGCCAAGCCAGATGAATCACATTTTATGCTCCATTGGACAGAAGGCTGTTGGCGTGCATGGCTTGAACGTCTGAAAGCAAAGGGTTCAGATTGGAGGAGATAGCTATATGCCCTGGGCGACCGTTTTCTTGGCATTCCCTCGGTAATCTCGTCGTTATGGAAGACACAGTGACTCAACACGAGTATGCATCTATCTTTGGGGACCATGTCCACCCCTACATGCTGTTTGTTTTTCCTAGGCACGATGACACCTACCAGAAGAAGAATGCAACGTGTCACACAGTTCAGAGTGTACGTGTGTGGTTGGAAGAGCACCAGGATAAGTTTGCTGTACTCCCCTGGCCACCAAACTCCTCGGATTTAAATTCAACCGAGTGTCTGTGGGACCGTCTCGATGGGGCTGTTCGTGCAATAATTCTCCAATCGAGAAACCTAGCGCTGATAGCCACAACACTCGAGTCGCCAAGGCTCCACATTCCTGCCGGCCGCTGTGGCCGAGCGGTTCTAGCCGCTTCTCAGTCGAGAACCGCGCTGCTGGTAAGGTCGCAGGTGTGTGATGTTTTTAGGTTTAAGTAGTTCTAAGTCTAGGGGACTGATGACCTCAGATGTTAAGTCCCATAGTGCTCAGAGCCATTCCGTGTTGCTTGAACTCTATGCCAGAGTATACCGACTACCCTGTTAGCTACATCATTTACATTACGTTCCACGTCTTTCACAGTAAAACTAGTGTCACCTACAAGGAGAATATCTTTTTGTGTGTAATATGCCACGTTTAGTGGCAGATAATTGATACATAACAAGAGAAACAATGGACATTGAACAGACCCCTGTAGAACCCCTCCCTTCCCCTCCCCCCCCCCTACTTTACATGGCCCCAATGAGATTCAGGCATCTTCCTTGTTTGCTGACACTGGACAACCTTCAGCTTCATACTTAGGTTAGTTAGGTTTCAGTAGTTCTGGGTTCTAGGGAACTGATGACCTCAGAAGTTAAGTCCCACAGTGCTCACAGCCATTTGAACCATTTTGAACCAGCCACAGAGTCTCTTACAGAGCTGTCAGTGATTGTATTGCAGAGCACTGTCAACATACAAACATACACACACACACACACACACACACACACAATGGAAATGGAAATGTCATGTGGCTAGGGCCTCCCGTCGGGTAGACCGTTCGCCTGGTGCAGGTCTTTCGATCTGACGCGACTTCGGCGACCTGCGCGTCGATGGGGATGAAATGATGATGATTAGGACAACACAACACCCAGTCCCTGAGCGGAGAAAATCTCCGACCCAGCCGGGAATCGAACTCGGGCCTTAGGATTGACAGTCTGTCACGCTGACCACTCAGCTACCGGGGTGGACAATGTAATGAGGATATTGCATGGTTCAGGTGCTAAGGTCTCAGGTAGGGCGTGAGTACACGCTAGATCGTCGTAGCAGCGGTGGGCGTAACTCACCAACAGGAGAGCCGGAGCGCGCATGTTGACAGTGGAGGGTGGGCGACTGTGCCTCGCCGACTGCCCCACCAGCTTATATACCGGGACGGGCCTGGCCGCCGGCCTTCCTTTCTCCCTCCCCGCGACACTGACCGCGGCGGCGGTGCTCGCATTCCTAGGCAAACGCGCGGCAGCCTCCTCCCGCAACCTGCCGTGTCGCCGACCCCTGCCAACAGGACGCCTGGACGCGCCGCAAAGGCCGCTTCCAGCGCGGGTTTCCACTATCGCGTTTACCCCTTGTAATGGATCTTTATTTACGTGACCATTACGGCCCTCCAACCCCAGTTCTCGATACCAGTACTGTCTTAGTACTTTCCTGCGAAGTACGAGGTGCATTCAAGATCTAAGGCCTCCGATTTTTTTCTCCGGACTGAAAAGAGATAGAAACATGCACATTGTTTCAAAATGAGGCCGCGTTCATTGTCAATACGTCCCAGAGATGGCAGCACCGTACGGCAGATGGAATTTTACCGCCAGCGGCGAGAATGAGAACTGTTTTATATACTTAAAATGGCGACGTTTTCCTACCTTGAACAGTGTACAATCATTCGTTTTCTGAATTTGCGTGGTGTGAAACCAACTGAAATTAATCGACAGTTGAAGGAGACATGTGGTGATGGAGTTATGGATGTGTCGAAAGTGCGTTCGTGGGTGCGACAGTTTAATGAAGGCAGAACATCATGTGACAACAAACCGAAACAACCTCGGGCTGGCACAAGCTGGTCTGACGACATGATCGAGAAAGTGGAGAGAATTGTTTTGGGGGATCGCCGAATGACTGTTGAACAGATAGCCTCCAGAGTTGGCATTTCTGTCGGTTCAGTGCACACAATCCTGCATGACGACCTGAAAATGCGAAAAGTGTCATCCAGGTGGGTGCCACGAATGCTGACGGACGACCACACGGCTGCCCGTGTGGCATGTTGCCGAGCAATGTTGACGCGCAACGACAGCACGAATGGGACTTTCTTTTCGTCGGTTGTGACAATGGATGAGACGTGGATGCCATTTTTCAATCCAGAAACAAAGCGCCAGTCAGCTCAATGGAAGCACACAGATTCACCGCCACCAAAAAAATTTCGGGTAACCGCCAGTGCTGAAAAAATGATGGTGTCCATGTTCTGGGACAGCGAGGGCGTAATGCTTACCCATTGCGTTCCAAAGGGCACTACGGCAACAGGTGCAAGCTACGAAAGTGTTTTGAAGAACAAATTCCTTACTGCACTGCAATAAAAACGTCCGGAAGGGGCTGTGCATGTGCTGTTTCACCTAGCAACGCACCCGCACATCGAGCTAACGTTACGCTACAGTTTCTTCGTGATAACAACTTTGAAGTGATTCCTCATGCTCTCTCCTCACCTGACCTGGCTCCTAGTGACTTTTGGCTTTTTCCAACAATGAAAGACACTCTCCGTGGCCGCACATTCACCAGCCGTGCTGCTATTGCCTCAGCGATTTTCCAGTGGTCAAAACAGACTCCTAAAGAAGCCTTCGCCGCCGCCATGGAATCATGGCGTCAGCGTTGTGAAAAATGTGTACGTCTGCAGGGCGATTACGTCGAGAAGAAAAATTTGTACGTCTGCAGGGCGATTACGTCGAGAAGTAACGCCAGTTTCATCGATTTCGGGTAAGTAGTTAATTAGAAAAAAAATCGGAGGCCTTAGAACTTGAATGCACCTCGAAACAGGCATATTTTTGTGACAATATTCACATTTGGTTTTATTAATGTATAGGTACTCCGATGTATCGGTATATTACAGTGATATGGTTCTTGTTTGTATTCATTTCTGTGAGACTGTCACAATCTTTGACTTACTTGCAACCGTTTTGGTGCGAATGCGCGCAGAGCAGTCTTTGTTTCAGCTTGCAGAAGTTAAGTTGTTATTTTGCTTTACAAAAGAACAGTCAAGTCTTGTGTCTGGTTAAAGTGGAAATTAAATATATGAAGATTGATACAAAACTGTTTTCTTGATGATGTGACAATTAAGAAGAAGTATATGTGAATTTACTAGAAGTTTAACAAAAATGTGGATCGTGAACACCAAGTCAAAAATTATTTCTACCATACCATTGTTCTGATCTGGGATTGTTTGATCATTAAGAATTTCCTAAAAAACGCACTTGGTAGGTCTACAAATATTGCTAAAATACAGATCTGGGCCTTCTAGCAGTCAAAGTGGAATCACCGTAGAATCAACGAGATGAGCCATAACAACTTCGAGGAAATCTACGTGGGAAACCATTCAAGATAAGTGCCAAAATTAATGACTTTTTTTACAGTGACTTCATTATTTCCATTCTGACGATACCATCCACAGTCAATAACTTTGTTGTTGTCCGATAAAGCGAACATATGCTGCGTGAGCAACATTATTAATCAGATTTCTAACCTACTTTGCAAGTGGTGGTATTGTTAGACCCTGCGATCTTAAGTCAGAAACATATACTGTCCAGTCACATTAATGTCACCCCCTCTCAAAAGCCTCAGTGACCACCTTTTACATGGCGGACCGCTGCGAGACGTGCACGAAGAGAGTCAATGAGGTTCTGGAAGGTAGTCCTCGAAGGTGCCGACAGGAATGTGGAAAAATGGTTCAAACGGCTCTAAGCACTATGGGACTTAACATCTGAGGTCAACAGTCTCCTAGACTTAGAACTACTTAAACCTAAAAACATCACACACCTGCGACCTTACCAGCAGCGCGGTTCTCGACTGAGAAGCGGCTAGAACCGCTCGGCCACAGCGGCCGGCAGGAATGTGGAGCCTTGGCGACTCGAGTGTTGTGGCTGTCAGCGCTAGGTTTCTCGATTGGGGAATTATTGCACGAACAGCCCCATCGAGACGGTCCCACAGACACTCGGTTGAATTTAAATCCGAGGAGTTTGGTGGCCAGGGGAGTACAGCAAACTTATACTGGTGCTCTTCCAACCACACACGTACACTCTGAACTGTGTGACACGTTGCATTCTTCTGCTGGTAGGTGTCATCGTGCCGAGGAAAAACAAAGATAGATGCATACTCTAGTTGAGTCACTGTGTCTTCCATAACGACGAGATTACCGAGGGAATGCCAAGAAAACGTTCCCCAGGGCATATAGCTATCTCCTCCAATCTGCACCCTTTGCTTTCAGACGTTCAAGCCATGCACGCCAACAGGCTTCTGTCCAATGGAGCATAAAATGTGATTCATCTGGCTTGGCTCAAATGGCTCTGAGCACTATGCGACTTAACTTCTGAGGTCATCAGTCGCCTAGAACTTAGAACTAATTAAACCTAACTAACCTAAGGAAATCACACACATACATGCCAGAGGCAGGATTCGAACCTGCGACCGTAGCGGTCGCTCGGATCCAGACTGTAGCGCCTAGAACCGCACGGCCACTCCGGCCGGCGTGATACATCTGAAAAGGCCCCCTGCCACCAATCAGTGGACGTCTGGTTGCGCTACTGGCGTCGAGGTTTGAACCTTCGTCGCCGGTGAACAGCGATCAGCATGTAGGTAGCCTGTGTATATGTTTGTATGTTGACAGTGCTCTGCATTAACATCACTGACAGCTCTGTAAGAGACTCTGTGGCTGATTCAAAATGGTTCAAATGGCTCTGAGCACTGTGGGACTTAACTTCTGAGGGCATCAGTTCCCTAGAACCCAGAACTACTGAAACCTAACTAACGTAAGGGCATCACACTGACCCATGCCCGAGGCAGGATTCGAACGTGCGACCGTAGCGGTCGCGCGGCTCCAGACTGTAGCGCCTAGAACCGCTTGGCCACTCCGGCCGGCTCTGTGGCTGGAAGGACTCGCAGTTACAAGTTAACAGTTAGCAGTGATGGAGGTGCCCAGTGTTAGCGCGAGCGGACGGCCTGGACGTGTGTCCGTCATGGAGATTCAATACTGGTTGGACGTGGATTGTAAAAAGTGGGTAATGGAATTATTGACGATTATATAATTTTGGGAACTGCATGTCACGGGCGATTATATAAGTTTTTGAACTGGATGTCACATGATTAAGGTAAAATCTGCTAAATACATTGTTTTCTCTGCAACAAAATCTTTCCTTTGCTAACCACAAGCCAATTAGTAGTTAGAGCCTAAAGTTATTAGAATCTTTTTATTTAGCTGGCAGTATACTTGCTGTATTTGCTGTAGGTCGGGTGATGAAGATTTTCTGTGACGTAAGTGACTTACGAAATGTAAGGGTTGTTAGGATTTCTTCTAATTCTTTTGTGTTAATTAATGCGTTGCGTTTGTGTATTGTAGTTCATTAATGAATAGAATAAGTTTGAGCTGTATTTGTTAGGGAAATTCTGTAGGTCACTATTGAAGCGATAAAGACAAGCAAAGTGACAGTACTTCAGTTTCACTCAGCAGTTTTAGAAGGTTCAGTTGCATTAAGCAATTTAAGTAAAAACGTAGAAGTTTCACCTTCTCAGTTATTTCAGTAGGTAAAAATTTATATTTAGAAGTTTCAAGCGTGGTTGCATAAACCAGGCACCTGCTGCAGACCCCACACGCAACAAAGTTCGCTAAACGGTCGTTGAGAGGACGCTTTTCGTAGCGCCTAGGTTCACCTGGCCAGTCAGTTGCTCAAGAGTTGCACACCTATCCGACCCTGCACATCTCCCTAACCGTCTTTCACCTCTGGCCTGTACCACAGTTGCCGCTGCTGCGGTTTTGGATAAAGGACATTTTACCATGAACGTTATACTTTGATCACGGCGGCGCCCTGAAAGCTTAGAAACTTAGCCGTTTCGGAAATGCTTCTATCTCTGGTCTGAACACCAATGATCATGCCCTTTTAGACATAAGATAAATCGTTCCTTTTCGTGTAACGACAACTACCGCTCTGGCACGCATTATACGCCCTCCACCGCTAGTGCTGCCACATGCCGTCACTGAGTGGTTATTGCACGTTGACGTCGAATACAGGCGGTGGTCACATTAGTGTGACTGATCCGTGTGCACTACTGACCATTAAAATTGCTACACCAAGAAGAAATGCAGATGATAAACGGGTATTCATTGGACAAAGATATTATACTAGAACTGACATGTGATTAAATTTTCACGCAGTTTCGGTGCATAGATCCTGATAATTCAGTACCCAGAACAACCACCTCTGACCGTAATAACGGCCTTGATACGCCTAGGCATTGAGTCAAACAGAGCTTGGGTGGCATGTACAGGTACAGCTGCCCACGCAGCTTCAACACGATACCACAGTTCATCAAAAGTAGTGACTGGCGTATTGTGACGAGCCACTTGCTCGGCCACCATTGACCAGACGTTTTCAATTGGTGAGCTGGCTAGAGCAGCAGTCGAACATTTACTGTATCCAGAAAGGCGCGTACAGGACCTGCAACATGCGGTCGTGAATTATCCTGCTGAAATGTAGGGTTTCACAGAGATCGAATGAAAGGAAGAGCCACGGATCGTAACACATGTGTAATGTAACGTCCACTCTTCAAAGTGCCGTCAATGCGAAAAAAAGGTGACCGAGACGAGTAACCAATGGCACCCCATACCATCACGCCGGGTGATACGCCAGTATGGCAATGACGAATACACGCTTCCAATATTCGTTCACCGCTATGTCGCCAAACACGGATGCGATGATCATTATGCTGTAAACAGAACCTGGATTCATCCGAAAAAATGATGTTTTGCCATTCGTGCACCCAGGTTCGTCGTTGAGTACACCATCGCAGGCGCTCCTGTCTGTGATGCAGCGTCAAGGGTAACCGCAGCAATGGTCTCCGAGCTGATAGTCCATGCTGCTGCAAACGTCGTCGAACTGTTCGTGCAGATGGTTGTTGTCTTGCAAACGTCCCCATCTGTTGACTCAGGGATCGAGACGTGGCTGCACGATCCGTTACAGCCGTGCGGATAAGATGCCTGTCATCTCGACTGATAGTGATACGAGGCCGTTGGGATCCAGCACGGCGTTCCGTATTACCCTTCTGAACCCACCGATTCCATATTCTGCTAACAGTCATTGGATCTCGACCAACGCGAGAAGCAATGTCGCGATACGCTAAACTGCAATCGCGATAGGCTACAATCCGACCTTTATCAAAGTCGGAAACGTGATGGTACGTATTTCTCCTCCTTACACGAGGCATCACAACGACGTTTCACCAGGCAACGCCGGTCAACTGCTGTTTGTGTATGAGAAATCGGTTGGAAACTTTCCTCATGTCAGCACGTTGTAGGTGTCGCCACCCGAGCCAACCTTGTGTGAATGCTCTGAAAAGCTAATAATTTACATATCACAGCATCTTCTTCCTGTCGGTTAAATTTCGCGTCTGTAGTACGCCATGTTCGTGGTGTAGCAATTTTAATGGCCAGTAGTGTAAATAGTAAATACCCAGTGACTGGGGATGTTGCTGATTCCCTATTCTATTTCCACAGCTCTGCACTCTTACCAAAATTTTTGCAGCTAAAAAAACTTACAAGTTCAACTGAAACTGAAACACACAGTACGATCTCTGACTTCGTTTTAGCATTCCCTTCAAGAGACGGACTGATAACCTTAGTAGTTGAGCCGCTTTAATCAACGCACCAACCAGCCAGTCTTCGAAATAGATTACTGCACCATCTGGAAATCGGTTTTGACAACCAGTATTCAAATTCAGCTAATGTTCGATGCGAAGGAATACATTACCCATCATACACTGTTGATCAAAATCTTAATGGCTCTCTGTCAACGATAACGAGAAGCACCCAACTTGCACATGCAGATGCGCCTAGCCCAATTGCTTTGCACAACTGCACGGACTATTCTATCACATCTCCCTCGTCAGTCTAAATTACCATTCAGCCTCAATCCACTTGGTATCCTCCCTAAACTGGAACAGGCACGCAGTGGTTCTCCAACTGTATCGGAATAGCACCACACCATCGAACGAAACGACAGGTATCTGAGTCTTGAAAAGGTCTCTGGAACCACGTAGTTTCATTTGATTAAAGCATCTATGCCTAGGTTTCAGGCAGGATCGCCCGTTTCATTCAATGATGTGTTATTCCAATACAGTTGGAGAGCCTCTGCTATGCTGTTTGACGATGATGATGATGATGATGTTTGGTATGTGGGGCGCTCAACTGCGCGGTGATCAGCGCCCGTACAAATTCCCAACCATTGCTCAGCCCAGTTTCGCCACTTTCATGAATGATGATGAAACGATGAGGACAACACAAACACATAGTCATCTCGAGGCAGGGGAAAATCCCTGACCGCGACGGGAATCGAACGCTAGACCCCGTGCTCGGGAAGCGAGAACGCAACCGTGAGACCACGAGCTGCGGACTATACTGTTCCAGTTCTTCAGGAATACCAAGTTGGCTGAGGCGTGAATGGGTATTGGGTTTGAGAAGGAAGACGTGCTAGGGTAGTCCGTGCAGCTTTATAAAGCCACTGTGCCTGGATGGCGCAGTGGTTAGTGCATATGCCTAGTGAGCGGGAGAACCCCGTTAATAATCCCGGCCTTGGTACAGAGTTTAATTCGATACTTCACTCTGTTTATATGCACCAAAGATATTTTACTTATTCTCGTGTAGAGTGCAGTAGAAAGGATACATGATTAAACTTGTAGATGATTTGAGTGATGCACGGTGCGATATTTAGTATACAGAGCTGGTACCTCTGCTAGCAGCAATGGATCTACCCGAGAGGCTATCGAGTCGAAATGTCTTGGATGACAGCTACGGATACCTCATTCCGTGATACTTCAACTCTGTGCTTGAGCATATCTATCGTAATTGCTGGCAAGTGTTAGCTGGCCAGTCTCTCGGTAATCCATCACCAGATTTTCGCGGTGGCTGAGAGATCTGGAGAATGTGTTGGCCAGGGAAAGAGTGGAACACCAGCAATTGGGAGGTAGTCACCCCACACCGTCACGCCAGGTACTGGCCTCACGTGTCGATCACGAATACACTCTGGCACCGTTCATTCACCTTGGGGCCTCACCTTACGGATGCCTCTATTATGATGACTTACGCATTACCGGAGACGTTGTCATTGCCACCTGCGTCTATTTTTGTTGGCCGGCCACTGTGGCCGAACGGTTCTAGGCGCCTCAGTTCGGAACCGTGCTGCTGGTACGGTCGCAGGTTCGAATCCTGCCTCGGACATGGATGTGTGTGATGTTCTTAGGTTAGTTAGTTTCAAGTAGTTCTAAGTCTAGGGGACTGATGACCTCAGATGTTAAGTTCCGTAGTGCTTAGAGCCATTTGAACCATGTCCATTGTTATTGGTCACACCACTATCGATCAGCCAATCTCTGCTTGCGCCTCTTGGGAAGCAGCAGCAGTGGTTTTAGCTGTGCGGATGGTCCAGATTTCGTCGAACTGTACGTGTGTCTTTGTGAAAACAAACCCGTTCCCCGACTTGAGGTACGCTACATGGCTGCAATAACCTGCGCGGCCGTGCGAACGGTGAGTTTGTCATGTTAGGTGACTGTTGCGCGAAGCAGTTGAGGTCCTACATGGGCTTGAGTATGACCCTTTGAACCCATGCACTCCATTTTCGCATGACAGACCTGGTATCACGAACAACATGAGCAGCAATATCACCGTACAATAATCCAAAGTCTTGACAGGCAACGTACCTGACGCTGTCGAATTACGACAATTGCTGAAAGATGCGATTAGAATTAGAAACCCGCCTCATAAATCTCCTTACATATACACTATTTCGATATAGCTGTAGATGGCATAATACTTACTTACTTTCTGAGATTGCGCTGAAATGCTAACCATTTGCATGTCCAAACACGCCAATTTTTTGATGACAGTTTGATGCTGTCTTCATGGTGTTGTAAGTTTAGTGGCCAGCAGTATCTTTTTTTCTCAGTATAAGTACACTGTGACTCAAAAATAAAAACAAAGAGAAGAGGAGAAACTCGTCAACATATAACTTGAGCACTGGCTTCGTTACACCGAATATTTCGATATTTCCATTGGAAATTTCTAGACAACATAGAATATATCAGAAAATGAACTATGTGTACGTTCTGAACACTACTTTAACACATCTAAAGAATCGTGTATGTCATCGGACACACAATCGCAGAGTTCAAACACCGTATCGAGGGAACTTGTCGTTCCACTGACACCATGAGCTTTACATCTCGCCCGCAGAACGTTTAGAAAGCGCACTGAAACATGCATCCGGTAAAATGGATATTAGTTTTATAAACATTTCGCCACCAGAACATCCACCTGAACACAGCCTATTACGTGCAACACGTTGCACGCATCCCTAATACTTTAAACGCTCTAGCTCTCTAACTATAATTGATTGTCATTTCATTTAAATTTATTTGTACACAACTGGTTCAAATGCTTCAGCTATATGATAGAAAATAGAAAAAATAATGTTCTATTAAAAATAAATATAACTTGTTGCTGTAACGCTCTAGAAAATAACTAAAAGAACTATGTTCGTAATTCTGCAGAATGAACAAAGTTTTCTTCGTTAAAGTGTCGAAATAAGTATTCTTTTCTAAATAAATATTCTTTCCCTTTATAATTTTATGTTACACAGAAAATCACATGGGTTTACAACCTGTATGTATCTAAATGTAGACCACTGAAGCTTCATTTGAATTCGTTTAATGAACGGATGTTTTAATATACATCTCCGGATATGGGTTCCCATTCAAACTATTATGCTCACAGAGCCATTCATACTTATCCGGAGTATTTGGGAATACCCCGTCTAGTTCACTGAAAACGAGAAAAATGTTTCTGTACGTGCAGATGTATAGCCAGGTACTGCTTTACACATGAGTATTTAGACACTTTCCATTCGCCGAATTTATTTTATCAGGAAATAGAAAAATAATCGTTTTGTGTCTACAGTTCGTTATTACTTTTCTCGTTTCGGTCATAGTGTGGCTATATAGCGACCTTAGACGATGGTTATTAAAATATGTGCAATACGGTGCGTAAAATATTTGTTAAAATCACAATGACGATCTAGCGCTATCACTCGCATTCGCATACACATTCATATTCAAGCACGTAAAAGCCTTTGCGTCCAGATTCCCTGTCGCAGCGTGAATACACAGAAAGAAACGTGATTGGATGATCATCTACAAACATATGAGCCAGTCACCCCAGAAACGAAATATATGTCTCACATCACTCTTTAGATCGGTGGTATTACAACACGTACCACGTTTATCTCTTAGTCATACCACACATGGTTGATTTTCGTACCAGTTATTTAAACGTGTGGTGGGAATACACCAGACATTACTGGTTCACCGTAAACAACGACAGGTTAGTCACATACAGAGACAATTCCGCCTCCTTTACTTTTCGGTCACTCTGTAAGTACCATTTCGATTCGAGAGCTCAAATTATCCGTAAATTCTTACATATATGTGTGTCAGATCTGAACTCATGGACCTAAATCACATCCCATCACACCACGTGAGGAAACGTTTGTACATTGCGACAAAATTTGCTCACGAACTTTGCATCCACTTCTGTGAGACAGTGTCACTGTCAAACAGTGCCGTAAAAAAAAGTTATATGGGAAGCGATAGGAGGAACTATTACTGTAAAATGACCATCAAACCGTTCTTCTGATTCCTGTGTAAAAAAGGAGTATTGTTTTCAAAGATAACTAGAAGTAATGCTGAATAAAATTTAGGCCAATTTCTTCTTTGCTCTTTCGTTTAGAGCAGAGTGTAGTGAATTTTCAGAGAAATTCCACAAAAGCGCCTTTTTGATGCTGTTTCGTAAGGTACGCAGAACGATTGGAGGCCTTAATGCAGGTCAGGGGAAGCTCTCAGCCCCAGCAGCGGTGAATGTACCAGAAAGTGATCTGCCAAGAGTTTGGTCGATGATTCTGCAAAATGGTAAATGTTCTTCATAGGTGAGAATGAGGTCAAAAAACACTTCCCATCGCAGGAGCGACACGCGGTCTTAACTGTACGACTAAATTCAATGGTGACTGCAAAGCACAGCGATGCCTCAGGAGCTGCAGTTTCCCGCCACACAGGCTCAGAGAACTTAACCTGTTTACAAGATGTTCAGCAGTGTTTGTTCGGCTCTGTGTGGTCTAAATATGAGTCCAACTGTTGTGGAGTCAGCACTATTGAACATAGAGAATTAATGAATGGAGTTCTTTGTTTGGTATCTAACTTTGTGACTGGTTTGACGCGGCCCGTTACGGTTTCTTCAACTGTGCTTACCTCTTCGTATCACAAGACCGGTCTTACACCCATTGTCCTCAATTATTTCTTCTCCTTCTTCTACTACAATTTTTTGCTTCTACATCTCCCTCTTCTACCACAGAACTTATTCAATAATATTTTAACGCATCTTAGGGTAGAAGGATGCATTTAATTCCATTCACAACACTCATATCTGACATTCTACGTACGTCGTATGAAATAGAACCAAGAGGAAATGCGTTTAATCTCAGTTATGTAGGACTATCTTCTCGCTGCTTTTAATGACGGAGTCTGGCATGAGAGTCCCACTTTACAGCGAAATATCCGATTCCACCCGACTTCGCTATCGACTTCTACACATTTCTCGAATGTTTCTGCGAAAAGTTTCACCGCCCACATTAAAGAGCATTTACATCAACTTTAGTTATGTTTTCGACAGCATTCGAGAACCGTTAGAAAAATAAACTAAAAAAAGCAAAGTAAAGTAAAAAATCCATAAAAAAAAGCAAAGTGCAGACATTCACATGAACGGTCGACGCTTTGACGACAAAACCGAATTTCAAGCCAATGTGACGCGCGAGTTGCAAAACATCTCAAAGAGGGTGGTTTCACGTTATTGTATGCACGTTCCACGCGTTGTGCGCAAGTGAGGGGGGGGGGGGGGGGGGGAGGAATGGGAGAGGCTACGTGAGCACGTTACACCACTACCGGCTATTATTGAACTGGTAATATGCCGATAATGTCATTCCTATAAAAGAGTAATACTCTGAGCGATATCGTGCGTAATTGTAAGATAGCAGACTAATTTTTCCCCTAATGATTTCTATTGAAAGCAAGCAGAGGCAAGACAAAACGAGATTCGAACCAATTTTCTATTAGTAATCAAATAAACTGTAATTACGTGAGAGTAAAGGCAAAATTGTGGCCATTACTAGCATGGTTTATAAAGGAAGTTAACAGACGGGACTGACTTACAGAGAAGGAGTATTAATACGTTTAGGCAACAACCGGCTCTCAGTAACACTTACTATCTGTACTTTACAGCCGGCCTGTGTGGCCGAGCGGTTCTAGGCGCTTCAGTCTGAAACCGCGCGACCGCTGCGGTCGCAGGTTCGAATCCTGCCTCGGGCATGGGTGTGTGTGATGTCCTTAGGTTAGTTAGGTTTAAGTAGTTCTAAGTTCTAGGGGACTGATAACCTCAGATGTTAAGTCCCATAGTGCTCAGAGCCATTTGAACCATTTTGTACTTTACAGTAGGAAGATAATGATAATTATAGATAAATAATTACTAATGGTTGGGCACTATTGACTTGAACAAGAGGTTCTGTTGTCAGTTTAATTAGAAGAAGTCACTATTATTGAAATAGTTACCAACTAATTGTATCTTTTGTAGTGATTTATAAGTTATACAGTGCAGCAATCAATATTCAAAGAACTGTGACAGACGCCCGAGCAACAGGGTCTTACATGCATTGAAAATAAAAAATAGCGCATTGAAGATGGCTAGGTACTAGCCGAAATCTGGATTTGCATAATAAAATCTAAAAAGGACGACTGATTGCTTCACTTCGTAATTTATAAGTCACATACAGTCGATGAGTGCATGCACTTTCAGAATGAAAGGCAGCATGATGAGGATTTTGTAGTGATTATTATTTGTATTTTCCCGGAATATTCACTTCCTTATACTGTTTAGCTCAAATGGAACATATGATACTTGAATCTAGTATAGTTTGAATATTTGTTGCCAGTTGCTTATTCTTAATTGCTGTTGTAAAACGACATTTAAATCTGGCTTGATTATTGGCATGGGGTTTAGCACCTAATATGTCGGTAGACTCACATCGAGGCTGAACACTTTATAGTCACAACACAATGTGGAAAAACTATTAACTACATAACACATGAAATTGTAAACATTATTATTTCAATAACAAAAATCTTTGAAATGAATACTTTAAATCTTCTCTTAGTACTTGTATGTTGATGAAACTTTAATTCTCCATTTACGAAAACTATATGGAGTATTTCAAAACTTATGCTCTCTAAATAATTATGAACGTTACAACTTAACTATTGTTAAGAAAGATAATTGCTTTCCAGTTTACTAGAATAGGATACTCAGATTCATCTTAGCACTTGTGATAGGATTCTGTCTAGGTAAACGTTAAGGATAAGATATAATAACAAAACATTATTTTTGAAAACGAAGCCACGTAACTGGTACATGCAGTTATAATTCGAGATGATGGTGGTGGCAGCATCGATCTCCTGTGTTACTAAAAAAAAAAAAAAAAAAAAAAAAAAAAAAAAAAAAAAAAAAAAAAAAAAAGAGGAGGAAAATGTATCCATGGGTCTTCCCGTGTAACAAACTCTGAAAATACTATTCTTAGAGTTGGATTTTCATAGTAGAGACCTTACGATAGTATGTCATGAAAAAGAAGCCGCATTACTTCGGCATCAGAGGCTATATTCTATAACGTTTCACTTCTTCTCGCCTCTTTCAGCTCGCAAGATGCCTGCTAGCCACCAACTGATACATACCTCACATGAGGCTTCCAGTTCGACCACCAGATCGACCTCCTCTATTTCCTAGCCAGTTCCGTTGCGGAGGGACTTCCCTCTACGGTTCATATGATTACATACCTACTCCCCCTATGCATGAACCAATATTACAATTAAACTGTTAACTTTTACGATCTCTTACGGTACATTGCTTTAGAAATTACATCTATACATTAATTACAATTACATAAATTATCATAAATAATCAATAAAGGATTTCCATGGATGTTCCATCAAAGAACGTGGGTACACAGACAAAGAAGTTAGATAAGACCATTGTAGGTAATACCGATAGTAGTGTTACAACGAGATACATTAAAACTATCGTCCTAGATTTTCTCTATTTTTTTACTAATCCAGTCTCGGAACTTTTTGGACCGACAGGATACATAACCAAAGGGTGCGTCGACCTTAAATATCTAAATGTGTAACAGACGGGATGGTTATCGACCTGTTGTGCGACAATGAAATTATTAAATGATAACAGAATGCGGCCAAAAGCGAGTACTGCAAAACGTATTTTCGTGAAAAACGACGAAAGAATCTATAAAACTTTCGTTTACGTAGCATGCGATGCTCTGAAACGCTACCCACCCAAACATAACAAAGAGTTAGATTGCAAAGAATCGTCTATTGATACACTATTAGTTGATATGAAAATCGCCATATAATTTGAATAGTCTAATATCGGCTGTTCCAAGATTTGGAAATATATGGTAGATGTTGTTGTTGTCTTCAGTCCTGAGACTGGTTTGATGCAGCTCTCCATGCTACTCTAATATGGTAGATAAGAGTACTTAAAAACTGCTAAATGCAAAAGTGGAATAATCATTTCCAAACATGCAAATGTCTCCGAAAAATAAATGGTCGAAGAATATTAACACATTTTTGCTGACAAATAGAAACACTTTAACACTGACAAAACTTTTCTTTGAAAAACTCTCCAACAGTCTAGTTTCCCCCAGCTTGACGGTGCGTGTTCCATTGTCGCGCAGCCTGTAGCTGTGTCCAGGCGACATTCCTGACGTGTGTTGCCTTGACCACTCCCCGCAGGCGAAGAATGAACTTTAAAACAAAGGAGTCTGGCGGTCAGTGTATCGGGCGATTGCATCATGTCTGTGTGCTGGGATTACGGTACATTTGTTCCATACAACAGTTTTTTGTTCCAATTACGTTTTTCGTTCAAATAACGGTGTGTGTGAGAGAGAGAGACAGAGTGTGTGAGAGAGAGAAAGAAGAGAGAGAGAGAGGGGAGGGGGGGGGGTAAAACACAGAGAACTCTGCTGCCGCTGGATGTGCGATTTCAAAAGAATAAAATACGAAACAGTGAAATCGAAGTAAATAGCATAATAGCAGTGTAAAAACTTCCCAATAAGAATTTACAACCAAAACAAGTCAGTAGCTGGACTGGACTCTTATTTGGAAGAAGTGGGGTTCAAATTGCGACACGGCCATCCGCTTACAGGTTTCCTATAAGTTTCCTAAATCACCTCCAGGTGAATGATGACTCACGCTTATCAAATAAGAGCTTTTTCTTTGTCTTCTATGACCTCGTAGTCGGGACGTGCATACGCGTCAGCGCATCATGATTTACATTATCTATGACTGCCATAATAAATTTCAGTCGAAAGAGGAAATGGTTCTTACGTCGGATTCCACCCCAACCTCTGTCTTCCCATCCTTCACCTCTCCCCATTAGGCACCTACAATGCAGCTACTACTTCCGTCTCTCATCCATGGCTTCGAAAGAGCATTGTATTTTTTTTTTATTTTGGTATTAAGCTATTAATATAACCATAGACTTGGTGGAAGTGGTTGTGGAAAAAAAAGAAGCTGTATCGAGTATTGTTAAGCTGTTGTAGGTAAAAGGATTGGAATAAAGGCAAGGTATGTAAAAAGAGGCTAAGAAACTGACAAGAAATAAGGAAGAAGCATGGGAAAGAGTATGTGGAGAAACAGAGCATTCGCTTGGATATAGAAGGTTGGCGGTAGCCATGAGGATGTTAAGGAAAATGCGAATGACAAGCAATCCCGTACCCACAATACAACCTACAACTACAGGTGTTGAACAGTCGAAAAAGCACTTTGAAGAACTTCTGATAGATCAAGTACAAAGTGAAATAAGTCAACAAAAAAACATTATATTAGGTAACACAGAACCTATATTAGAGTAAGGAGTGAAGGGGATACTGATAAAGGAAATGGAAAGGCAATTGAACCGGGAGGATATAATGTATTAATGTAGGAAGAGAATAGATGCTGAATGATGAATGCATGCAGCTTGCCGCTAACTTTGTGTAATGTTTTGTCTGTATAGACGTGTATCTGTTGCCTTTAAGATCCCTTCACTTTCACACATAAATCTATACAGTAAAGTAAGGGCCTCCCGTTTTGTCTTTAGGCTGATCCGTGATAAGACAGGCGAAAAGTTAGACTAATGGAGGGTTATCAGTATTTTCTCTAATTTTATTCGCTCTCTCTCTCTCTCTCTCTCTCTCTCCTTTATCTATGTACAGTTTTAAATATAATATTTCATTACGTGAAATCAGCCCAATAGAATCTCTGGTGGAGCCCTTCGTCTTAGTGTTCAGCGGCTGGCTTGCTGTAAGAGATCTTTACATTTATTATTATTGTTAAGCGCTGCATTCAGTTGGGAAAATCGATCGTTTGAACAATTCGTTCCTTTTACGACAGATTTCGAATTCCAGATGTGTACGAAGCCTTTTTGGACGATTTAACAAAGACTCGGTGATTGCAGGCTGTCTTCGACACAGCTGAAACTTCCCCACTAATTACAGAGCCAACGCGATCATCAATGATTCAGACAAAGAACTCATTCGTTCATTCACTCCAGAATAAAAGGGGTCACAAACCTTATTTATGAAGGAAATTGTATATTCAATCCATCTCCATTACATGTCCAGATTTCTTTTGGTTCCAAGTCTTAATTACTTTCCGTTACAATTTCTTTCTCTTCAAATAACCCGCTAGTGGCACAAATGTTAATAGCTCGCTTTAGCGTGAAGAAAAGCAAATATGTCTCTTTTAGAAACCCGTCAATCTTTCAACAGATACTTCCGAAGCTGTCCTAGTTACCCCTCTAACAACCATGGAGAATACATACATGTATCTCTGTTATTCCAAAGAATAAACGTACTAGAAAATACTTTGGCGTCGACGAGCTGTCGGCGCATATATTACTAGAAAATCAGATCAGATACTTTTCCTAAGTGAATGAATGCGGATGGTTTTTCTGACAATGATTAATTGGTGCGTGGTAGAGGGTAATTTTCCGTGGGGAGATTACAAGGAGTTATGACAGAACTGTAAAAATATAGGCTTCCTCAATTGGTGAGACTTATGGTTCAGTCTGATTGTGGAAGGGGAGGAAATAGCAAAACGAGAGTGGTGCCAATCACACATCGTTATACTGAAGAACAGGCTGGAGACTGAGACTGACGCAAGTGTACCAAATAGGTTTTACGGTGGTAAGATCTTGTATGGATCATATTTTTAGCCTTAGACAAGTAAGTATTCTAAGGGTCAGAAAGTACACATAATATTTCTGGATTTAGAAAAAGCGTATGATTCTACACCTATCAACGCACTATGAGAAGTGATGGAATATACACTTATAGAAGGGCAGCAGATAACCCTAATTCAGGAAATACACGAGCAATCGTATGCAGTAATTAAAGTAATGAGAAAGTTGAGTGAACAATTCCAAACTTCGAAAGGACTTAGACAGGGCTGCAGTGTGTTTCCGATCCTGTTTCAAATAACATACAGTATGTATTGGAGCGGTAGAATGAATCGTGCGAGGATATGAGAGTTTCTTTCCATGATTGAACTATTGAGGGTAAATGTACCAAAGAGTGCGCAGTCCAAAAGAGAGCGAAGCTTGTGTTCCTGACAGTCGACTAAACTGATCAGCTTGCCACTGACGTAACTGTGTTCACAGTGGTCTCAGGAACACCTCGCAGAATTTGTGTGAAGGAATCCTGCGTTTCCGAAATGAAGCAGGTAAGAATCACTTTTCACCATTCTTGATGTAGTTCTGTTACTCTGATGCATAAGCTATGCAAAGAATAGACGAACAGTAGCCTTTAATTCTTGATTGCATTTCGAAAGGCTGGCTTGCAATCTACCATGTTGCATCTGCATGTTTTACAAATGTGACGTGTGCTGCCATCTATTGACTTCGCTTGGAACCATTGTTCCTGTAGGAAAGATCGCACATATAACGTCCCCGACTTCCTGTGTTCTCTTTAATGTCGGTTGATTGGTTGATTTGGGGGAGGGGACCAAACAGCGATGTTATCGGTCCCATCAGATTAGGGAAGAATGGGGAAGAAAATCGGCCATGTCCTTGCAAAGGAACCATCCCGGCATTTGCCTGAAGCGATTTAGGGAAATCACTCGAATGCGACTCGTGTGTACAAACCACTGCGCCACCTCGCCCGGTCTGTCCTTAGGGCACAACTGCAAAATATGTATCCCTCGATTGCGATATGGAGTTCGAAGGATAGGTTTTGTTTCTGAATGACGTCAAATCAAGTACGAAAATCAGACAAGAAGCTCAGCGAAACTGAAGAGCTGCTCATTGAGGCCAGACAGCGAATTGAAGGTGGATAAAACAAACAAAGGTTACCGCTGCTCTTTGTACGAAGGAGTCCGCTTTAAGGAAACGACTGAAAGCTGTGAGTAGAACCCTCTACCATCCTCGACACCTACAAATCCTTAATGCGTCCCATCCTCTGTTATGCCATTCCCGCCTGGATATCTGCCCCCCCCCCCCAAATTCTATAAGTCCCTCCAGATCCTTGAGCGTCATGCACTCCGCCTCGCCTTCCATATATGCCTCCCGTCCCCCACACGGATCCTCAATGACCTAATTCCTTTCCCCCATCTGCTCCTATTCCTCGAACATATCCGCATCCTCTACACCTCCCGCCGCCTTGATCCCCCTCACCCCCTGGTTGCTCCTCTCCTCTCCCATCCCTGCCCCCTGCCACGTCTTCACTGTTGTGTACCCCCTACCCTCCATCTCCACACCCTTCAACTCCTTTCCCAAGGTGGCTTCCATCAACTCCCCCTCCCAGATGATGCCCTCTCTCCCTCCGTTTATCCCTATCAACTCGGATCCTCACTCCCCCTCCTTTCCTCTGTCCTTTTCCTGGGCTCCCTCTCCCCCCCTCCCCTTCCATCCTCTTTTTTCCCCACCTCTCCTCTCTCTGCCCTTTCTCTCCCCTGAGTCCTTTTGCATTTCCCTCCCTGCCTTTTCTCATTCCCTCTCACGTCTGCCCTGCCCCTCTCCCCCTTATGAGTCCTCTCCTTCATTGGTCCCCCCCTTTTTCGTTTTTTCCTCTCCTCCCTCCTTGTTTTTCCCCCTCCTCCAGGTCCCCCTCCCCCCCCCCCCCCCCGTCTGCCCTTGGCTCGGGAGGTCATCTTTGTGCCGCCATCTTCATGCAGTGTTTTACAGTGAGTGTTTTACAGGGAGTGTTCCGTGTTGTGTGTCTTTTGGGAAGTGTAGCGAACGGCCATCATACTTTCGCTGGGTGTGATTTTTTATGTCTTGCGAACAGAAACCAGACTGTCGCCATGTTTTTTTAATTGTGTGTCTACTATGTTACTTGTCTGATTCCTGTGTATTTTATTAACATTGCCAACCCCTTTGCTTTCTGTTTTAACTTTCCGCATTTTCCGCCATTTTACACTTTAAGTCACTGTTTTATCGCTTGTTTTTCTTGTTTCTTTTCTTCTTCCGTTTTTCAAAAAGTCTGTAGGCTGTAGAGCAGCGTACTAAGCTGCTGCCAGCCCGCCCCCGAAAAAAAAAAGCTGTGAGTAGACGACATAGATTTTGACGTTTCCATAGGACTGGATCCAGTGCATTAAGTATTGGGGATGGTGGCACGAAGAGTGCTCTTCATTTGAGTGTGATATTGTGTTCATTTATGACATACGCTAAATGCGTTATCTTTGGACATGTTTTGCGTACTCTTAGCCGCAGGTGAAAGAAAGAGGGCGCATTTCTCGTTCTTTGTGTTTTTAAGAAGTCCAATAAAAGTATTACCTCTCTGCTGCTGTAGTTTTCTCAGCACTTATATTTTGTGTCAATAAATATAAACCTAAAACGATTTTGTTTTCCTGTTGACAAAAGCTCAGATACTGACGGCTATTCCTTAACTGCGCACTCTCAGGTATGGTTCCCGTACTCATTATTACTTGCCAATGATCAAGTATTGACAGCAGGAAGTGGGGAGGAGTTCAACTTTGTGATAAGGAAGTTATTGAAAGCATTTGAACAATGCAGGGTAAGAGTAAATATGAGCAAAACAGTATACCTAGTAGTGGCAGGAGATGGAAGGGATATAGTACAGCAACAAGGAACTATTAAAGCAGTGAAACAATTTAAAGACTTAAGGATCGATTATCCATAGTTCGGGAAACTTTGAAACAGATATGGAATGTAGGTTCTAGCAGACAAGAGAAGCACTGCAGATGCTATATTGAGTTCTATAGAGGATGGAAATATCAAAAGAAAGAAAGAAGAGCAGTCCACAGACAGAAGTTGAAAGCTCATTAATGTATGGTGCGGAAGGACGGACCGTGAAGGAGCGGCAAAGAAGTACAGTACAGGCAATAGAGATGGATGGGGTAAGGAGACCAGCCAGGATATCTCGAACTGCCAGATTAGTCGAAATAAGGAAATTAGGGAGATAATGGATATGGAAAAAACACTCATGCAAAAAAATTGAGAAACGAGCTCTTCGATTATGTGACCACCTACGGCGAATAGAGCAGGGCTATGACCAAAAGCAATCTTTGAATTGTCGCCGCCGAGAAGGAGGAAGCGAGGACGGCCTAGAATAACGTGGTCAGCAAGAATAATTGGAATGTGAGGAAGATAGGTGTGAAAGAGGAAGATTGCAATGACTGTGAAAGCTGGCGAGCCGCTGAAGAGTGGAGAAGCTACTAACAGTAAGTAAGTTATTAAGCTAGAAAAATTGTACAGTATTCTGGTGTCATGAACAACGATTACGACACACATGGAGATATACGGCGGGGAACAAATAATTCCGGACAAGTGATTTTCCAAGCAGCTATGTTGAGTGAGATATTTATCTCGCTGCCCCTAATCCTGTCTCTGTACTATAGCCCTCGGTATTCCACAGAATTTAAATATTTTGTGTAATACGTTGATCTGGCAGTCAGTTGTAAGACACCGACTGTTGGTTTGCTACCTGACACCTTACACACGAATAAATCTTCGCCTTTTGCTAACTTTAATTCTAAGTCATATCTGTACCCCACATGTTTCGTACCGCCCTACTCTTTGGCTGACAAGGAGTACATAGCTGGAACAGCAAGACAATGCCGAATGACGGCTGCGCTCTGGATTTCCGCTTCTCAGAGGCGTGTCGCAGTGGAAGGCCGTGTTTACGCGGAGTTGTCCCTGCCTGCGCTGCACCAGCCGGTTCTCTCAAGATGTCAGGGGTTACTCACCGCGCCACTGTGTGGAACGCATTACCAGTTGGATTGAATGTGGAGGACAAGGCAGCTGTACCACAGCACTCCCTAGTTCTTCTTAAAATCTTTCTGTAACAACCTTTTTATTGAACTCTAAAAATAACAGTTTTGCGTTGGATCCCACTGCTCATTAGCTATACAGATACCTGTGTTTACATGACAGAATAGTGGTGCGCGCATCTCTCCCGCAGA